>NC_134234.1:260159911-260462941 GCF_965152275.1 Natator depressus
TGCGTGTATGAATTTACATGTTGCTGTATTCCATGAAAATAGTTACACTCTAAGAATGTTAAGCTTTCCTGATTACACATTCGAAAGTTAGGAAACTGAAGAATAGGTTGCCCATATGAGTTGAAATGTGTCATTTGGGATGTATGCATAATGATACAAGTATCCATGTATCATTTCTGAAATAACACAGAATAATGTACAATTTTTGTACAACCTCAAATACACAAGTCTCTTCTTGTAGAGCGGTGCACTGCTGTGTATGACTGAATCCCTAAAAATCATTTATCTACTGTATACCTGATGCTCAATGAATGTGAATGAGGTGGTTGCTCTTGAGGAGTCATAGCTCATTCAGGCTGACCCAATGCCGATCTGAGTATCTCACTGGGCTCTTGCTGAGTGTTTTGAAAGTCTGTAGAAAAGATGGGATGATATGCTATTTGGTGTGTCTATTACTTCTGAACAGTGAGAAAGGTGGTGTCTCTACTACTTCTGAACTGTGAGAGAATGCCCCTGGTAGGCCAAGGGTTTAGCCATTTGGGGCCAAAATCCCCCTGCAGGGTATTAGTAACGCCTACTAGTTCGGTGGGAGTGATGCATATTTAATTGGGGAGAAGAAGGTCTCTTGTGATCCAATTATGAACTATTAGAAACCCCTTGAGCTCCAAAAGTGAAATCCTGGCCTCACTGAAGTCAGTGGCAAAACTCCTATTGAATTCAATTGAGGAAGGATTTCACCACCAAAAGGAATGGCTTTTGAAATTCAGAGCACACAAGAAGAATGAGAGAGAAGGGTGTTAGATATATGCTTGCACAATATTGTAACTCAGCAGCTAAAGGATTAATGAATTCTGACATGTATGTACATGAGTTAAGCGGCTGGCCTTTCACCTGATCAAATGCTCTCTGAAGTCAATGTGAGCCCTTCTGTTGATTTCACTGGGTGTTGGATCAAACCCCAAATGCTTGCTTTACTCTTAGCAGCTACAAGTGCTCAGTACGAAGGTTGAAATCTGTTTCATTTGGAAGTGTCCTCTATGAAATAATCAGGTTTTGTCTTCTAGAGATCAGTTTGAAGAGTTGTCTGGAAACTGGTTAGCCTGCTGTTTTGATTGCTACAGTGAGTGCTACTTACATTTTGATGATTACTGAGCACAGTGGTTTTTACCTTTGTCTTTGTCTTTACTGCTTTTGCTATATCTGAAGCAGTAAATGTCAAGATTTTAATGGCACCTACTGCATCAATTCCTTGGAAATATGCCTTTTTTGGTTTATATTAACCATTTGTTAAGGATTGCCAAGTACATGCTCTTCTTCAGGAAAAAGTAAGGAATATTTGGTGATGAGAATGGGATCTAGTCAGGATTAGGTTTGGGCCACATTAAGGTTCTGGCTCCTTTACCAAAGGGCTCTTCATGGGTTGTGCCTGTAGGAGACAAAATGAGTATCTAGTAGGAATAGTTTAAAATGGCTGTATTTGGTACAGCTGAGGATATGCACTCTACTGGAAATGGAGAGTTTTGAATCCTGTGCCAAGTGCTCTGAGTGGTATCTCTTCACTAATAAAATTACTTCACAAGAAGAAAATAAAATAGTATTTTAAATTAAGGGGAGAAAACCAAAGCACTTAACTTCACTCCAGAAACCTAGTGGGGGAAAAAATTAAAGACTTAATCGAGATAATGGGATTTTAGGGAGATACTGTGTTCCCAGAACCATTGTATTGTTGGATATCACAAACTAAACTTTGTGAAATCAACTAGGAGAGGAAATGCATTCCAATTACCCAGTCAATCTAAAGACAATGGCAGGAACATGTTTGTGGCCATGCCTACATGAAGTGTTGTGTGATAAATTCATCTGTGGTGTGTGAAATCTGGAGCTTAGAGACTGCTTGTTGCAAAATACAGAAGACTTAACACTAGCCTAGAAAAGTGCCAGATTTTGAAGCAACTAGAGAAGTGTCCAAGTTGGGAAGAAACTAGTAGATAAAACCCATTCAATAAAACCAGGATAGCAGTTTAGAGAAAGAAGAGAGAACTGACTTGGAAGCACCAGAATGATTCGTGCTTTTCATATAACCAGACTTCAAGATCTAGTGGGAGAGTTTGCTGAGGAGCAGGAATTTTACACTGGACACCAGTTCAGCAGTTATAGAAGAAAGTAGTGAATGGAACCAAGTTTCCTGCTGCAGAACCTGAGGATTTAGAAAAGATGCAGAACTGGGAGTTGCCTCATCCTTAGCTGAGATTTTTCTCAGCTGGGAGTCAACTTCCTCTTGACTGAACCATAAAAGCCAGGCTGATGTGTCTCTGCTGGAAGTTGTCTCACTCTGGTTGAGTGGGCAGGTCTGTGCTGATCTGCTTTTGGCAAAGAGTAGCCTATCTGTGGGCTGAGCCAGTAGATGTGATCAGTTAGTTGACTGCAATTAATCTCCTCTGGGGGGTGCATATATGTGGTGTCAGTGGGAAGTGATTCTTTTCAGACTTTACAAGCATCTATAAAGGTTCTGGTCTGTTGCTTCATGGAAGACCCATGATTTTCCAAGAAGCACAGATGTTAGAGATGAAAAAGATGTATTTGTATACACCTGTTCCCTTCCCCCATTCTCTTTGCCTCTGGCCAATATAGGGATGCTCCTTAATTGTATTCTTCTGTGATTCATCCAGTCCTCCTTACATTTTTTTCCTTGCTCAAACCGATCACTTTACTTTAGTTCAGCCCGTTGAGATTTCTGTAAACAATTCCTTGTTCAGTGAGCAAGTCCACATTCAGCTTCTTAACTGGGGTACCATAAATGCTTTTCTTGTTTTGTTTTTTTGCACGCAAGAATGGGAAATTTAAAGCAGTTGACCTTCTCTTACTGCTGGTTGAGGGGAAATGGGCTGACATGGGTCACTAGAATAGGTGGTGAAGATTTACACAGCTCAGGGGATGTTCACAGGCTGTAAATTCCACTGATATCCTGGGAAATCCTAGATCATGATGGAGTGAGGAAACTGGCCCATAAGTCGTCAAACACAAGCAGCAGAGCTGCATGGGATGAGGGGACAAGGAAGTCAACATAATTGCCTGCTGGGGAGGTAAGGAAGAATTATGATGGAGTCTGCTGCATCTTCATAGAAGTCTCCCCTGCATTTCCACTCCCTGCAGTGATACAACATGGGAATGTAGACTGGAGAGGAAAGTCCATCCAGCCATTTTATTTTCATTCAAAATTGAAACAAAGGTACCAGTGGGTGGCAGCTCTCTTACCACTTAATTTAGAAGACAGCTCAGCAGCTATAATTTAGCAATCAGAAGAGGCAGAAATCAGCCACTGTTTCATTGTAGTGCAGCAGTTAGACAGACTCCCACTAAAGGGGCTGCATGAGAGAGAACTGTATAGTTATACCATCTGTCTACATTTTCACATATGACCCAAGCCCCATTGTGCCCCTGGGACCAAGTACAAGGGGTGGAAGGGAATAGACACACAATGCTCCATACTATAACAATATATTATATTTCTATCTTATCCCAAAGTGATCTACAAGCCATGGCCAGATTGAGCCACTCCCTCATGTGAAGTAACACCTTACTCTGTAAGTAGTCCCCCTGAAATCACCTGGACTATTTTTGGCATAAGGAAATACTCCACATGAGTAAGGGTTGCACAATCAGACCCTATGCACACAGTGGAATCATCTCACCACTGAAATGCAGCTCCTTCTGGGGTAGCACACAGCGCAGATTAACAGGTGCAGCAACACTACAGAGCAGTGTTTAGGAGGATAAATGCGGGACAGTGTATCCAGCTGACACGGCAGACATCATTTAGGCTGGGCAGAATGGCAGGGGTGGGTGGGTGAGATTCTGTGGCCTGCCTTATGCAGGAGGTCGGACTAGATGATCATAATGGTCCCTTCTAACCTTGATATCTATCAATGAGCCTAGCCTGACTGTCTTGGGCACCGCAGGTAAAACCCTATTTTGTAAATCCAACCCTGGAGCCAGCACCTGCGGAGACTCCCCACGGCTGCCAGTGCGGCCTGCGAGCCCGGAGTCCCCCGCCTGCCAGCCTGGGGCGGGGCGGCTGTGCCGTCACACCGGCAGCCTCTCCCACGCGGGCCGCCTTTGTAGGAGCCGCGGAACGGAGTTTCTTGGGGCTCGGCGGCGGCCCCTGGCTGGCGGGGGAATCCCCCCTCCGCCGCGGGCTGTGGTCGCCTCAGGCCTCCTCCGCGGAGCTCAGCGCTCCCGGGCGGGAACGGGCCCCTCCCGCCGCAGAGGGAGTGAAACGCTCCCGGGGGCCGCCGCGGCCCCTTCCCGCCCCCGTGGGACCCTCCGCAGCCTTGCTCCCACCGAGCCCCGCCGTGCACGCGGGCTGCAGCCGCTCCGCTCCGGGCTCCGCTCGCGGGCCAGCCCCGCTGCCGCAGGGGCCATGCCTGCACCCCGCGCGGTTACCAGCCGGGCACCCCTGGGCGATGAGCCCGGGCTCCCGCTCAGGCTGACCCTGCCCTAGCAGGGCCACGCGCCTTCCCCAGGCAGAGCCACCGGGGCACGTCACCCCCGCAGAGGAGAAAAGCTGGGGCAGGGAGGTTTCCCTTAAGCTAAAACGCGGGGTCGCTCGCCTGTCCCGCTGCTGTGACTGCCCCGCGCCGCCTTTCCCGGGGGGGGGGGGGGGGGCAGACCACAGGTTCGTCTGGTCCCCGCCCCCGCACGGATGGGAAATTTCAGGAAAAGACCTGTGGTAAAAAAGCCTTTGCTTCAGAAACACCCTATGACATGGCCCTGTTTGCTTGAGGTGAATGTAAAGGGTATGAACATTAAAAATCTCTAGCATTTCAAATAAACGTCCGGGTCTCAGTGAGGGGTTGTCAGCTCTTGGGCCGGGCCTGTGGAAAAATCCATATGATCTTGTGAATGTGGAGCTGTGCCCTGGTCTGACTTCGAAGCCAAACCTGTGCTTTTTTTTTTTTTTTTTTTGCTTTGTGATAATATTCCCCTTGAAATCAAAGATTTGAGCGAGAGCGAGAACTCGCTGAATAGCCCTACCTAGGACAGGATTTGGAGATTGAGAGAGTAGATAATAAAGTGAATACCAGGCATTTAAAAACAGGAGGCAGTCATGTAGAAAGTAAACACAGATATTCCATGGGAGGTAGAAAGCAGTAATGTCAAGGAAAAAAGCAGTAATGGAAAAAAAAAAACAGCGTGATTATGAACGGTAAATGAGATATGAGCTTGCAATACAAAATGGTAACAAAGAAAGCAATGCAATTTTGAGTTGCATAAACAGGACTATCACAGCACAGGTAGACAGTCTCATTTTCTACATATCACTGGTAAGACTGTGCCTAGAACATTGCTTTCATTTCTGGACAACTCAGTGCCACACAAATGGCAGCAAATTAGAATGAATTCAGTGGAGCAATAAAAAGGATTAAGAGGCTGGAGGGATTGATCTAAGGGGAAAGATTAAAATAACTAATTACATTTAGCTTGGCCAAATCACAATTAAAAGGGAGACATGATAACTGCCTAAAACTGTGTGTTTAAGAATGTAAACACCACAACGAGAGGAATCCTTGAGTGTGGTTCAGGCAGTTGTTGGTTAGATGCCCAGATACCATTGGAATGGGAGTGGTATAAGAATTTAAATAGAATTGAACGGAAACTGGCTATAACAAAGCAATGAAGTGAAATAGAACAAAGAGTGAATGTTGTCTGAATTCCAGAAAACAATTCCTAATGGTGAGGTGTATTAAGCTGTAGGAGAATTTCTAAGGGAAGTGGTGGAAGCTCCATCAACAAAACACTGGAGCATGTGCTATATAGAGAACAATCCCATGTTTAGAGCTCTGTGTGGATATACAATTTGTATCTGTAGCCAATCCGCGGTCCACAAACATTGTCCGTGGATATCGGCAGATTTGCAGGGCTCTATCAATGTTGGCCAGTACAGGAATAGAGGAGAGGGAGAGGACAAGATGTCCTGCTAGGATTTCCCCCCTTCTCTGTTCCCCCCTCCGCACTGATTTTTGTGACCCTATGGATTATTTACTCTCCTTGGTCCTGGTTAAGCCTCATGCAGAGGATGAGGTTCATCTCAGAAGTGCCACATTTTAAAAAGACAGTTGTAGACTAGAGGGAGTTGGGAGGAGTGAGCAATGAAAACGACTGAAGGTTTTATGCAGTAAGTCCTCTAAAGAAAGGTTAAGAGGGGCAGCTGTGTTCAGTCAAGAGAAAAGACAACTGTGGGTGGAGACTTAACTGTACAAGTGTGTAAAGGGTTATTATAGAAGGAGGACAGGGGCTAATTATTCTCTTTACTCACTAAGGACAGATCAGGAAGTAAATGGGCCCTTAGCTGAGGCAGGGAAAGTCAGGTTCAGTATGAGGGAAAACCTTCTAAGTGTTGGGTGACCGAAGAAGCCAGTAAGAGGGTGTGGAGGAATTGCAATGGTTGGAGATACTCATGGTTGAGATTAGACACCCATGTATCAGGCATGATTTTGGGATATGGAAATCAGTCCTGTCACAATGAAGAAATAAATCAGCTGCTCCACACAGAGGTCCCTTCCCACCCTGACCCATATGCTTTCATTGTCTTTGTAATGGCTCTTGAACTTGCAGATCATGCGGTACTCGATGCTTTCTGACTGAAGGTTATTTTTTTAGGACATGTTTGTTAAGGCTTCTGTTTTAATATATACTGGGGATAACTCCCCCCCCCCGGACTGTGAATCTGTGCAAATGGCTCCTTTAGATTTAATTTGCCCTTGTTATAAGAAATGCAAGGGTGAACCAGTTCCAATGGAGCAAAAATGAGCTTGGACTTTTAACCCTGAACTTGATTCTTTTTTGAGATATGAAATGGTTCAATTAACGTTTTAAAAAAAAATCCCTGTGTGCCACTTAATGTCCTGAGTTTGACGAGGACAGGGGAAGTGCCATAAAGAAAAGCTGTCCCTGGAGAATTTCTGACTGAGTCAAGTTCAGGAAGTCCTGGAAATCTCTCAAGGAAAGCCCATTCTCAGGGACTAAGACTGCATGGTCCTGCGATATATTTGCATTAACTTCCTGAAACTATTAAGGTGGGGGTAACTGAAAGTGAAATGGGGAGATAAGGATAAAGAATAAAACTTTTTGTCTCTAGAGCATCTCAGCTGATTGGAACTATATAGGTAATAGCCCCATATAAATAGTAACCAAAAATTGTTGCCATCTCATCGGTGTGACAAACTAGTGGTTTTAGCCCAGTTTCTAGTGAGCAGGTGTCTGTGTATCACAGTGGCACAACAACTATTAGTTCCTTAGTAGTTTTATGAGGGAGTCCAAGACCAAGGAGACTGAACTTCACTTTTATCCAAGAAGTAATTGTTTTACAATCAGAGCAGAGGCACCTTGGTGAGGGGCAATGTACATGGGGAAAATTGTGTTGCCATTTCCTATGCTATCGGGAAGAAGCTGGGCCTTATAATAAAGACATGGGACTGGGGATCAAGAGATCTGGGCTCTATACCTGGCTTTGCCACTGACTCAGTCTGTGATCTTAAGCTAGTTACCTAACTTATCTGTGCTTCAGATATCTCACCTGTAAATAGGGATGCTATACCCCTACTGCACAGATGTGTTATGAAGCTAAACATTAATATTTGCAAAGTTGTCAAAGGGTTTGTTTTTCCTGTAGTGCCCCAAGTTGGCCAAGCATGGCTATGCAGGGCCCTGATTGCCTCAGTTTCCCCAGATTTTAGGGCTTCCATGTAAGTATTATGCCAGGATTTCCTGTGTTTATGCCCAGGCAGGGATTCTTTATTGGCACAATGCCACTTTCTTTTTCCCACAAACAGGAGACTTCACCTTATTCTAAACCCTAATGTCCAGAGACAATAACAGTCTCTCTTTCTCCTTACTGTTCTTCTAGTGCATCTTTTCCTGGGCTTCTCTTCCTCTTAAACCACAGTGCTCAATAACTGAACACCCTGCTGCCCTCTCAGCAGGTGATATCTGTCCAGGCTCTCCCTCTGGAGAGGAAGTTTAGTTGTATGCATATTATGTATCCTTCCACCTTTCCCCAGATGGATGTCTTCTCAGGGCTTGCTCCCTGGAGGCAAGCTTCTTCTATAGCCCAGGATTTTGGATGCCCTTTTACCAGATTTACCAGCTTTCTTTTTGCCTCCTTGTTTCCTGTCAAGGGCCTCCATTATGAAGTCCAGGTTCCCTCCCTTAAGCCCAATTGGGCAGTAGGCAGTCAGTCACAGGTGCACTGGACCCCACTTCCTCTTACGGGGGCCAAAGTGACAAAAGTGCTTTGAGATTCTTGGACTGAAGGTGCTATAGAAATGGAAAAAAATAAAAACAAAAGCTCTTTATCTTTTCTCTGGATAAAGGATTTTGACTTCCAGAGCTGTAATTCCACTGCCTTCACCAGCATGGCACTTATTAAAAAGTGAAATATTAAAAAGAGCATCGTACAGAGCAGAAAAACACTTTACAAACTATGTTCAGATGAGATCAACTCACTGAAGAGCTGCAGCAGGCCAGGGAAGCAGCCAGAAATGAAGAAGAGGGCATACGGTAGGTGACTTATACTATCAGACATCACTTCAGGGCCCCAATCCTGCAAGAGTTTTGCACAGAGAGAACTCTGCGTGCATGGAATACTTGCAGGATTAGGCCCCTGGTCTTTGCCATAATCAGCCAATGGTCAGGAATTGAACCTGGGCCTCTTCATGGCAAAGGAGAGGAATGACCACTAGGGTTCTGGCCCAGCAGCCTAAGTGCTCCCATTCTCTTCTGACCTGGGGAGTGGACAGTGAAATCAGCAGCAGAACTTCAAAGGGACTCCAATGAACCCTCAGTTCAGACACTGGCAGCCTCTTCCCATTCCCGCACACTACTGCCCCATTGTCTTATTGAGCACAAACATGCACAAAGGAAAAATATGCAGTAGAACTGGAGGACTAAGAATACCCGGGTGTTCTGCCACCCCCTGCTCTCTGCCAACTAGGGCATATGGCAGTGATGTTCAAAAGCACACTGTGACCAAATAAGGAGACAAAATGATGAGGCTGCCAGAAAATGCATTGCTGTTTGGTTGCAGGCAGCATTTCTCCCCCGTGTTGCTAAGCGTGAGAATAGTTCAGTTGCCCAGAACTGGCAGCATTGTTCAGGAACAACAATGGTCTGCATCAGAGAGAAAAGCTGCTACAACAAGCAATCTAGGCTTCAGTGCTGATGGAGAAGATAGTTGAGTTGGTTGGAGAAACTTTGACAGAACCACATTCCATCAGAGAATGCATCCCGCTGAAATAGAAATTCTTTGCAAATTGGATCTGTTTAGTTGGAATTTTGGTTTAGAAGAAAATGGGTGCGGGGGGAGGCTCCCATAATGTTGAAATGGGCCATTTCAATACTGTCAGAATAAAAGATTTCAATTTTTTTTGTTTTGAAATTTTTTAAATAATATGATACAAAACAAACAAACGAACAAAAAGCCAAAATCAAAACAAGTCATTCTGATTGACCCAAAACAATTTTTTTGCAACTTTGTGGAGAATTTCAGAATGATCAGGTTTTGTTCAGATTTGGAACAAAGCTAAATTTTGAAATCCCAAAATGCTTCATGAAATAGAATTTCTGTCCTTTGCCCAGTTCTAATATTCAGTGTGTATGCTAAGGACTGCTCATAAATATTGTCACCTCCCAGATGCCAGGACACAAGAACAAACACTGACCCCAGCCAATCTGTGGATGCAGGCAGTGAAGTGGGAGTCACAGCTGATAGGCAAATGTACACATCTACATGACCAGCTGCTAGCAGGTCCTCCTGTCCTCCACTCACTTTGTTGGCTAATATGCAATTCCCATTCCAAGGGCTACTAATAGAATGTGTGCACATCTGTCAGTTCTTATATGGCCATGCAGTGCTCCCACTCCTTTGCATTAGAATGCAAACGTGTATGGAGACATAACTTGCTAAATCCATGGCAGACTGTTAGCTAATCTTAGGGGAGGGTGCCCCTGGCCTACTTAGAGACTGGCCTCTGGTTTGTGAACAGTTTCATGCAGGGAAATATGATCAAATTAAAGCTCTTGGAGACTGCCTTAATTTACACACTTTGTATGTATCTGCAATGCTTGTGAAGGGCAGGATGCTTTTCATGAGACTTTTCCAACAGCACATCCCACACAAGCTGTTCTGCCCTTTACCAGTTCATAGTGGGAGCAGGGGAGCATGTGTGTGGGATTTCCTATACTGTTTTCCCTTACTTTTTGGTACTCTTGCATATCTTTTTCAGGTGGGTGCTGTGAGCTGGATGAGATGATTGGGTGCCAGGGTCTATCACTGTGTGCTGACATATTTAGTTTACCTGAAGCTCTCCAGCAGCCTCTAACAGCTCCCTGCCAATCAGATTAAATATTTATCAGTGATAGATTCTGGGCACCATATTCCTGACAGTGTGTTTCATGCATCATTTGCTTTAAATGTTGGGAGATTTACTTTCCAGATGTTTGCTGAAATCTCCTCATTGTATCTGTCCCTTCCCCCCTCTTTCCTTTGTCCCTTTCTGTCTTTCACCTTTTGTCTGTCCCATTTTCACTCCATCTCTCTCTCTTCTTTTGCTTCCTCCTCTCCCCTCTCTCTTTTTCATGTGAGTGGCAAGCAGTGTAGCTTGATTATTATTCACCAGTGTGTGTTTGTGTAAATTGCACCTGGAGTAGATGTCAACATGTGATGGAGGAGTGGCAGCACTGGCTCCATCTTAATGAGTACTCCAGCCTTCCTGGGGACAAACAACCAGAAACAAGCACTGTAAGTCTATGCTGACACTTTGCTTTTCATGCGGGCAGCCCTCAGTCCAGGCAACGCACACTGAGGAGAGGGCAAGAAAACTCCTGAACTCCTTTCATTCCTCTCTCTCTCCATCACACGTCCCCTCTACCTGGGCACTGCTCAGCTTGTTCTTCACATGATATGCCAGCTGCTCTGCTGTGATGGAGGGGGCAGCTAAAGGTCTGTCCCTTTAAGGTTAAAACTTCTTAAGGAGAGAGAGAGAATGGCACTACTCACCCCAGTACCCCATTAGCTGTGGATTCACAGCTCCTATGAACTTCAATGTGAGTTGTATCCATGCAATTGATTGGCATGATCAGGACCATGAAAAGGTGCAGCTTTAAATTGGAACAGGAGAAGAAAGCACAATGTACACAAAAAAGGGGGCATCTCCATGCGAGTGCTCCACGCACGTAACGTGTGGCAACTAGAAAAGGAGTGTCACTTGGGGGGAAAAACGTGCATGGCAAAGGGGAAAATAACCAGTGCTGCTCATTCCTCTTCCTCTCCTCCCCCAGCCCCCAGTACACTGTGGAAGAGCATTCTTCAAACGTAGAATGGAAAGATGCCCAGTAGAGCTGCAAAAGTGGCCCGCATGGGAAAAGTGGAGCACGGATACATTCACAACAAGCAGAGGCTGCCTTTTTCAGATTCTATGGCTATATTCGGGGTGCCACGTACTTTGAGTTTGTAGGCTTTATTCATGGCTGGTGTTATGCACCCATCATTGCTGGTGTGCCTCTTTTGGGCTTTGTCCCAGCCTGGTCTCCTTTTGTCTGTGGCTTTCAGCATTTTTATGTTGCTTTGGCTGGCGAGCTCAGCCAGTTCATTGATCTCCAGGAGAGAGGCAATGTGTCATCTACACACTTCACTTGGGATGTGCATCCTTTCCCATGCCAGCTACCTACGATGTGTTCCTCTGTGGACATGTCTTCATGTTAAAAGGTTTGCTTGTACTCTTAATAACTCCACATGGGCAAACACATGGTGCTAGTTGCCCACATTCACCCTGGCTGTTGTGTTGCTCGATGTGGCCATTGCCCCACATCCTTCTCCTTCATCCTGGCCCTGGCTGCTCCCGCAATCCCTCCACTGTCTGTTCTATCTTGAGCAATGCCTAGATTGGTTGCGTAGGAGGACATATCTTGCTGCTGTGGCCATCTCCCTGCACTGTCAAGCTATCTGGTGATGCATTGTTATTATCACTCTGTACTTTTATTGGTATGGTGATTGCCATTCATCATCACCACAGCTGCTACTGCACCTGAGGGTGGCTCTTGGGGATGCACAAGGGCGACAGTAACTCCACATTGTTATCACTGATGGGAGGGGGTGCACACCTTCCCCCGCCTCATATAGAAGGGAATGATCTAGCTCAGAGAAATGTGTGTAGATTGCTTTCCTCTTATGAAGAGCAGGGCACTGCAGTTCACAGCAGAGGAATGAGAGGAGACCAGAGCCATCTTGCCAGAGAGACTGGAGGAGGCTGTTCTGTTCACTCTGTGGCAGATGCCACTGAACCCCTTGGCTGGGGTCAGGGGCTGGGCTGAGCAGAGCAATCATAAGAATTCAATCAGAATAGAGACGCAACTCAGCAGCCAGAAGGTACCGCTAGCTCGGATACGATCCAGGAGAGGAGTGACAAACAGCAGCGAGTTTTGTAAAGAGTAATAACTAGTGAAGGGTGAAGTTGTTTGGTTCATTTTTCATGGTTTATATGGCTGGAAAAGACCTCTGGGCCAATCTAGTCCATTCTCCTGCATCAGGCAGATTATTTCCCTGCAGATGTTTTACCTACAGTTACTAGCTCTAAAGCACCTCCCTTGGGGAGTCTGTGCCACTGCCTAATTGCTCATTTTCCCCCATAATGTCTTGCCACCTGAAATTTTTCATTTCTACCTTTAGGCTATTGCTCCTTTTCCATTTTTTTTAAAGTGAATTTTAGCAGGGGTGAAGCCACAGGACTGACAGCCCTGGAGAAGTTCTTTCTCCACAGGGCAGGCATGGGTGCGAGCTTTATCTGCAGTGGCAGTGCAAGCTTCCCAACACACAGGCTACCAGCGTGTGTCATCCCGGCTGCTAGGGTCAGAAGGGAGGTCAGCCGCTGTCTGATTCAGTCCTTGATCTTTTCAAGAAGGGGAGAAGGAATCAATTCATTATATCAGTAATTATTCTGTTTCTTATGTACAGGATCAGTGCCCACAGGCCTCAGTTAAGACTATGGCCCTATTGTACTTTAGACACATAGGAAGAGGGTCTCTGCCTCAAAGAGCTTACAAGCTAAGAAGGTAAAATACAGACAAAAGGAGAGGGATCAGAATACAACACACAAGCAAAGGAATCAGGGTAATGACAGGCACATGGCTTGTTGTTCTAGCTTCTCCCTACCCCCCACCTCCCCAGACCGATTACATATGAGGAGTGAGAGAGCAAAATATGTACCATATTTATAGACACTGAGCCTGATTTCTTATTGCCCTGCACCTTGTGCAGCCATTTACATCCATGCAAAGTAGGGGTGAAATGCTGCCAGATCAGCAGGGCGATGTTTTACACCCATTTTTCACTGGTGTAAATGATTACACAGAGTGCAGGGCACTGGGGAGTCAGGCTTCTTACGGACATTTTAAAAACATAGTTCTCTGTTTCTTTCTATGCAGTTCCTTGTGGGTGTAAAACTATGCCCTTGAAAATGGGACCCATAATTTGTGCTTCAGAGCAATGGAGAAGGTGTTCAGGACATTAGGCCACAAAGGGGGTGTAGTGTGAGTAAGGTAGAGGGCAGAGGACTGTCTGTACCTAACTGTAACTTTGGTTGATCTTCAAAATTCCCTGCTTACAGTTGAGCTGGAAAAGCATGCAATAATTGATAATAATAATTATTGTGATAATTTCAGTGCATTTGGGGCCTGATCCATATTCCACTGAAGTCAGTGAGCATGTTTCCATTGACTTCACTGGGCTTTGGATCAGGCCCCTGGGCTGGAAGTGGGAAGTGGGGAAGCCGCTGTGAAAATGAAAAATACCATGAAACAAAAGCAAACTGAATGTTCTGAGCCTCTGGAAATGTTGAAGGGTCAGTGGGTGGTTCAGGCGTATGTTTGGGGGCAAAGGTTGGAGGGCTGGTTAATATATCTGAACTGACTTGTTTCACCCACTCATCTCTACTCCATTATAGGGCCCTGAAGATATTTTATAGCAATGTAATCTTTCGCTATTCAGAACACTAAGATAGGAACTGCCATGTGAAAATAAGGACAGGAGCTACCCGCAGAGTGCAGCCTGTCACTAGCTGGACTCCCACTTTAACAGGAAGACATTATGAAAGTATTTCAGAAGACAGGACTAGTATCTCAGTGCTCACCTATCCCTTCACAAGAACAGAACTGACAATGCAATGGATGGGGAACCACTTTGGCACCACCCTTAGTTAAAATTTAGCTTCTAGCTGGATGTTGTTGCTCCCTTCACCTCAACAATAACCCTGGCGAGCAGGAGCAACAACCCAGCACACTGGGCTCTATGCTGGCATGGGAGGAAGGTTGGTGTCTGGCTGCAGAGTTGGATTTCTAGATAAGAATGGAGCAATCCAATTTGGACAGAAATAGAAAGAGTCCTGAGTCTCTCCAAACTTCAAGCACTCATATTTGGTTGAGGCGTCAAACATTTCATTTCCCTTCCTCCCATGTGTTTATACAATGTCTACCTCTGTGCTTTTCAGTTCATTAGGCCTAGGAGGCCTGACATACTGCCAGGAAACCATTGCATTTGTGGTCCCATTGGAAGTGGGAAGCACTGGAAACATCACAAGGAAATCCTATTCTCTCGTGATTTCAGTTTTGCAATCTCAAGAGGGTTTGGTTGCTTATCTAAATGGAACCGCCAAACTCTTGGAGACTCACTGTATGGTAGTGGTAGCTCCACTTCAACCCTCATTTTGAAAGGGTTGAAGCATCTTTCTTTAGCCAGGAAACGTTTTAAAACAGAAAATTGTGTGGTTTGCCTTGGGTGGGGACTGATCAGCCTTGACAGAAATTCCTTATGTTCAACAACAATGCTATTAATTTAATTTCTATAGAACTTTTTGTTCCACAGGGTCCTAAAGCACTTGAAATATCATGGGCCAGATCCTCAGCTTATGTAAATCAACAAAGCTTCATGGAAGTAGATGGAGCTATGTTCATCCACACCAGCTGCTGATCTGGTCCGAAGTGTGTGTATGTATAAAATGCATCTACCAGTGAAATGCATTTGCTTCTGGAGGGGTCTGTGTATAAAATGTGTCTACTTCTGGATGGGAACATACCAGCTTTTTAACAGGACACACACACGCTATATGATAATTTGGTCCAGGAAGTGAATATAATCTCTAATTGAAACTGCAAGGGAAATCTGGGAGGAAATTTCCTTTTTCTTGATTGTAATAATTGTAATTGGATCTCTGACTTTTATGGCCAAGGTATCAGAACGTGGAATCCTTGAAGCAGAGCAACTCTTAACACCACATCAGAGCAGTGATTCAATACTAACTACTCTATTGCCATCACACCTTGAAGCACCTTGGGTTTCTTTGGCGGTCTCCCATTCAAGTACAGACTAGTCATCACACTGTTTAGCTTGTGAGGTATGACAGCATCACAGTCCAAACAGGTATGACTGTGTCAGTATTGGTTATGAGGGGATTTTCCTTTGAAACCAATAACCATTTGTGGAATTAAATCAACACCTTTCTCCCTACCCCCAATTAAACTAGGATTTACTGCTCTGGAGACTTTATATGTAAAAAAGATCTTGTTAGATCCTATCTAGGATACTGTGTGTAATACTGGGTGTTATCTCACAGGAAGAATATTATTGCCTTGGGGAAAGTGCAATGGAAGACAATAGATAATATACCATGAACTTCTACAGCTTGTATAATCTGATGATCAAAAAAATGCTTCACTAACAATAAATAATTAAGCATCCCAAATCTATGAAGCAGTGCAGTTTTATCTCTTTTTTTTACAGATTTGGAAAATGCTCAAAAGGGGCACCACTTTGACTTTCAAATAGTATCCACTAATTCTGGGTGCTGAAGTTGGGGTTACATTTGATATGGTCCCTTCTAGCCAAACTGTACTCAAAATGCTTTCAAGCATTTAAAAAAACAAAACTAAAAACAAAACCACAAAGCCAACACAATGAAAGTAGGAAGGAAAAACGTAATTCAGCCGAGATTTCAAATGGGATGAGGAGTCACTGAGGCAGAGAATGAACAGACAAAAAGGATGCCAAGGTTAGCTAAGTGGTGGCTGTGGGTAGTGGAGAAGGGAGAGATTAGGGTTGCCAATTTTCTAATTCCAGAAACCCGAACACCCTTGCCCCGCCCCTTCCTGAGGTCCCGTCCCCCGCTCACTCCATCCCCCCTCCCTCCATTGCTTGCTCTCCCCCACCCTCGCTCACGTGCTTATTTTCAATGCAAGGCCCAAACAGACACATTTATTGTTTTGACAGATGTATTATGCTAATTTCAGTTTTAATTGTTACAGGATGCTAGAGCTGGCAGCAAAATAGTCAAAAAGGGTAATAAAAAAAAAAAAGAAATTTCACAAAGGTTTTCATGATTCTTTCCCTCCCCTCTTCCCATTTTTTGTAACCAGCTCCATGTTTTTTGTTCATTAAAGTTATTGTAATTTTATGTGAAGAATTAGGGCCACACATTATCACAGCTGCAATGGGTCCATTAAAGGCCCACTCCTGAAGCCCAAATACAAATCCATCTGACTCCCACACCTACATGCAGATACACACATGTATTCATGTGTACACATCTAGCATGCATTAACACACATACTTCCACATTATTTATGATTATAATTGTTGTTTTGTGCCTAGAGACCCCAACTAAGGTCAGAGCTCCAGGGTGGCAGGTACTGGACATACACATAAAAAGAGTCTGCAACAAAGTTTATAATAAAGCTAGACAAAGGTGGGGAGAAATGTCTGATATGTTGGCTCTTCTGCAATTACTAATCAACAACATTCACTTTTTAAGAAATAATACATTTCTTTTAGAGTTCCCGTCTCTTTTAAAAACTTGTTATGAAATGAATACACATATATTTTATGTCGTCAATTTTTTTGTGCGCAAGCCAGCAAAAGGAATAAAAGTCAGAGTTAGGATGCAAATTTTATTCACACAGGTATACACACATGCACCTCCCTACACAAAGACACAGTCTCTTACATGCATACAATGCGTGCATGCACACACTTGCCTACACAGAGACACCCAGCCAGGAAGGGAGGAGAGTGGGCTGGAGGGAAATAGATTGGGGGGGAGGGGGTATGGACAAGAGAGGACGGGGAGGGAAAGAGGCCAAGAGCAGGGTCGGGGTGGAAGGGGGCAGTGAAGGAGAGAGAAGGCGGGGGGGGTATGTGGGGTGGATGGGGATGCAGGAGGAAGCAGAAGGCTACAGGTGCATGAGGATGTGGGGGGCACAGGGGTGTATAGGGACATAATGGGAATGCAGCAGTATATGGAGGTGAATGGGGTGCAGGGCTGTGGGGGGTGAGGGACAGGGGGCTGGTGGCTCTGGGAGGTGGAGAGGATGAGTGGGAGAGCACTGTAAGTGGTAAAGGACTGGGATGGGTAGGTGTGGGAGGCAGGGCGGGATGGGATGGGGAGGGATGCAGTGAGGGGGTTGGAGGTATGGGGGAGTTGGGATAGGGAGGGATGCAGTGAGGGGGATGGGGTTGCAGCCCCATTCCCAGCACTCAGAGACGAGGATACATATCTCAAATTCCTGGGTGACAGCAATGCGGCAACAGACTGCGGTCCGCCACAGGGCACGCGCTGCCGCACAAGCCCAGCCACAGGAAGAGCATGAGGAGGAGAAGAGGGCCAGCAGCAGCGGGAGAGGTGCATGCCACAACCCCCAACAGCCACTAGTTCGTCCCCTGCTCTGCCCAGCCAATGGGAGCTGCACCTGCGGGTGGAGGCTGGGGCGGCACGTGGACCCCCCTTGTCACCTGGCCCTAAGCCTAGGAGATGGACATGCCAGCTGCTTCCCGGGAGCTGCATGGTGAGCCTGCCAGCCCCACTGTGCGGCACCGTCATCAACTGGAAAGTCAATGGTCCGGTCAGCAGTGCTGACTGGAGCCGCCAGGATCCCTTTTCGACCAGGTGTTTCGGTCAAAAACTGGACACCTGGTCACCAAGGAGAGAGCAGGCCATGTGGCAGGCTGAGGCACTTTCTGGAGGGCTTTGAAAACAAGGCTCATGATTCTCATCTACACTAAGGTTCCCTTTACACTGTTCTGGCAGTGTAAAAGCCCCTTAAAATGGGAGTAAATAGTACTTATTTTTACTTTTATTTGTTCTCTTTTACTCTTATTTTTAAGGCTCTTATGCTGTTAACACAAAGTAAAGTGGCCATGGTGTAAATGGGAATCAGGCCCAAGAAGATTGAACTGTATTGAGTGGGGACGCCAGGGGCAGAGCCTGAGGGAGAGAGCTGATGTGGTTGCACATCTTCGTATGTGTTGGAAGGGAAGGAGCCGCTCGGTAAATTGCTGGGGAAGATGATTGAAGTGGAGGCGGTGACTGAGTTTGTCAGGCACCTCAGTTTTGCTGTGGGGAAAGGAGAGTGTGAGGAAGTCTGGTGAAAACGGATGAAGGTGGCATTAAGCGCAGCCAAATCTGGCCCATCATTTTGAGCCAGGTTGGCTCCTTCCATTGTTGCCTTTGAAGTGTTTGTAGCCAATGACTAAAGCTGGTCACAACTGGCTGTGCGTGTCTTATGTCTCCATCTCTACGGCTAATGAATATGATCTAGTGCTGAGCCGTGTGAGAGGTCAGGAGATGCCGTGCCTTGTTCCTAAAACTGGCAAAGATTTCTGGCCGCCACCGATGGAAAGTCTTAGTAAGATGAATTGGCCCTGACTTGTCATACAATCACAGGCACAGCATGGTCTGGTGCACAGCACTAATGTACTGTGAAAACATATTGAATCCAATGGCTTGATGACTGACTCCTTACTGGTCATTAAACTGAAAGAGAAACTGGGTTGGGGGGAGGCGGGGCAGAGAGGGAAGC
Organism: Natator depressus; assembly: GCF_965152275.1. Classification (NCBI taxonomy): domain Eukaryota; kingdom Metazoa; phylum Chordata; order Testudines; family Cheloniidae; genus Natator; species Natator depressus. Next base: position 260,178,812 of record NC_134234.1, read on the forward strand.
GGAGAGTTGGGAGAGGGAGAAGAAAAAGCCAGTGGGCAAGAGTGAAACAAAAGAAGGAGGGAAGAGAGACAGAGGGAGAGACAAGTGGGGGAAAGGGAGATGGAGAGGAAGAAACAGAGAGACAATAGCAGAGAGAAGAGGGGCGAGGGAGAGAAGGGATAAGTGATGCTCCTGAAGCTAGAAGCCCCTGTTCTCTGAGCTTCCTTTTCCTAATTCCTTCCAATCTAGGGCTGATCCAAGTCCCAGGGTAGTCAAGGGAAAACTCTATTAACTTTAGTGGGAGATGGAGTGGGACTCTAGTGTATAGTATCTGGGAAGTATTTTTGATTTTTTTATTTACAACCCCTCCACCCCCTTCTGCATTAGTATCCCCCATGGCTTTGATATTTATCAGAAGAGCCAAGGTTTTCCAAAGGGATGAGGGATTTGGATGCTTCTGTTCTTAGGGTGCCCAACTTGAGGCATCTTCAATCAGCCCCCTGTAAGGCATCTCAGATTGGCCTCCCCCAATCACTAGTCACTACTGGGCAGCTTGTTTTTTGTTCTTAAAGCAATGACAGTAATAATTCAAAGGCGTACTTTACGAGAGATCAGAGTGAAGTGAAACAGGGACAAGGAAAGGAAAAAGGGCCGTTGTTGACAAGGGCAGGCAATTTTAAAGTAGGGTACTGACGGCAAGCCTCTGCTGAATAGTCATCCACCCTTCCCAAATGGTCCGTCTGAGCCACATTGCTTTGGACTCCAGTATGTGTAAAATGCTGCTGTCTGCTGCCTTGTCTATAGAAATCAGTTTGAGATCCCAGAGCTCAGGCTGCAGAACCAAATCAGGAAGTCTACACTGCAACTACACAGCCTGGCAGCCCAAGCCATGGGAGCCCGAGTTAGCTGGCATGGGCGAGCCATGGGTTTTTAATTGCACTGTAGACATACCCGTAGGTGCCTAAGTCCCAGTGACTTTCAGTGGGATGTAGATTCCTAGGTCACATGGGCACTCTTGAATATTTTGCCCCTACTTTAACCTTGTCCCCTTGTTTGTACAGAAGTCAATGGCTTTGCCCTGGCCTGTCTCATGGACTTGACCTCTCTGTATTTCCCTTCCCACTTCTGCTACTTTGCTGTTTCTTTGTGCTTCCCCACAGTCTTGGCACTGCTGGCACAAGAGCCTTCTCCTTTGCAGTGCCTGCCATCTGTAACATCCTTCCTTGATATCTCTGACACACACACTGGGCAAGGACTGTTCATGCAGGCTGGGATTCAGTGGTCCATCCGTTATTCATCAAAGCACCTAAGCATGTGCTTATCTTAGAATCATAAATATACCTAGATCATCTCTGACAAGTGTTTGTCTAACCTGTTCTTAAAACCCTCTGATAACAGAGATTCCACAACCTTGAAGCACATGGCTAAGACCCACTGAAGTAAATGCTTAAGGTTAAGTGTGTGCTTAAGTGCTTTTCTGAACTGGGGTCACAGGCAGCAGCCTTAGTGCAGAGACTTTTCCATTGCCTGCTGTCGTTGAAGGGGGAATAGGCAAATAACCTCTTCCCCTGAGGACCCTTCCCAGGGGTTGGTTCCTTTCTGGGTTCACAACGCTGCAGGGGGGCAACATTCTGACTGTTTCCATTAAAAAAAAATTACAAAAACTTTCCTGTTCATATTATATTCTATGACACCTTTTTTCTTTTTCTTTTACAAGATGTATATTTTGGATCTAAATAGCTTGGCAGTGTCCCTTTATGTGGCTTTTTCTACATCAGCCCTTGGGATTTCAGCACTGTGGTGACTGATGACAGCTGGTTCTCCAAGTGACTAGAGAAAATAATGCTACCTGAAGATTGACTTCTCTATATTCCCCCTCAGGGGCATTGTGCAGGGAATGAAGAAGTACTAGGTACAGAGTGGGAGAGATTCAGTGACTGGGGACATTCCTTCCAATCTCTAACTTTTTTTTATAAGGACATTTAGTTTATTTTTTCATAAACTTACAACAATCGACCAAAGCACAGAAAGAGCAGAATGGGCAAAGACTGCATCAAAAAACTTCACTCAATACGGGAAAACAACCGTGGATGGAAAATTCAAAGAGAAACACTTGGTCAGAGGTATTCAATGCCACCTAAGGGATTTAGATGCACAGCCCCCATTGCTATTAATTGAAATGGTGTGTCTAAATCCCAAAGGTCACTTTGAAAATTTCAGATTAACTTTCAGTTTGGTTCAAATTGTGTCTTTGGTTAGGGCTAAAACCAGAATGTAAATACTTTTTTTTAAGAAGATGAGTTTCTTTATATAAATGTTCTTCAGCTGACACATTATTTATCTGTGTGGAATGAAAACTGAAAGAGTGAGGCCTGGACTCCACACAGAAATTGCACCAGTTTAAGTAAAGGTGTGATGTTACACTGGTTAGCAGATTGGTGTAATTACGTGTGCTGACACTCTTGCATTGTGTTAAACCTGGCTTACATTGTTTTTGTTCTTCATTAAGCTAAATTGACGTAACCCAGGTTCAAGCCTATCGAGAGTGTTCACACATGCACACAATTGCTCAGTTGGCTCAGAGCATCTAGCCCTAAATCTGATTTCCACCCTGAGACTGGCGTAGGATGAGGGTCTGACTTCTGCGGTTTGGGAGATCCAGGAATCAGTGTATGAAAACCCATTTCCATCTTGCGAGCTCTGAAAACCTTGTTTCAAATGGCACATACATGGAGTGACAGCTGCTGTAACTGAGCCCTCCAGGTGGGGAGGATCATTCAATCTCTTTGGCAATGAGGAGCTGTCTCATAGCTGCAAATCTGTCCAACAGGATAGATCCTGGCACATAGTGAGGGCTCCAGTCTGGCTCTGCAGGTCAGAACTGAAGATTCTGCCAAGCCTCTATGTCTTGGCATTTACATGTTGGCACTGGCCAGTGCCATACTGACCTGCTGTCTCACGTAACGGCATGTGTGTGTGTTAAGCTCACTCCAGCAGCTCAGCTTACATGTGCCAGCTCGTAGAACAAAGTCACCAATACCCCACTCTCAGTAGCTTGGTTCTTACCTTGACTGTCTCTGGTTTGTCCTGCGACGGGCCAAAGGAACGATTCAAAGAACTAAGCACATACTGTGACCAGATGATGACTAAGGAGGTGATCTGATTAACCACCTACAAATACTGTAAGGGTGGAAACAGCAAGGAGCAGAGGGAGGAATTATTTAGGCTGGACCACAGGGGTATAATTAAAGTCACTGGATAACACTGAGCAAAGGCTGAATGTCAGGAAACGTTTCCTAAGAGTGATCTCTGTTAGACTGTGGAACTGTCTCCAAATGGTGGAAACCCCATTGCTTGAGTCATTCCAAACTGTACAGCTTGCTGAAGAATATTTGGCATAGAACAATTCTGAAAGGACCAGGAGGAGGTCAGGATCATTAAATAGAGAATTTTCATTTCTAATTGCGATGAAGTATACAGTGCTGGTCTCTCCAGAACCATAGATGCTGTAGCTAGATCAGAGAGCATCCATTTACCTATGCACAAAATATATATATATGAGGAGAGGAGAGGTAGATTTGGCTCTGTTACAATGGTCTACTATCAATATGAGACTGTGTGTGAAACAGAAGTCCCCACATGGGGTTCACCAAGGGAGATCTTCTCAGCAGGGCATGAACATGCTCCTGGCACTCTCCCCACCCCCACATTACACACCTGTCCAAAGGTCACAGGCAGTAAGGCCTTTAAAGATGGGGGAGAAGGGAACGCTGTTTACTACAGATGGCTCTGGACCTCCTTCAAACTATGAGGACATTTGGATCTGGATCCAAACTTTGTGGCTCAAAGCTGTATGTTACTTAATGGGGAAGGAAATGGCTGAAAGAAAAGGAACAAAAAAGTGACTATAGGGCCCAAATCAAAGATAATTTAAGTCAGTGAAAAGACTCCAGTTGACCTCAGTGGGCTTTGGCTCAGGTCCATAATACATTCCACAATAAAAGAGAAAATACTAAGGGAAACAAAACTGAAAGCTAAAGAGAAAGCCAGACTTGGGGGAGAGAAATAGAGAGGGGAAATTCAGAAAAGTTGAATGTTAGAAAAATTAATTGGTGGGAAAAAGACTGAGAAAGAAAGAGTGATGGAGGGGAAGAGAAGAACTAAACTCATAGGACATGTAGAAATGTTTTATTATTATTGCAGAGAGAAGTTTGTGTAACACGGTAAGAATGTAACTGGGTTTCAAATATGGTTAAAATAATCTAAATTGCAGCAATTTTCTCCCCTCGGACTTTCCAGAGTAAATTATTTTCATTCCTGCCGTGAATAGATCTTGCACAAATCACGGGGTGGCAGGTTTGTTTATTCACCCTCAGATATCAGTAGCCTCTGGGCCCTCACTTTCTGAATGTGTTAATATTACTCTTTATCATTATTAATTTCATTTATCAACATCCAAAGTGTACAAACAAATAATAAATGTCCAGGGCTTGCTCTGAATAGCTTATTATCTAAATGAAACACAGCACTTTCTGGGGCTGGGACTGTCTCTTTGTCCTTGCTTGGAAAGTGCCCAGCACAATGGGGTTCTAATTCCGATCGAGGCTACTGGGCACTACTGTAATAAAAATAATTAATAATAACAGCGTAAGGGATGACAGTGAACAAAGGAGTTGGGGCCAGGATAGGGGAGGACAAGGGCTTGAGCAGTGAAAAGGCATGGGATGTGCTTTTTGTTACATACAGCGTGCAGGTTTTTAATACTTACAAATTTCCAGGGCAGTGCCGAGAGTGAAGTCTGGGGTGGAGGTCTGCAAAGCAGGGGCTGGGTGAATAAAGAGAGCAGAGGAGAGATTTAAAGGAGGTGTGAGGAGAGATGTGTGGTATAAGGGTATGGAAGGATGTTCCAGGCATCGGGGCCAGCCTGACGAAAAGCACAGAAGCCCAGATCCATGGAGGGACTTAGATATTGCAATGCTCAGCATCACCGTCCCAAACTTCTAGGCACCTAGAAAATCACTGGAACAACACTGCAATCCACAGAGGCCCAGGCTCCCTACACAATGAATGTGGAAGGGAAGTGCCTACAAATGTCATCCACAAAATCAACATGTTAGGCAGAGAACCATCTTAACTAGCCAAAGGGCGATGCAGACGAGAGGAGTGTGTCCTAAGCCCTGCCTCTCTTGCAGAGAGAGGTGCCTAAGTCTGGGCTAGCAGTCCATTGCTGGGAACCCCTCTCCTGGAATCTGGCAGCTTAGGGGCCTATGGCTTTTCTTCTACGAATCAGTTAGGTGTCTGCCTCGCTACACACAAAGCAGCTGGAGGAGAAGGAGGAGGAGGTGTTGCCCACTTTATATCTCTTAGTTCAGTGGTTACAGCGCTCACCTGGAATGTAGGAGACCCAGCATCAATCCCTCCCTCCCCCCCCTTTCTGACAGAGGGGGAGAAAGCATCTGAGCAGAGATCTCCTGATAGTAACCCTGCTATTTCAATCCTCACCCACAGCATGGCCAGAACTGGAACCCACGCTGTCCTGCTAATCCTGACCTACACCTCCTGCTACTCTGGGTTTGGGCCTGTGACAGTTGTCAGGGTACTTCAGGCTGAAAATTATCTTGTCACCCCCTTCCTCCAGCATGAGGGAGTCTTGCCTGTGCTTAGCTAGGTGCCAGCTCCCTGACACCGCCAGTCTTCTAGCCACCCAAGTACTCTCCTCTGGGCTATGCTAGCCCTTACTGTGCCTTGCAGGTTAACAATAGGTGCACCCCTATCCACAATCCCCTTTCAAGTGTCCCCCTGTAATGTCCAGCCCCTGTCACTGGCTACTCTGTGAAATATCAGGTCTGCTGTTCTGTCCCGAAAGGAACAATATATGCAGCAGCTTGTAAGATTCAGCTCTGATCCAGCACTTTGCTTAATATAATAGCATTTCAATAAACTTATTTTTGTTTTCTCTATATATTACCAAAGGTTCAAGTGATAGTAAGTCAGGATATTGAAAACAAAAGGCTCCATATAAAACAAAATCATAACACACTTTCTAGAGACGAATGTTAATTAACCGGTTAACTTCCTGTCTAAAGAAGTTTCTTGTGCAACAATTTCAACCAAGGTTGGTTGAGATCCCGTTTTCATGAATGTAAATACACTGCCCATTTATTTCCTAGGTGCAGGACAGGAGGGGGTGTTTGCCTTCTATTTATACTCTCCCCAGAAGTTGCTTGTCTGTTCTCAGATACAGGGTAACCACCTGTGGCTTATTTTTCCTGTGTGCTACTTCACTGTTGACTTCACATCTCTTCTTTGGCTTTGTATGTAAATTGTGTCCACTGTGTTACCTTACAATGTTTAATTTACATCTTGACAGAGATAGGTGAATTAACATCTGGTCTGACAGGACTGTTTTTCCCCCTCAGCAGGTGATTCATACCTTGATACAGAATCTGAGAATGCATTTTCATCATACACACATAACTCCTTACATTACTTCTGGGGGAATTTTGTGCCAAAAAATTAAAAATTTTGCACCAAAAAATTAAATATTCGCTACACAACATTTTAGAATTCTGCAAAATACTGCATATTTTATTGTCAAAAATAACACAGTATAATCTTGCCATTTTCCATTATGTTGGTAATTTATTTCAAAATACCTCTCAGCAAGTATGTCTGTAACAATACAGACAACAAAAAAGATTCAGGAAATGTTTCTGACAAATAGATTCCTTATTAGGCATATTAACACAGAACTTTGAGTAATAATTCATTTAAATTACAATACAGAACTGTATTTCCAGCACCCCTCAGAAGCAGTGGAAAGTCTTGGGGGAGTCAGGGGTAATGGAGCAGCTGAGGGAGAGGGACGTAATAGCTGAGAAGGAGCCTGGGAGTGAACCAGGAGGTTTGTTGGGTGTGGGTGGGAGAAGTATGGAACAGTTTTTTTGTGGGGGAGGGATTTTTAGGGAGTTGGGGAGCCTCCCCCATGCAGATCCTGACTGACCTCTAGCCTCTCCCATTCAGTCAGGCCCATCTGCCCCTGTCCCCATGTGGCCTGCACTCTCCTCCCATTCAGCCCCTGGCTCAATGCTGTTATCCCACTAGCTCCTGTGCCCCCATCCCAGTCTGTCCCCCCACTAGCCCTTCTGAACCCGTCTGTGTGACCCCCCAGCAGCTCCATGTGCCCTGCTCTGTCCCCCCACCATCCTCTGCCTCCTCACCTGGCCCTGTGGGTAGGGTGCTGTGAGGAATGCAGTCTCTGGCCCCTCCCTATCCACAGCTGGCTGCTCCAGCCCCTGAACTGGCTGCCCTCTCTTCTGGTGCCAAAGCAGCCCCTTGTGGGCAAAAGATGTAAGTGCATCCAGCATAATGTATTTTCTGCAGGGAAAAAAAAATCTGCAGGGGACATGAATTCTGCATGTGCAGAGTCTCCCCAGGAGTATTACATTGTATCTCTACATACATTTCACAACAATATTAGTAACAAGTGTTACCCTGGCTTTCATTTAAGTCCTCACATGACATTCTTTATTGAACCAGAATGTACATACCAGAATCAAGACATTCCTGTAACCCCATTGTCAGTTGGTATTAAGGGATTCTTTGGTCACAGGACTGTCACTCAACTTTGTGAATGGATCACAATCCTGACTTGCATCCCCCTACTATTTCAATCCTGGATGTCTGCTTAAAGCCACCTAACATGACATATGACTTAAACCAGATCTGAACTTCAGTTCTCAGAACTGACAAGTTAGTGTGTTGAGATAAGTCTCCCATTAGCCCCACCCCTTCCTTCCCAGAGTTCTCCTCTATGCTCACAGTTCATTTGGGGAACAGCTAGTGTAAAAGATTAAATATACTGAAGTATTTTTCTCCACCATGTAAACATAGAAATAAAACTCTTCTTTGGTGTAAGAATATAGGAGTTCCCTTTCCAAAACAGCTCAGTGGCTTGTCTAGTATGGTATCCCACCTTTTACCCTATTTGAACAAACCAATGGCCCAGCTAATCCAGCATCCTCTCACCTGTTATATGTAATGCCAGATACTTCAGAGGCGGGTGTAAACACCTATAATGCATCTAACTGTACTGTACTATACCAGTGGTGAGGTGAATTTCTTCCTGACCCCACTGGTGATCTGCTTATGCCCTGAAGCATGAGTGTTGTCTTTGTATTCATTGTCTGCCATAGTACAGACTAAGTTAAGAAGTTAAGCATGGTTCAGTTAAGGTTATATTCAGGATTAGCAAAGGGTTAATATTAGAGTTAAGTTTATGCATAGCATTGTGCTCAGGAGGGTGACTATAGTTAGTGTGGTAGTAGGGCAGTGTTTCCCAAACTTGGGACGCCGCTTGTTGGCTTGGAAAGCCCCTGGCAGGCCGGGCCGGTTTGTTACCTGCCGTGTCTGCAGGTTCGGCCGATTGTGGCTCCCACTGGCCGCGATTCGCCGCTGTAGGCCAATGGGGCTGCGGGAAGTGGCACGGGCTGAGGGATGTACCGGCCGCCACTTCCCGCAGCCCCCATTGGCCTCCAGCGGTGAACCGCGGCCAGTGGGAGCCGCGATCGGCTGAACCTGCGGACGTGGCAGGTAAATAAACCAGCCCGGCCCACCAGGGGCTTTCCCTGAACAAGTGGCGTCCCAAGTTTGGGAAACACTGTAGTGGGGCATTAGGTTATGGTTAGCACCAAAATCAGGCTTATGATTAGGGATGGGTCAGGGCTAGATTTGATTCAGAAGTGAGGTTAGCAATGGAATTAGGGTTATGATTAGGACTGTGGAATTTGAAGACATGCTACCTGGGACTGTGACCTCAATCATAGATTCATAGATACTAAGGTCAGAAGGGACCATTATGATCATCTAGACTGACCTCCTGCACAACGCAGGCCATAGAATTTCACCCACCCACTCCTGCAAAAAACGTCTCACCTATGTCTGAGCTTTTGAAGTCCTCAAATCGTGGTTTAAAGACTTCAAGGAGCAGAGAATCCTCCAGCAAGTGACCCGTGCCCCATGCTACAGTAGAAAGCGAAAAACCTCCAGGGCCTCTTCCAATCTGCCCTGGAGGAAAATTCCTTCCTGACCCCAAATATGGCGATCAGCTAAACCCTGAGCATATGGGCAAGATTCACCTGCCAGATACTACAGAAAATTCTTTCCTGGGTAACTCAGATCCCACCCCATCTCACAGGCTAAGCAGGGAAGGGCCTAGAAAGCATTTGGATGCAGTACTTCTGAGGTGCTGTAGGAAGTGATGTTGGCAGTTGAATAGGTGATGTGCTTCTTCCTGAGTCAGCAATGAACTAATTTCCTAGCAAGGTTCCCCCTAAGATGGTATCCTGATAGCAAGCACTGTGCACTCAGCTATGTGTGCAGAGCAGGGGAGGCTTCCTGCATCAGCAAGCATCTTCCTCCTAGCCTGGAGAGAGGTCTCCACGGTTTTTCCTCCTGTGTCTCTCTCTGGATGAAGCAAGGGGATGTTGGGACTTCCCTTCTTGCTGCTGCCTCTGGCTGGGGGGTGGGTAGAGCTCATCGGAGTTCCCCTTCTGCCTGTTGCTGCCTCAGCAGCTGACACAGCTATGGGGAAATGAGCTGGATTGTATAGCTCCCCCTGCGTTACCAACAAGAATGGCTAATGGAATTCCAGTTAGCAGGCCTCACTCTGTCCTCAGTTCCATCTGGGTAACTGTTTTCCAGCCTACAAGATTAACTAGTTACCTTGTGTACTGTTCTAATGACAGCCTATTCATAGTTACATTTGTTAGATGAAGGATAAGCTGTTTGTGTACTTGACGTATTTCGAAATATTGTATAGAAGTATCTGCAATCACTGAGCTGTACTTTGTCCACACCTCCATATAATTTTCTATTAATATTTGTCTCAGATGTAATCTGTATAAAAAAACAGTGTAAAGTGAAGATCCCATGGCATTTTTAAGTGTATTAGCTCTTGTGTCCTGGCTGAATTCCAACCCGAGTAATGACTTTCTGCCTACTTAAATTCCCTTTGCAGTTTCAACTAGAGAAGTTGTTCTTCCCTTCCTGTCCTAACAATTGTTGTGTAACATTGCTCTGCCATGCTAACTAGATAGCGCATTTCAAGAAAAGGAGTGGCTGCATTTTAATGGTGGGTGAAGTCAGATTATAGGCTGTAAAACCATTTTAGCTCACCACACTGTGGTATATTCTCTCTCTCTTTCTCTCTCTCTCTCTCTCTGAGATAAAATGTTTTATTGGCCAAGCTTGAGCTTGGGATTGGTACATTGCTCAGGAGTGGCAAAACCTGGATTATGTTTGCCATCCTAAACGAGGTCCAAACCCCACACAGAGTACCATTGTGTATCCTGAATATGCCACATAATTTACAAAAAAGCCATTTTAAAGAACTTTTATACAATATACCAATGATATTTTGCATTAACCTCCACCTCTGAAGATAAACACCTTGAATGCTAAACCTGGTATTATTAATTGTGAATAAATTATTTAACCAATGTAGCCCTTTTTATGCTAGTGAGCCTATCCTGATTTCTGCACAGATATCTGTTATTTGCACATATTCAGTGAATAGTTTATATGAACAACTTTCAGCCAGTGGGGGTGTCTGTAAACTGCTCCCTTTGCTTCTGCTCCGTGATTGGATGATTGAAACTTTATTCATTTTTTTTTTTTGTTTAAAAACAATGAGCAAGGAATATTCTTGTTCTGGCGCAAATAGCCTTTGTCATATGTGAACAGAAGTAGCAGGAGTAGCAGCCATTACCTGAACATTTGTGTAAATAAAACCTATTCACACGAGAAGTGGATAATAAAGGTTACAAACCCAGGCAAACCAATCGCGTTAGGGCTTGTCTACACTTAAAAAGCTGCAGTGACACAACTTTTTGTTGTGAAGACACTATCTACGCCAATGGGAGGATTTCTCCCATCAGCATAAGTAATCCACCTCCCCGAGAGGTGGTAGCTAGGTTGAGATGAGTATTCTCCTGTTGACGTAGTGCTGTCTATACTGCTGGTTAGGTCAGTTTAACTGCATTGTTTGGGGTGTGGATTTTTCACACCCCTGAGCAATGTAGTTATAGTGACCTAATTTCCTAGTGTAGACTAGGCCTTAGAATCTGAGCAAATGTTTAGGAACACTTTTTGCAGTCACTGACCCGCAAAGCTTAGCACCACAAACCCAGCTATGCAGGCCTTGCCGGGGGGTGGGGGTGTGTGTGTGGATAATACATTTCAGAAACCGTGATGAACTACATAATTGTGATTGTAGGGTCTAATTTCTTAATTTCTCTACTAGGGAAAGAAGCAAAAGACTTATCCCATTGAAAGAGCAGGGATTCCTGGCTTTCTTGTCCATTTTGAGGCTTGTGGGATTATCAGTCCTAAAACCTCTCTGGAGTAACCTGTAAATTGCTGAGTTCCTTTCTGCCCATCCGATCCAGGAAGAAATTAAAGATTCCATGGCTTTGATGGGAAGAAAAATGGAGGTAACTGTGGTGTGTTGGCCAACATTTCCTCCTTCAAGAAAACAATTCTGAGTGCAAATACAGAACAGCTGCCATGTTTGTCTGCCTACCTCCTGCATTGCTAGTCTCCATCTCAGTGCTTTGTAAAGCATTTCAAAATAATCAGTATGAAAGGGGTGTGCTGTAAAACCAGATTCTATTCTCTGGGCATCACAACTAGCCATTGCATAACCAAGTGCATTATAATGTGTGAGAATAAGTAGAGAAATCACAGGAGACGTATTTTAAAGAGAACAAATATAACATTAAGGCGAGTGAGCGAGAATAGAGTGCATTAAAGTTAATAAAGCATTGTAGTTGTGGGGACCACGTTTCACTGTGAAGGAATCTAATTTAGCAACTTGTAATTGGAGGATAACAGTCCTGCTGGAATGAAGTTAGCTGTTCATTTTGCTGAACTCTTGAAGTGTCTCACTCCTTGTGAGCTTGTTCTCAGAAGGAGAGTCCAGTAAAAAGGCTTGAATTGATTGATGTTTCACATGCACAGGATCTCAGGAGGTCATCTAGTTCAACTGCCTGCTCAAAGCAGAGCCAATCCCCAATTTTTGCCCCAGATCCCTAAATGGCCCCACTCAAGAATTGAACTCACAAGCCTGGGTTTAAGCAGGCCAATGCTCAAACCACTGAGCTATCCCTCCCCCTGGTCTGTTCAGCCTCTAAGTGGATTTGGTTCCCTCTGTGAATATTTATTATCTGTTTATTAATTTAGTAATATTAACGCAGTGTGTGCACTCTCCGCCTGCCCTGGGCAAGAGAGACCAGGAAACTGAACTTAGATCTCCTTCATATCAGGGCAGAAAAGTAGCCTTTAGGTGACCATGCAAGCAATATTGTCCTGTTAGCCTCTGGCTCTGTTTAGGACAACAGAACATATAAAGGAGGGCAGGTTGTTCTCTAAGGTCCTACCAGTCTCATTACAGCTGTTATGAATATCTATCTGTGTAACTGGCGAGGGGAGGAGATTTTGATAGAGGTAAGCAAAATAATGAATGGTATAGACAGGTCCAGTTGAGTCCTCCTATTTACGCTCTCTCACAATACCAGGGCAAGAGAGCAGCTGGTGCAGTTTAGAAGACATCCTGGTGTACGCCATGTTTGTTTAACCATTGCAGAATGGAATCTTGAGGTGAATAGCTTAATGAGATTGATAGGGTTGAAGAACAGTCTTCCATAACCTGAAATGCATACAACTGCTTGAGAAACTGATGTGGGTGTTTGGTCTGAGCATGGGTCGGAGAACCAGGAACTCCTGTATTCTAATTCTGGCTGCTCCTGACTTCCTCTATGGCCACAGGCTAGTCTGGAACAAAGCTCTCTGTGGTGGTTTGCAGATCTGTAAAGTGATGATAATACTATTTACCTCACAGAGGTGCTGGGAGGATTAATTAGTTAAGGTTTGTAAAGTGCTAAATAAATGCTAAGGATTATTACAAGGAGACTGGATAAAACCTATAAACTATACTGTAGGGAACGGTCCTGCATAGGGATGGACTGATGACCGAATAGGACTCTTCCATTTCTAACTTCCATGATTTTTAAAAAAAGAATAGACATTTGCAGGTTATGAATCATAGTAACATCTGTGGATACACTAGAAATGAAAATGTATGAGATTTATTTATTCTTGTGCTTCAGAGCAAAGAGGGTCACCAACTGGCATAGAAAGGAAAATCTTCCCCATACTATAACAATCTGTAATTGGCCATGCGCACTATCAACATTTGGCCCCACTTCAACCCCTTTTTTTTAAATAAGTGAATTTAGCATTGGTGAAAGGGGCCCAAATGACAGTCTCACAGATTGAAGTCCTGTATTTATCCCCAAGGTAAGTGGATTATGGGCCATGGCAGCGTGCGCACACACCGCCCCTGCCAATACATCCCAGCCTTGACCTGGAAGGATTATACTGAGAGCTGAGAAAGGAGTTCTGAATCCATGACCTAAGTAGGCTTTGACTCTTTGCTTATAGTACCTAAATGTGGGCAAACTGGTGCCAATTATGTGATAATTGCTTTTGTGCTGGGGACACACATTGAGACATAGGACTGACATCTCCAGCTCATTTCATGTAGGTAACTGGACATCAATTAGAGGACAACAACTTTCAATCACTGTTGACTTGGGCCTGAGATGAAATGCAGGCTTAGAGATAATGTGCTTTGTATTTTCTGGCCAGTCCCTTAAGCCATCCAATTCCCTCCCCGCCACTTCCTCCCCTCCTCTGAATTGTCAAGTAAAGGCTGCTGTCAGATGGCCTGATTCAAAACCAACTGAAGTTAATGGAGAGACTCCTGTTGACTGGGCTTTGGATCAGGCTCAGGGAGTGGATATCAGACGGGATGGACCAATGGTCTGATCCAACAGGAGGTGATCTAATGCAATGCTATTTAACCTTTCCAGACTACTGTACCCCTTTCAGGAGTCTGATTTGTCTTGTGTACCCCAAGTTTCACCTCATTTAAAAACTAGTTGTTTACAAAACCAGATAAAAAATACAAAAGTGTCACAGCACACTATTACTGAAAAATTGCTGACTTTCTCATTTTTTACCATATAATTATAAAATAAATCAATTGGAATATAAATATTGTACTTACATTTCAGTGTATAGTATACAAAGCAATATAAACATGTTATTGTCTGTATGAAATTTTAGTTTATACTGACTTTGCTAGTGCTTTTTGTGTAGCCTGTTGTAAAATTAGGCAAATATCTAGATGAGTTGATGGTACCCCCCTGGAAGACCTCTGTGTAGCCCTAGTGAGAACGACTGGTTTAATGGACTAGATGGACCAATGACATACATTAGAGGCTGAGTGCTATACTGACTTCTCATTTAATCTCTTCCTTTTCTCTCTCTCTCTCTCTCTTTCTCTCTCTTTTCTTCTCAGGGAGTGTAAGAGCTGAAGATGAGGCCCAGGGTGGAGTGTTATTCTCCAAAGTTTTGGCTGGTGCTGGCAGTCCTAGCAACGACAGGTGGTGGGGCCCGTGCCCAGAAGAGCCACCCCAGTATTGGCGTTGCTGTCATCCTGGTGGGGACCTCAGACGAAGTGGCCATCAAGGACGCCCACGAGAAAGATGACTTCCACCACCTCTCAGTGGTGCCCCGAGTGGAACTGGTGGCCATGAATGAGACAGATCCCAAGAGCATCATCACCCGCATCTGCGACCTCATGTCAGACCGGAAGGTTCAAGGTGTGGTGTTTGCTGATGACACAGACCAGGAAGCCATTGCTCAGATCCTGGACTTCATTTCTGCCCAGACTCTCACGCCCATCCTTGGCATCCACGGAGGCTCCTCCATGATCATGGCAGACAAGGTAGACATTGGCTTTCTTCCATTACAGATCAGGAAAGTGGGGTTTGGTATCCTGAGAAATAACATAGCCAGTGGTCTGCAGATGGAATCTCACTTGGCCAAATGATTATATGCTTGGAGAGAGTCACTTTCAAGGAGAGATTAAAAAGAGCTAGGTGTGTATAGTGTGGCTGAATTACATCTATAGAAAAGTTGCTAACTGTGTAGAATTATATGAGAGAGACAAGCTGGGTGAGATAATATTTGTTAATTGGAGCAACTTCTGTTGGTGAAAGAGACAAGCTCTTGAACCCCACATAGCTCTTCTTCAGCTCATTCTTCAGGAATTATATGAAGCATACAAAGATCAAGGAGAGAATGGAGTTGCTAAAAGGGATCTGCAAAGGATTTAAATATTTTATTCTTTTTTATGATGTTTTGTGACCATTTATAACCACTGTATTTTTTACTTTTTGCCTTCACTGGTTTAGCTGGCGAATCACTTGGGGGTCTCAGGATGCTTACTGTGAACTCTCACATTTTAAATTAGTTATTGGGTTAAATAGGTGTTAACCAAAGTGTCAAAACACAAAACCAGCCCCTCTCCCCCCTACAAAAAAACCATCCAAAAACCCAACCAGTTTGGCTAACAACCCTTTCTAATTTCAACTGTGCATCTTTCATTCTCTTGTATTGTATTGTCATAATTTCGCTAATTCTTCAGTCACCATAGTATATCAGTGCAGACAAGTCCTGAATTTTGAATGTGAAAAAACAGCAGGCCTGATTTCCTTTGAACTGCAAGGCAGGTCTCAAACTTGTCCCTGTAGAGTTGCTAGGTAGGGGACACCTCCATGCTGCCACTCATGATCTGCTCTGGCTACAGACCAGGGGAAGTCCCACCTCATGGGGTCTGACAGACGGCAGCATCATGGCTCCTGATTGACTCCCTGCCCCTTATCCACCCAAGAGGCATTCTAGGAATGGTCCAGGCAATAGTATGGGTCTCCTGTGGCTTCCACAACCACTCCTGTTCTGGAACTCCTGGTTTTGACCTTGGCTGATTTGGATCTTGCCTCCTGACTTGGATCCTGAAACCTGACTTAGGCTCCGATCCTTGATATCGACCCCATCCTGCAACTTGACTACAAACTCCTCTGCTATTCCCTGCCTCAGGTTTGACTCTGCTCTCACCAGCCTGTTCTGCTCAGCTGAGAATTCCCCCAGCTTGAGCGATCTTCTACCTGGAATAGAGTCAGTGTAGTTGGGCCTACATCTTGGGTGCAGGGAAGAATCTGGGCCAACAACTCTTCTTTGGCAAAATCTTTTCTGGCCTTCTTTTACACATCACAAAGCAAACAAGAGTACAAGCCATTTTATTCCTTTGCAGGTCACCTTTCAGGGGATCTGAGAGACAGCAAGACATAATTTGATGTAATTGAATGCGGTGGGGGGGGGGGTGGGACTTAAACTGGATAGTAAGGAAACATTTCCTTGGAGTGAGTTCTATTAGACTGTGGAATTTGGGTGGGCTGAATTTTTTGTTGTGAATAATTTTTTTCCATTTTTTTTCATTTTTGGGACTAAATTAATCACAAATATATTTCTCAGTCTTTGATCAGCTTTAGAAATAGGGATAGCTCAGTGGTTTGAGCATTGGCCTGCTAAACCCAGGGTTGTGAGTTCAGTCCTTGAGGGGGCCATTTAGGGATCTGGGGCAAAATTGGGGATTGGCCCTGTTTTGAGCAGGAGGTTGGACTAGATGACCTCCTGAGGTCCCTTCCAACCCTGATATTCTATGAATTCTATGAAAAAATGGATAAGTGATATTCAGGAAGTAATTGAGTCAATACAAAATAATCGCTGAATAAATGACTCTCAAATAATTCCCCCCCCCCGCTTTTTGCCCAGCTCTATGTAACTCAGGCAACAACTCTGTGGCCTTGATTATCCACTGCCTTGCACCTCGTGAAGTCATCTACACCTTTGCAGAACGGGTGTAAAACATTAACAGAGTGGAAGGGTGGCATTATACAGTCACTTTGCATAAGTACAAATGACACCACCAGGCCCAAAGCATTGAAAAATTGTGAGTTTAAACTTGAAGGGGCAAATTCCAATTTAAGATTATACCAGTAGAAATCCAGAGTAACTCCACTGGTCGTGGTGCAATCAGATCAGATTTACACTGGTGTAACTTAGAGCAGAATTTCGACCACAGAGTTGTTTGAAGAGTTTTTACCCTTCCATAGGTCTTTCCTTGGCAGAGTAACATGTAGTCCTATTATTGTATGTTGCCCATAGACTTCTATGGGAAATTCTGGTAGGACCATGAGGGGGCATGAAGATGCGGCCCAGTGAATATAAAAATCGCTTTTACCAAGCTTCCCATGTGCAGCTTTTGAACAGGGTAAGCAAATCAAATAAAGAGATTCCAATTTTGGAAAAATTGTATAAACATTTTCTTTACACACTATTTAAAATGGCTGACCATTAAAGCTCCTGACTTCTCATGTGGGTAATGGATAATATTTATTTGGCAAATTGAATAAAATATGTTATATATGAAATATCTGTTATATTTCTTTACAATAATGAAGTTATACTGGTAAGTGCTTAATGATCCATTTCCACACAGCCTCAATAAATACGGGTCAGTTTTTAGTCTCAGTACTGGAAATGAGTTGTATAATTATGGTTTGATCCTGCAAGGTGCTGTGTACTACCTGTGAAGTGCTGAGCATCCTTAACTTTGACAAGAGTCAGTTCTGGCTGAGGTTGTTCAGCATTTTGCAGCTTCAGACCCTTATTTCAACTCCATAATCCTGTGCTTGGTTTCGTATCTATCTATGGAGTGGTACGGATCAAAACCTATGGAACTGCACAAAACAGAGTTGTGCCTTTCCTTAGTGTGACAGGCAAGATTCTATTTTTTTTAAAAAACACTTGGCCAAATCTAACCCTGTTGCATGCTGTGCCTGTTAACTTTTGATTCACTTCAATCGAGACTAGACAACTGGTGCCTCCCCATACTGCGGGGGAGTACAAGCTAAAGGGGAGGACACGTGACCTCCCCACATGTCTCCTCCCCATTCCATCCCCAGCCTGGGGCCCCCACACTCTCCCGGCCCCACATTACCTCTGTGTGTGTGGTGGGGGGGCACGGAGGCGGGCTCTGTCCTCCTGCTGCACCGGCTCCCCTCTGGCATGTTTGGCTTCTGTCCCTGGAAGCCAGGCCCAGGCAGGGAACGGGATGGAGCCACTCCCAGTCACTGCTCTGTGCAGAGTAGCCACCTTCCTGGGAGAGAGCCTGGCTGTGGGTGGGGGGCGGTAGCCCTGTCCCTGCTCAGGCTCGGCTTCTGGGGACAGGGGCTGAGCATGCCAGAGGCGGGGACTCTGGCTCACTTGGCTGCTGTCCCCGGAAGTTGATCCTGGGCAGTAGGCAGCCCCCCCTGCTGCTGCAGCAGGCGCTCTCCCAGGCAGCTGTTGTGTTGCACCAGGCAGTGTCCCAGCGCGGCCGGAAGAAGCTATGTCCCCATCCCTTCCACTTCCCGCTCAGGCCGGCTGCTGGGGTAAACCTGCATGTCCCCCTGTTGTGTCGCCTCTCGGAGAGCAAATCTGTGTCCAAGTACAAAAACCTATGTTAGTGCAACAGTAAAGTGGAAAATTTGAACCCAAAAAGGCAGGAAATAAAAAAATAAGTTTCCAAACATAAGAGTGACTCTGCTACATTGTGCATATCTATACCTATATCTATTACAGGTTAGACTGATACATATATGCAGTGGTGCAAGTAGAAATCATTTCTTGCTGGTACTGCACTCATGGGAGGGACACAAGGGGGGCACGTGACCCCCGCACGTGACCCTCCATGTGACTCCTCCCCGCCCCCAATCCGGGGCCCCCATGCTTTCCCCATCCCCTCCGACACCCCTCTTTGTATATACAAACATCAACATGCTTAACTAGTCATTTTCCCTCAAATATGTAGTATTCAGTCTCTTTATATGGAATATGGGAGTTGGGTGAGGAGCTATTTCAGCATATGTATGACTTATTAAAAGACAAATTTTAAGGAGAACTGTATCCTAAACTGCTTTATGGTTTTGTACCCAAACATTGCATTTCAATGGGAGATTCAACTTCCTTTATACGAACAGAACAGACTCCTGAGACTCTTACCAGTTCACAAAAGTGGTCTATACTCATGCAAATAGTCCCATTGTCTTCAATGGGATTGATCAAATGATTAAGGGTTTACAGGATTAGGTTCCAAGTTTGTAAATTGTTCTGGATGAAATTGATAATGCCTGAGCTGTCAGATCAGAAGGAGCTTCATTCGAATAAAGGCGGATAGATGTGTGATAAGTCTTAGCTCCGTTGCTAAGATGAGGAACTTATTTTCAGCAAAGTTCTTGGCAGATTCCTGAGGCAGCTGGTTTAAGGCTGTCAGTGTTCAGCATTATAATCTTCACTTATAGTTCTCTCACCCACAAAGATGGAAAATGAGGCATTTGTTTTCTTTATTTTGCTGCTCCAATTCCAGTTAACAAAATGCATATTAGTCTAGTTTGGCTGCAAAAGGAAGAATTCTATGTATGCTGGGGACAACACCTGATTCCCGTCAGGCTGCAGAACTGTGCTGACTTCAGAATCCAAACATCCTCTGGTCAGTGCAAGCGGAGGCATTCCTCTAATGATTTGGACTTGATGTGATGCAGTATGGATGTCATGGATAATTCAGACCAATGGGGAGAAACAGAATCAGAAACACTATTTAAACACCTTCCATCCTCCCACCCCTCCCCTCTTGAGGACTCCTGAGCAAAGAGCACCATACATATGCTAACAAACTTAAACAAAGTCTTTGTTTAAATTTGTTAGCATATGTATTGTGCTGTTAAAGTCATTTAAAGAATGAATGTCCCTCCCTAGCTGTGTTCTGCTCCTTTTAGGAGCAGAGCGCAGCGCCCCCCAACCCCAGGGGAGGGGGGGGCGGCTAGCCCCAAGTCTTTCCGGTACTCTGTACCTGCTAAAAATCTCTTGCCAGTACTGTGTACTGGAGGGTACTGCCCTACTTGCACTCCTGCATATATGATAAACACTAAATGTAACATGGCAGAATTAATTATTCTGTTGGAACCTTAACTTTTGTATTACCTGACTGCTTTTGTTCAAATTCACATAATTAATATTGCATTAATTTCGATTTTGTATGTAATATTTATTTTTACTGGATTTCTCTGCATTTTGTCCATTTTGTGTGAGTGGGGTGTGTGTGTGTGTGTGACATATATCGTTTCTTATACACAGTTTTGTTGTTTGCTTTTCCTGATGCTAACACACTTAATTCCAATAAAATATTATAAATAATATAATACAAAATAAAAAAGAAAATAAATGAAAAATCATTTTGAAAGGAAAAATCAAATCATTTCATTCAGAAAATATTGAAATGGCATGTTTCAACATTCTCAGAACTACTTTCCTCTCCGCCCCCGCCCCAAAATGAAATTTCAGTGTAATTGACATGATTTTGCAAAGTGTTTCAGTTATGCTGGAACTATGTTCTCTGATGGAAAATTGTTCCATCAAAGTTTTTCTGACCAGCTCTAGTAATTAACAATGAAAAACTATTTTTATTGTAATAGTTGCTATTACTCATAAAACCCCCCAGAAGTATTAAATCAATTTGTGCCATCCCCAGCCAGATGAGAAGATTAGTTTCTTGGTTCTGGAGCACGCAAGACCTTTATTATAACCCAGAGCAGATACTTGTCTCACAAAATTTGAATTAATTACACTCAAATTTCTCCCTGCCCCAAACAGGCCTCAAAATGAAATTGAAAACCTCGAGTGTGAAATTGACCAGCGCTGCTGCCTTAGATCCTCATGTCATTCCTCAGTAACCACGGGACATAGAGAAACAACTCTTTCCAGGGAATCTCTTATTCTGTATGCCTTTTCTTTGCTTCATTAACCACATTTAGAGGGAAAGGACTATGAGGGAAGTTAAGGGAATTAAATACACACAGCCTGAAAAAACAGAGGGTACAGGAAGATTGTAGTATATAACTCTTTCAAGGGCCTTAAGGAATTGATACATGAGGATAGATTAAAAGAGCTAAATATGTATATTGTAGCTTGACTCAATAATGACTACAGGTAAATGTAACTAATGTGTTGTGCCTAGATATATACCAAGGAGAGAGAGAAACAGTTTAGGTTGGTCTAAACGAGGTGTAACTAGGAGCAATGGGAAGAAATTGAGCAAAGGGATCATTAAACAGAATATCAAGAGAATTTTCCAAATGGCAATCTCTATTAGATGTGGAGTAGTCTCCTCAGGGAAAGATGGAAACCCCATCACTTAAACTATTTCAGATTTGGAGTGGATAAAACTCTGGAAAATGCACTGCAAGGGAAAAATCCTGCCTTAGCTAGGGTGAGTGTGAAGAGAAAATGAACAAGCTGAGAGAGAAGAGCAGGCCAGAGAGACACAAATGGGGGAGGGAGAGCTACAAAGGGGAGGGGGGGGGTCCTTCTCCTGAACCTCACATGATCAAAGAAAACAAGTTTCATTAAAATACAACCTGTGAGACAATAAAAACAAACAAACCCTGAAATGATTATTTTCCTCTCGGTGCTGCAGTGCCACGTATCTGCAAGGTTCCTTATGCTAATTAGAAACATAAAGTTCCAGAAGAAAGCAGGAGGGAAGAAATAAGGGCAGCGGAGTTGGGTGGAGAATGTAAAGTCAGGAGAGAAAAGGAAGGCATTGTAAAACCAGTCATATTCATCCCAAGGAGGCATTGTGGCCAGTGCATAGGGCACAGGTCTGGGAGTCCAGAGACCAGAGTTATACTCTATAAATGGCTTGCTATATGACATTGGGTAAGTCTCTACTGCTGTTTCTCCATTCACAAAATGGAGATAATGATACTTTTGTAAATTGCTTTGGGATCTACAAAGGCAAAGCGCTAACTGCTATGTATTGATTAATGAATTATTCTAGTTGCAGTCAATGTGATGCTTTATATAAAATTCTAAAATTCAGGAGAAGAAGCTGTAGCCTCTAATAGTGGGTAGTTGAATATCTCTGGTGTGCACGAAAGATTAGTATAGGAGGGGCTGGTCATAGAATCATAGGTTTAGAAGGGACCACAAGGGTTATCTAGTCTGATGCCCTGCCAAGATGCAGGATTTGTTGTTTCTTAGCCATCCAAAACAAATGACTGTCTGAAAATCTCCAGTGAAGGAACTTCCACAATCTCCCTAGGCCATCTGTTCCATTGTGCTACTGTTCTTAAAGTTAGGAAGTTTTCCCTGAGATTTAATCTAAATCTGCGTTGCTGTAGTTTGAACGCATTGCCTCTTGTCCTGCCCTCTCTGGCAAGAGAGAACAACTTTTCTCCATCTTTTTTTATGACAGCCTTTCAAGTATTTGAAGACTGCTATCATGTCTCTTAATCGCTTCTTTTCCAAACCGAACATACCCAGTTCATTCAGTCTTTGCTCATACGGCTTGCATTCCATCCCTTGGATAATCTTTGTTACTCGCCTCTGGATCCTTTGCAGTTTCTCTACATCCTTTCTTTACATTGTTGACCAAAATTGGACACAATACTCCATCTGAGGCCTAACCAGTGCCGAGGAGAGTGGTACTATCACCTCCTGTGGCTTGCACACTATGCCTCTGTTAATGCAATCTAAAATTGCATTTGCTTTTTTTGCAACAGCATCGCATTGCTGATTCATGTTGAGGTTGTGATCCACTACAACTCCCACATCCTTCTGAGCAGTGCTGCTGCCAGGCCAGTTTCCCTCCATTCTGTATCTGTACATTTGGTTTTTCTTCCCTAAGTGTAGCACCTTACATTGGTCTTTGAATTTCATTTTGTTGTGTATAGCTCAGTTCTTCAATGTATCAAGATCCCTCTGAATTTTAGCTCTATCCTCCAAAGTATTGGCAATCCCCCATATTTGTGTCATCTGCAGACATGATCAGGATGCTCTCTACTCCTACATCCAGGTCATTAATAAAGATATTAAACAACTCTGGACCCAGAACAGATCCCTGTGGAACCCCACTTGAGATCTTCCTCCAATCCGACATCATTCCATTAATAGTTACTCGTTGTTTGTGGTTGTTTAACCAATTACGTATCCATTTAATGGTAGTTCTGCCAAGCCCACATTTCTCCAGCTCACTTATCAGAATGCCATGTGGGACTGTGTCAAAAGCCTTGCTGACGTCCAGGTATATTATGTCCACTGCATTCCCCCATCCAGAAAATCAGTTACCCTGTCAAAGAAGGAAATCAAGCTGGTTGGCACAATTTGTTCTTGGTAAATCCATGCTGGCTGCTAGTGCTCACCTCTTCCGTGTCCAGGTATTTGCAAATTGAATGTTTTGAACATTACTCTAGTAGCTTCCCAGGTATCGAAGTCAGGCTGACCGGTCTATAGATCCCCGACTCCTCCTTTCCCCCCTTTTTAAAGATGGGCACTACATTAGCCTTTCTCCAGTCTTCCAGGACCTCTCCTGGTCATTGCCCATCAGCATTGTGATCAAACATGCAGTCTACTGACGACCATTGTGCCAGCCAGAGTGACCACAGTCGATGTAGTGTAGTGAAGTTCCCAGATCTGCCTCAATCCTGCAAATCCACAAATCTCTGGAGTGGCACTGTGGACGGCACCAGCTAGGGTGAGGGCATGCACCCCTTCACACATTGATGGAGTGCTTGAGAGCTGGCCAAAGAGCATACAGTGCTGCTTTTGAATATAATGAGTGAGCGAAGGAAGGCCAGATCTCTGCGAAATTGACATTTCACACAAAGTCAAAGCACTTTATGCTCAGGATGTGGTGCTAACAGTGCCTATGGAATGCCTCGAACTGCTCCAGGTTTGCCCTGTAAGAGGCTCTAGGTTTCTGACCCATATAGCAATACAGGTACAGTACAGGTTTGATAGATTCTGGACTTTGTTTCAGTGCAAGGATGTTTTTGCATCCATAAGCAAGACATGGACTTTTTGCAGGAGGTGGCAAGGCCTATTTGCCGAAGCACATGCGGTTTGCTGTGACTGTTTAAACTCTGTTTAAAGCCAAGGTAGATGACTTTGTCAGTGTTGTCCCTGGTACTTGACCCCCCTGCAACAGCAGAAGAGTCCCTGGGAATGGGGATGGTGTCCCTAAAAATGAAACCCCTCTTCATCTTCCCAGTCAAGAGGAGACAACCAGCCATGACAGACTGTGATAACAGCACCAAGGTTAAAGCTCCTGCTATTACCGACTCCAGGAGGGTGGGAGTTTTCTGCACTCATAGGATGGGCATGATTTGAATTCTGCTTAGGGCAGGTGCAGCCCCAGCTACCCAACTTCCAGGAAGTCCAAACCAGGAACTAGGACTGATGGCTAGTTGGGAGAGGAGAGAAACGGGGACTGGGAATATGGTTTGGGAGATTGGGATTGTCTGGGCAAGAAGCTAGGGCCTAGGATTCAGGGAGGGAAATAGGGTGGGGGACTGGGAGGCAAGTAGGTGGTGGTTGTGAGACTGAGATCAGATGAGGAGTTGAGGGCGGGGGAGAGACTAGGACTGGCCAGGCAGGAAGATGGGGGCTGAGAACTGGTGAGCGGGGAGGGGAGATTGATGGGGTGCCAGGGTACAGGGGAACAACTGGTCTGGGCTGGGTAAAGATGCTGGGGCTGGGGAGGATGGACACTGAGATTGGATGAGAAGCCTGGGTAAAGAGATTGGGGCTGGGAATCAGTGGGAAAGGAGAATGTGTGGGGAGTGGGGAAGAGAAAGAGACGCGCACACACACACACACACATCAGATGAAGAACTGGGTGTGGGGGAACTGGGACTGGCTGGGCAAGGAGGCAGGATGGAAAGAGCTGGGAATGGGTGGGCAAGGGTCCCGGGGGCTTGAGCCTTGGGGAGTGAGACCTAGGGATTGGGATGAGAAGTCTGAGGAGTGGCTAGGTGAGAAGAATGGGACTGGGATGAGGAGGCAGGGTAGAGAAGAGATAGGACTGGGGCAGGTTGAAGGGGATGGGACAAAGGGGTCATGTTTGGGGATATGGGCAGCAGAGTCTGTGTCCACTATAACATACTCGCCACCAGAACCTGGAATGGAACCCAGGATTCTCAAGTCTCACCATTCCTCTGCTGTCAGCAAATATCTACGTAACCCACTGGCCAAGTGTTTCATCCCCCTCCAGTGCCAGTCCACATAGAGTAGGTTGTCGTCGTCTGTCAGTTCCCGCATTAGCTGAAATGGCAAAGGTTTGACTCTGGATCTAGAAGTTCCAGCACTGCTGATGGCCCATGTGGGGGTCACTCTGTTGCCACAGGATGGAACTTCTGTTTGTTCAGTTTGCTTTTTAAAAAAATTAGGAAACTACCCACAACAAATGATACTAAAAGAATGTTATTAAAGTTGCAAAGTCAAGCACTCGGAAGTTGGGAAATGCCAGAGGTAAGGTTGACTCGAGCAACCGTAATTTGCTCCCCTTATGCATATGCATGATGAGACAGACTTTCATTGCATGATGACATACCATTTTTTCCACAGGACCCCTGCCTCATTCAGTGCACCGGGTGCAGTCAGTTGTTCTGGGGGAGAATCAGGGTTGTCTAGTAAAGGAGGCTGTTGTTTGTAGGATCCCTTCCTCATTTGTCGGAGAAGTTGGAAGGTGTGTAGTGAAAGAGGCAGGGGGCTGTGGGAAGAGAAAGGATGGTCACATGGTTAAGGCAAGTGAATGCTGCTCTGGAGAATGGGATTCTATCCCTGCCTCTGCCACAGAGCTCCTGTGTATTGCTGGGCAGGTCACTGAAATCAGACTTTTCACACATGGTCACTCATTGTGCGTTCCATGTTGTCCGGGTGCCTGGCTTGATACCCTGGGGCCCATTTTTCAGAAGTGCTGAGTGCTCCCAGCTACAGCTGAAGTCAATGGGAGCTCTGCTTTGAACATATGAAATGCTATATAATGTGCAGTTCACTGAAAAATGGGGTCCTGCGTGTCTCAAACGGGGCACCCAAAGTGAGTGGATACTTTTGACCTTAATTTTTGTGCCTCAGTGTCTCATCTGTAAAATGGGGATAACAGTAACTCCTCCTCTCACAGGCATGTTGTGAAGATAAAAATCATTAATGATTGTGAAGCACTCAAATATCGTCTTAAGTACTGAGTATCACATCATTTTTAGTATGTTTATCCTCACAACACCCCACTGAGGTAAGGAAGTGCTCTTATCCCCATTATAGAGGTGGAGAACTGAGGCACAGAGAGGCCACATGACCTACCCAAGGCCCCATGGGAAGCACACCTAGGTCTCCCAGGTTCCAGACCAGTGCCCTAAGCATCAGACCAACTGTCTGTTGTGAAAAGCATCATAGAAAAACAGTGAGGAAAATAATAATGCTGCAGAGCAGGGTTTGACTAGTGCGCAGGAACTAAGGCCTAGGGCCACACACTGACCAATGAGGAGAAAACACAATATTGAATAGCTGCTCATTGTGTGCACAGAATGAGGCAGGGTGTGACGGGCTCTATTAGGCCTTCTCTGTCCCTTGCTGGAGGGATCAGCCCCCGACACTCCCGCCCAAGAAAAATTCACTCATACCCCATGGCCAAAAAAACTGTCATCTAGATGGGCCAGTTAGAAATACCGACCAATCAGGAACCAGCAGGCCAGTTAAGAAGGCTTGCCGCCTTTTGCTCAGGGGAAGGGCTGGGTGAAACTGGAGCAGAGGAGAAGCACCTTAGGGCCAGGGCTGGTCATGCCCTGCCCTGCTCTGCCCTGCCCTAAGCACTGCAACTAAAGCACTTGGATTTTGAAGGGTTTTTTTCTTTTTTGTTTAAAGACAGACAGCTGAACCCTGAGTTGCTGTTTTGCCACTTGACTGTTTAGAGACTGATGCCAAGCTTATGGCATAAGCTACCCTGCCCCAAACGGGTGGCCACATTTTGCAGACTAAGGCCATGTCTACACTACGAAAGTACTCTGATTTTACACAAGTCAATTTTGGGGAACAGATTGTATAAAGTC
This sequence comes from Natator depressus, assembly GCF_965152275.1. Lineage (NCBI taxonomy): Eukaryota > Metazoa > Chordata > Testudines > Cheloniidae > Natator > Natator depressus. Next base: position 260,205,682 of record NC_134234.1, read on the forward strand.
GAGCGCATGTGACCACACTAAGCACATTAATTCGGGGGTGTGCGTTCCCACTACCGTGGCAAGCATCGACATTCCAAGCGGTGCACTGTGGGTAGCTATCCCACAGTCCCCGCTGCCCATTGGAATTCTGGGCTGAGCTTCCAATGCCTGATGGGGCCAAAAATTTGTCGCGGGTGGTTATGGGTAAATGTTGTCAGTCAACCCTCCCTCCCTCCGTGAAAGGTGGAGTCCAGATGCAATATCACACGTGCCCTGAAGGGGGCGTTGCAGAGCAGCAGCACCTGTCATAGCTTGGTAACAGAAGTGGGATTGACTCCTCCTTTTCCGTAAAGGGGAACTATGGAGGAGATCCTAGCTCAGCACCAGCAGGACCAGGCAGAGACCCAGTGGCTTTTCCTGGAAGGGCAGCAGGAGGCTGTGCTCCTTTAACTAGAGCGGCAGTTTCAGAAGGTGATACTGGAATGGCTCACTGGAATTGCCCTTTTCAAATCGGGAATCTGCTGATGACACTGAGGCATATCTTGTTATATTTAAGTGGGTAGTCCATGCTCTCAATTGGAGAAGACATGTGGACTGTGTAACTAGCCTCGGGTGACCAGACAGCAAGTGTAAAAAATCAGGACGGGGGTAGGGGGTAATAGGTGCCTTATATAAGAAAGAGCCCCCCAAATTGGGACTGTCCCTATAAAATCGGGACATCTGGTCACCCTAAACTAGCCCCCTTTCTGCCCGGGGAAGCCCAGGCAGCCTACTGGGCCCAAGATGATGAAGCTGTGAGGATTATGATACCCTGAAAGCTGCTGTTCTAGACCAACTAAGAGCATTGCCTGAAATGCACCAGCACTGATTCCACAGAACCACTCCCACTGCGGGCACAACCCTGGACTGTCACTCAGACCTGGTCTACACTACGGGGGTAAGTCAAGCTAAGTTATGCAACTCCAGCTACATGAATAACGGAGCTGCAATCGACATAGCTTAGGTTGACTTACTGCACTGTCTACTCCGCACTGGCTCGATGTGAGAGACTCTCCAATCAACTTACCTTATGCTTCTCATTCCGGTGGAGTACCAAGTCAACGGGAGGGTGATCGGCAGTCGATTTAGCAGGTCTTCGACCCCTGGTGCATTGATCACTGCAGTGTCAATCCCTGGTAAGCGTAGACATACCCTTAGTGGCTAAAGGACTGGGCCATCTGCTAACTCCAGTTGGCATGCTGCTCTCTGGCCAAGATTCTGGAGTCGGTGGTACCTGAACACTACCTAGATATTTTGCCAACTACCATCCAAACCTGGGTATGCAGATACAATCCCAGCACACTGAGAGTTGCCGTCCAACTCACTGGGGACTGTATGGAAGCAGGTTTGGTCTGGCCAGAGTGAACGGCCCAGGTCTGGTGAAGGTTGGCCCCAACTTCCTGAGGAGTCAACCTGGGGTACCAGAAAAGGGCCAGGGGTCTGTGGACTCCCAGTGGAACCCAGAAGATGCCCCACAACCCCACTTCAAGAACCATCAGTGGGAAGTACACAGAGTCTCACCTGGGGGCAAGCCATGGAGCCTCCGCTAGTCAGCCAATCATTTGTTTCTGCAGTGGGAAGCCGGGGCATGTCAGCTGCACTTGCTCCCTTATGGAGTAGGTCTTTGTAGAATGGTGGGGTGTTTCTGGCTAAACAGATGAAAGCTGTTGCCAGGCACTTGTAACTCTAGTAGTACTCAGGGACTGAATGGTGACTGGACTAATAGACTCCAAGTGCTCCCAGTCCTTGGTCTGGGAGACCCTACTGGATCTGGAAGGGTGGCATGAAAATGAGCTGGTGCATGTGACCTGTGTCCATGGAAACATTCATTCCCAACCCATGGTGTGGGTGCATTTGAATATAGGGAACCAGCCAGAATACTTTGAGTGGGTATAACCCACAGCTTGTCATGAGAAATGATCATTGAAAGGGACTGGCAACACTCCTCCTTCCACCGCCTCACCTGGAGACCCCCAGATGCCATTCTGGTCCTATCGTCTTACATCTTTCCAACTGCTGTATCTGACCTTTCTGATGGCCCATCATGACCCAAGAAGACTCAGAAACAGCAATAATTAGCCAGGAAGTCCTGGTTGCAAACTGCTTTGGCAGCTGATGAGCCAGCTGGCAGCTCAATGGAAGAGTAATCAGAATCACCTCGGGACAACTCTTTTCGATGTTGACCAAATGGTACTGTCTAGGACATTTGCTTTGGTTCAGGAACAATGAAGAGATGACACCCTTAGAGAAGTGTATACTCGGCTCATGGTGGTTAATGGAAGCATTGTGTAGGATGCTCACGCTTCCCAATTTTCTCCTTTGAATGACAGAATGATTTACTTTTGATGAGATAGGTCACTAGCTCCTGGTGCCCCAAAGCATTCAAAAGGAAGTATTATGACTAGCATGCTTCATCCCCTTTGCTGGTCACCTGGGCAGAGATGAAATCCTAGAAAGGGTGCTTGCCAGATTCTTTTGGCCAGGGGTCTACAAGAAAGTGGCAAACTTTTGTGCAACCTGCCCAGAATGCCAAAAAGTAGCACCTAAGGGACATCTGCAGGCTCCCTTGGTCCCCTTACTGCTCATAAGCATCCTCTTTGAGTGGGTAGGGATGGACATAGTGAGGCCATTAGAACAAAGTGCAAGGCGGCACCAGTATATCTTGGTAGTAGTGGATTATGCAATCCATTTCTTGGAGACAGTTCCTTCTGCTCCATAACTGCCAAGACCATAGGCAGGGTGTTAATCCTGCTTTTTTGCCTGAGTAGGCTTATCTGCCAAAGTCCTCACAGATCAAGGGAGTAACTTCACCTCCTGCCTAATGCAAGAAGAATGCCAGCTGTTAAGGTTAGACCCCCTCTGCACTTCAGTTCCCCATCCCCAGGCCAAAGGCCTGGTAGAAGGGTTTAACCAGACTCTTAAGTAAAAGCTGAATAAATTTTATGATGACCGCGCCCTCCCAAGGATTGGTATCAGCTACTTCTCTATCTCCTGTTTGCCATATGAGAGGTATCTCAGACCTCAACAGGCTTCTTGCCATTTGAACGGTTATATGGCTGACAGCCTTGAGGATCCTGGACCTCCTTAAAGAGGTCTGGGAAGAGCAGCCACTATATTCTCAAAATGTGTTACAGCAAGTCCTGGAGGTGCATGAGTGTCTCAAATGATTAGGACAGTTTATGAAGGAGAATCTCCTGTGGGCTCAGTGAATCCAAGCCCAACACTATAATAAAAGGACTCAGGAGAATATTTTTCAGTCAGGGGACTGTGTGCTGCTGCTCCTTTCCAGCTTGGAGAGCAAGCTTCTGGTCAAATGACAAGGGCCCTATAAGGTTGTCCAGTGAGTTGGAAAAGTTTATTATGAAATTCTCTGTCTGGGCAAAAAGAAGAAACACCAGAACTTCCACCTAAATATGTTAAAATCCTGGTGGGCTAAAGAAAGCTTGTTCATAGATCCCAGGGATCTTCTTGGGATCTGGGCCACCAGATACAAGAGCCAAGAAGTGCTGAAGATGTGCCAATAGCAGAAATTCTTCCTCCTCACTTATGTTGGCAAGACAGGAAATTATTGACCTACTATGACACACAGTTCTCCACCCAGCCAGAGTGTATGCGTCTTATGGAATGCTGAATCCAAACCAGCCCAGAGGCAAAGCAGGAGCATGTGACTTATTATATTCCTGAGTAGCTCTGCAAAACCATGGAACAGGAGGTACAGGCCCTGTTAGACCTTGGTGTCACTGAGGAGTCCAAGAATAGCCCGGTGGTTCTGCTTCCCAAACCCGACTGGACCACACCATTTTTTTTGCATGGACTTCTCGAGGTTTAATTCAGTATCACAATCTGATGCCTACCTGATGCTATGTTTTGACAAACTCCTCAACTGCCTTGGGAAGGCTAAATACATAACCATACTTGATTTAACAAAAGGGTACTGGCAAATACCTCTGGCCTCAGATTCCAAAAAAAAAAAAGACAGCATTTGCCACACATCTTGGGCTTTTTCAATTGTGACCATGCCCTTTGGACAGCATGGGGCTGCAGCCACATTCCAGAGGCTTATGGACCAAGTCCTGTGCCACCATACCCAGTTTGTAGCAGCCTATTTGGTAGTTACAGTGCAGGTATTTTTAGTACAACTTGTCAGTCACATCAGGTACATGTGGCCTCTGTGTTGCAATTACTGAAAGAGGCCAGACTCGGCATCTGGTAGGGAATGGCTGGGTTTAACCCCTGCAAGATAAAACAGAGGCCCCAAGGAAGATCTCGGTTCCTGCCACCAAGAAACAGATGTGGCTTTCCTGGGTCTAGCCAGCAACTACCAAAGGTTTGTGCCCCACTGTGTGACAGTTGCAGCACTGTTGTGAAGGTCGATGCACACCAACCAGGCCAACGGACAACTGAATATAACAAGGCCTTTAGCAAAATAAAGGATATCCTTGATCAACACCTGGACGTCTCGTTCTTATTTAAATTACATACTGAAGCCTCCACAGATGGATTAGGAGCAGTGCTGTTGCAAAAACTACAGGGGGTGGAACAGCCAATACTATACTTAATCAAGAAGCTGCAGCACAAGAGACCTGATACTCCACCATCGGGAAAGAGGGCCTGGCCGTCAACTGTGCTATGGGGCATTACACTACTATCTTTTGGGGGCTCGCTTCGATTTAGTAACAGACTATGCACCCCTTAAATAGTGACAGGCACTGAAGGACACTAGTCGTTAGTGCTATCTGGCATGGCAACCCTACGCTGTCATGTATGACACTGGTCTGATTCACAGCACCAGAATACAGACTTCTTTTTCTGGGTTAGTGGCATTATTGTGGAGGGGGAGAAATTGGGTCCCTGGGACCATTCTGTGGCTGGAGGTGTGTGACAGGGTATATCTGGTTTTCTCTGCCCCCTGCTGGAGGCATCAGCACCCTGATGTTCCCCACCCAAGGAAAATCCACTCAGACTGGGCCACCAACACGATAGTTTTCCAGAGGCCTAGAAGGGCCAGGAGGAAATACTGACCAGTCAGGAACAGGCAAGCCTTCTTATCTAGCCTGCTGGGTTTGTTCAGGGGCAGAGCTGGGTGATACTGGGACAGAAGAGGAGCAACTCAGGGCTAACCCAGACCAAGGCCTGGCCCTAAGCACTGCAACTGAGCACTTACATTTTTGAAGGGTTTTTCTCTCTCTCTGTCTGGAGGCACAGACAGCTGAATCCTGAGTTGCTGTTTTGCTAATGGGACTGTTTAGAGACTGATGCCAAGCTTACAGCACAGGCTACTCAGCTGCAAGCATATGGCCAGACTTTGCAGTCTGTTAAGGAGTGGCTGCTGTACCACCTGTGACCCTGAAGGGGGTGCTGAAGTGTGTTCTGTTGTGTGTGTGTGTGTGTGTGTGTGTGTGTGATATATCGCTATACCCGCAGGGAAGAAAGGAATGGAGAAGGAGAGAAATCTATTTACTTAAAAGTGTTTTTATTATTTTTTATTTTATTTTATTAATAACTTATTACCATCACCCAACCTTTTCAAAAGACTAGCAATTTTAGGTCTTTGTAAAGAGGGCTGATTATCAGAGGGTGAGTGCCCAGCTCTTTCTGAAAATCAGGCTGCTTTAGGGTATTTCAAGTTAGGCTCTCAAAAATCAAGGGACCCAGAATCACCAGTCACTTTTGAAAATGTCAGCAATTATCGTTGGCTGTCCATGGTGCTGCACCACCCGGGTCCATTGCTCATTTCGTGGGTTTTAGGACGGGATAGGCAGAGAAGAGAGAATTGCAGCCACAAGCAGGTTAGACTCATCCAGTCCCCATGCCGGGCTGATTGGCCAGATTCCAGGAAGCTGGCAGTACAATCAGTGCCAAGCTTCTGAGCCAGAGAGGATTGAAGAAAATAGCACCGAGGTTCTGAAATGGAGGTGTTGGCCCCTCCAGGTGTATGTTTGTTTCCCTCAGCTCAGTTTTCCATCATGTCCCCCAACTTTATTTTGGCGCTCACTTTCTGTGTAACTGGCTCCCCTACTGCACTTCCAAACTCACAGGCATTCAGCAGTGGCAGTGAAATTAGAGTTAGAGAGTTGTGCTATAGTACCTTTGCAGACAGCAAAGCACAGTTTACTGCCAAACTATTAGCTGCACCAGGTGGCCACTGCGTGCGTGTGTATTCAGATACAGCTCCCTGCCCACTTTCGGCTTCCAGTCTCTTTTGTCTCTCTCTATCTCATCCTCTTTTTGTTTGCCACTCTATCTTTTTCTTAATTATTGTTTGTACAGTGCTTTAAAAATGTAAAGTGCCATATAAATAAATGCTTTTATTATTATTTATTTCCCCCTGCTTTTCTCTTTCCTCTGCATTCTTTTCTATGGATTCACTCTTGTGTGCCACTTACAGAAAGAATGTGCAGGTCTAAATTATTTACAAGTGCATGACAGTAATTACAGAGATGATTTAATTACTCAGTTAACACAGTTCTTCACATCACAGGCTTGGCTGGCTGATGATCCTCTCATCGTTGACTAGTGCAGGCATTGTGCACCATGGCAGAGACAGGAGGACCTTGGGGGTTCCCAAGTAATGGCATACACATCTCTCCTAATGCATTGTCTATAGACCCTCCTTCCCCTTCTAAATGAGCCTGTGCTAGAATTATGGGGTTTCTCTCATCCAGCTCAGTGCAGCCAGCTGGCATTGGCAGAAGGAGGATTTCCTCAGTGTTGTTGAACTATTGGGGGTGGGGGTGGAGAAAGACACTTCAGGGTTTGAGGAGGCAGTGGCCAATGCCTGTTGTCACCCAGACACCTGTGGGATGTAGCAGAAGGGGCCAGTAGGGCTCAGGAGAAAAGGAAGGAAAGGCGGCCAGGATAAGTGCTCCTCTTGTGAGGACAGAAAAGGAGTACTTGTGGCACCTTAGAGACTAACCAATTTATTTGAGCATAGCTCACGAAAGCTTATGGTGCCACAAGTACTCCTTTTCTTTTTGCAAATACAGACTAACATGGCTGTTACTCTGAAACCTGTCTTGTGAGGACACTGAATGTAAGAAGTGGGCAGCAGAAGATTCTTAAGGGTGGAGGCAGCTGCTTAGGAAGTAGTGAGGAACCTGTGTTGGATAAAGAGGGGGGATGGGGCAGCTCTTGGAAGTTCACTGATTCAGGTCTCAAAGTGAACCTGAAGGGTTGGTTCACTTTGGACTCCTTCACAAACTGGGCTCTCTGCAAGATTTGCAAGCTCTTCTCTGTGTCAAGGTCAGGTGGGTAGAAAGCACATGGCATTAGGGCTGATGGAGTGGAGATCCGTTAGCACCTGGCACTACATGCGGAGCTGCCAGACATCTTGTACCAGGCAACTGAACATGTCCCGCCCACCATCACAGGAAGTGATGCAATTCAGGGAAACAGGCCAAGATTTTCCAAAGGGACTATAGATTGTAGGTACCTCCATTTTGGATGCCAACTTGAGTCATCTTAGGGGGGCCTGGATTTTAAAAAAAAATGCTTGGCATCCATCAATTGAAAATCAGTCCCCTTTTAAACTGTAGCTTAAATTGGCCCTCCCAATCATTATTCACTCTGAAAATCTTGATGATAATGACCCTTTTCCCCCTAGCTGGAATGCGTAATAGAGGGTCTGGCTACATTTCATGTGTGACCTGAGACTGAAATAGCCTGGCGAGAGAAAGGAGAGGCTGTAGAGAGAACAGAAAAATGTGAGCAGAAGGGGATCAAGAGCCTCGAGCTGGATGAATATCGGATGTTATGGTTTGGTGGCAAGTTTCAAAAAAATTGGTTTGGATCACACTGAATCTGAATGTTTGGTAAATTGAAGGAGTCAGTTTTCGGCTTCTGCGAGTGCACTGATCACAAGGATTAAGGTGATAGTGGCAGCAGCAGTAGTACTACAACCTCCTCCCCTAGCTGTTTTGTGAAGGGCCAGAACTATTTGTGTCAAATTTGCAATAGTTTCAGGTCATCTGAAACTACATGTTTTGTCTAATAGTCTGAAAAATTTTGCCCAGCTCTACTGGTGACACGAAACATTGAACTTGTGAGTTTCTCAAACACTCATGTACCATGATTTCTGCACAAACACTTACATTCATACTAATGCACTGACACACACTCATACACTGTGACTTACATTAACACTCACACAGACACAGTGACTCATGGACTCACAAAGGCAGTCATCAACTGTGACTCAGACTGACACTCACAATCATATGCTGTGATCCACACTGGCTCTCACAAACAAACCTAGTGATTCACATTGGCTCTCTAACACACACACGCACTATGACTCACACTGACATACATCATGACTACTGACACACACACAACGACACACATGCAGTAAGAGCAGGTGAAACACAGTCCCACACAGACATATGCCCAACGGCTCATGCTTACAGCCATTAGTTTTGGAAATCAACAAATGTGTTAGGAGCAATTATGACGGACCACATGGTACTGCGCTAGATGAATTTGAAAGTTTCTCCCAGCAAAGCAGCCCCTTTAGAAAAGAATTTGTGTTAGTGACCGCAGCAGTAGCTGAATTATTCCATTTTTCTTCTCCATGGAATGGGGTGATTGGGTCCTTTAATTATATTTTCGATGCAGATTTTTAAAAAATTACTTAAATTCAATACACCTAAGGGGCCTTAATAATTAAAGAGCAGGTGTGTTATTTTCTGCTCCAATTTCCTCTCCTCAGTCTCTTGTCATTGCTCATGCAGCTGTTCAGGTGAGACTGGGATTCCCATTTGGTCCCGTCCAGGCTGCTCTGGTGGCAACGTTAAAATACTGTTGTGAGCTGTGCCTCTTTGGTTCCCTATGAAGGAACCAGAAATAATTCAGGGAGGGAACCAAAAATAATTAAAAAACCCAAGGTGGACTGACATAAAGCTTAAAAGAGGAAAATATGTGTAACTTGGCAAGTGAGGCAAACATTTGTCTGTAAACTTTTGAAAGGCCTAAAGCCCAGGGAGGGAGGGGGATTGTTCAAGATGATCTAAGGGGTGTAATGAGAGAAAGTTGAGCGAAGGGTAACTTAGGTTGGCTATTGGAAACATTTCCTAACAGTAAGATCTATTAGACTCCACAGATTAGCCTCCCAAGGGAAGTGGTAGAAGTTTCATCACTTGAGTAATTTATAACTGGACTTGACAAAGTTTGGGAGTATGTGCAATGCTGCGGGAAACAGTCTTGCACAGGAGTGGAAATGGAGATGGACAAAGCCTGATCCATCAAGTCTTCCTTATCTCTGGTTTCTGTAATTTGATGACAGCCTCAACCCTTTCCAGCCTCCCTCTCTCTCAAGAAAAAAATGTCTGTGGTTAATTGAATAACCAATTGATTATTAAATGTCTGATGGGTGAGCTTTGCTGGTCTTTGAATAGATTCAGATCTCTGACACAGTCATTACCCAGCGAGAAATGTGAATTTTCAATAGTCAATTGGTGTCTTAATTTAGATTTAATACGTGACTTTATGGTCCATTAATTAAGCCTTTGTGCAGAGTGCTTAATACCAAGTGCTCGACTGCGGACTGTGGAACTGCTTCAGTCAAAGAATGGCTGGTGCCACTCACCATGACCCTGGGTCCACCTCATCATTGATGAGCCATGATGACCAGCTCCTGATATCTTGGAATGAATCCACTGCGCAAATCCTCTTTACTGAGCTATTAAAACAGCAGATCCCTCCCTCTGATCCTGCAGCCCTTGCCCTATTCCCCTGGGAAGGTTTGGTGAATATATGCTAATTTTAAGTTTGATCGTCTAAATTGTTATAAACTGAAGTTTTGGCTGGCAGCATTCTAGCCACAGGCAAAATGAGCTGGCATAAGCACTGGTGGGAGACAGAATAGGTGCTGGGACCTCCTCACAGATGCTGCCTATTGGGAAAAGTTCTGAAGATTGCTAGCCGTTTTTTTTTCTCCTCCTCTGGTTTGGGCTACAGGTTTGTCAGAGAGCAGTGTCTATTGTCCGCGTGTGTCCAGTTATGTCCCTGTTTGCCCATCTGTATGGATGTCTGTGATAACAATAGAGGGATGAAACAGGCTGTTGCAATATACCTTGCGCTACCAGAATGCCAGAAGCAAGCCGGCAGCTCCCTCCATGCAGCAGCCATAAAATATAGAAGTCTCTTGAATTATACATTGGCTTCTTTTATTAACTAGCAGTGGAGTGAGCTTTAGTTAGTTATTCTGTTTTCTCTTCAGTTCTAGACCATGGTAATGGGGGAAGGTTCTCTTGTCTTACGAGATCTTTTTTTTCCCATAACCAATGTAGAAGTGGGTGTGTACAGTGAAGGGTAACAGTATGTGGAAGATGTGTAGCTGCAGGGCCACCCGAGGGGAAGAGGGGGGCAATTGGGGCAGTTTGCCCCAGGCCCCTGGGCCCCACAGAATACTATAGTATTGCAACTTTTTTTATGGAAGGGGCCCCCGAAATTGCTTTGCCCCAGGCCCCCTGAATCCTCTGGGCGGCACTGTGTAGCTGTACCATTGTGTGGGTGTATTCTCTCCCCCACCACACAGCTCTCATCATGGACTCTTCAAGTGACCCACAGGTCTGCTTCCATTTGATAAATAAATTGAATGGAGAAGTGAGCTGGTGTTTTAGTTTGAAAACAAAATGTAAATGCAAATATAACTAGACTACACGACAGCAAGGTGAAGGGGACTGTGAGGGGGTGTTCACTCCACACCAGCCCTGAAAAGGTTAAGGAAACTGAGAAAGGGCCAGTTAGTGATATAGGCCACACACGAGGGGCTTAGGCTGGAGAAGCAACCCCCAAATGGAAGACGGAGCTCAGCTGAGCAATTGAGGGCTGGGCTAGTATAAAGCCAGGAAGCTGGCAATAGAAGGTGCTAGTGATGAAGCCTGCAGCTACACTCTTGTGCATTAGAGCAGAAAGGAGGGAGCCTAGGGAAAGAGTAGCCCTGAGGGAAGGGTGTACCCAGAAAGCCTATGGGAGGTGGATAGGAAAAGAGCAGCAAGGTTGGGGAGTGAGCAGACCTTGGCTGCGTGTTGCAGGGTCTCTGCGCTTGTGCCCGGAGGCTGGAGTAGTGGGTGGGTCTGGGTTCCTTTGCCACTCTTGTCACTGACTGGTATTGCCTGGACAGAAGGTCCAGTCAGACTCTATACCCTCGAAGGGGAAACCACACTGTGACTTGGCCGGGGGGCTGAGTCACAAAAAGGAAGTTACAGTCCCTGGAATGAGAGAGGGGCTGCAGACCAAGAGCGAAGGCCATGGGTTGAGAGACTGCAAGAGGAGGTGTTGGGCCTGGAAGAGAACTAATCTGCTGTGAGTGAGTACTCCCTGCGAGGGACCTTGGTGTGACAATCCTTTTACCAGTTTGTACCTAGAAATCTGTAGGGAAGGATACTCCCCGGCCTCCTGGGAACACATGATTTTCAGTTCGTTTTGGATGCCGCAGGTCGGTACCTGTAAGGAAGTTATTTACTCCCTTCTGAGTTCCCTACTTGTCTGCTCACCTGGGCCTAGATCTTTAAATGTATATAGACAGATGCCTAAGTACCTTTGAGGATCGTGGTCCTGGGCTCACTCCGCTCTGACCCCAGGGATCCACCTCTAGGGAGTAGGCCTGGTTCTGCAACCCTTAAGTGCGACTTATACAGGTAGTGCCTCCAGAGTCAGTGGGGCTTCTTATGGGAAAAAGTGCTACCTAGTGTGAGGAAGGGCTTAGGGGTTGTGCCCAGAGATAGTAACGGGGCTGGGGAGAATGCTGCGTGGGGATGAGCATTACACTGAAGGAGGAATGGAAGGCAGAAGTAACGGGGGAGGAGCGAATTGAGTGGACGAGCGTTAGAATGGAAGGAGGCAGTCATATGAAGGTGAGTAGTGTTTAGAGTCGTTCATCAGCTAAAGCAAACAAAGGTTTTAGGCAAGATTTGAATAATTAATTAATTAATTAATTAATAACCGGAGGGATGACTTTCTCTCAGAGCAAGTAAAATATGTATTGCATGAGTTTTAGTGAACTGTTCCTCCCTGTGTCATTCTCCCTATACCTCTCCCCCACTCACTGTCTCCCTCCCTGACTGATCTTAGCACCCACTCTGCTTGCTTTCAGCACTCATATTTGTCTGGTGTGCGACTGGAGGAGTCAATGATGTTAGAGATTAGTGGTGTTTGTGTAGAAGAGGGCACAGTCACACAATGGTAAAGTCTCCTATTTTATACACATGGCTATTCTCTACTGTCCCTACTTGTTGCTTCATTGGTTATTGGTTTCCCTCTTGCCCTGGTCATGTGGTGTGTGTGATTTTTATGGTAGTGCATATAAAGAGAAAGAAGGGGTTAATTCCTCTTTCACTTTCCCTATTACTCCTGTTTTTTCCCTTCACAAGAGTGTCAAGAGAGGTGATTTAGCCCCACTGCTCGTGCCCTACAGGCTTGGGGGAGGAGGCCAGTCAGCAGGAAGGGAATGACTCACTCTTCAGAAGGGAGCCAAGTGTACAAATGTGTGTCTGTATTTACAGAGGTGGGTGGGACCTACCAGAGTGTTCATGTCACCTACCAGAGTGCCCCCCAGAAGACAAGCACCTTGTCACCGAATACCTTTCCTGCGTTTTTCCCCCTTTCTTTTTAATGGTTGAACTGTTTAACGCTACATATAAAGTCAGGTCCGCCCGCTGTGGGGTGATTCAGGGTTGCCATGGCAATGAGGCCTGTCTTTCCAAATTAGGACATTTTCCCACTGCCTTTTCTATGTGGTTTTCTCTCTCCTGTCCTCTCATCTCTCTTTCTTTCTTGACCTCTGAAGCGCTGAACGCTGCCTCCCTCTTTCTCCCTCTCTGAAAGGGATCATACTTTACCAGTCCAGATTGATTCCTATGAAGGGTGTGCCAACGGAGGTAGCTGTTCCAGCCTTGGGAGGGTGAACTTCATGCTCCCACATGGAAGTGCCGTAAACTCAGAGCCACTAGCTAGGGCAGGTGGGGGAAGGGGGAAGAAATGGCAGTGGTGGTATTGGAGCAGAGAGTGCCTGTGTCATGCCCAGGCCTTTATAAACTGATTACCGCAACTTGTAGGATGCTGCCATAGCATTGTGGAAGTGGGGGCTTAGGTGATAGACAAATGTGGACAGATAGGAAGACAAATGTGTCTTCCACTTCTAGCTCCTGCACCTAGAACTGAAAATCATCCTGAAGGGAAGCTAGTGGAGGAGATTTGGGGCGGTGGGTGAGAGTGTAGGGGTGTCACCCTACTTGAAATTTGTAGGATGGTCCTGATTTTCAAGGGTCTAGTCTTCCATTCTGTAAGCCTTCACCTGTAGGACAATAAGAATTTTTAACTTGTCTAGGGCCTTTTGACATTGGGCCAGATTCTCTGGATCAGCTGAGCTGTGCACAGTACAGGTCTGGGTGGTGAAAAGATTTTTAAGCCAGCTCTGTGTCTGTGTGTTCCCTTACTCGTCTGGGCTTTGGTTCTAGTTGGTCACTGATTCAAGGACCCCTGAATTTGTACTGGCTTCTGATGCCCCTGAGGGGCCATTTTGGCAGCTGCGAACTAGCCAGACACAGGAGTGCTCCAGCCCTTTTACCTCTGTTACACGTTCTACAAAGGGAGTTGGGGGCCTGGGAGGGTGGTGACATAGGTGCCGCTACAGCTCTAGGGCAATGAGAATCGTCCTGGGCTGGGGATAAGTTCAGGTGGCCAGCAGTTTGACACCCCTGCAGTGGCACAAAGCTGGGCTAGTGCTCCAGAGAAATGCCATTGTGTTGGCGTGTGGGGTCATGGGATGACATGCTATGAGGCAGCAGCATGGTATTGCAGTGGGATTATTCTTCTGTCAGCTTATAGATAAAAGGTGTATCTAATAGGTCACAGCCCGTTTCTATTCTGGTCAGGGTAGAAATAACCACAGGAATGGCCTTTCTCTCGCAGTATTTTGGTACTTTGACTTCTGGCTGAAAGCAGGAAACCTGGGGAAACTTAAAAGAAGGAATCAAAGATTTTTTTTTGGAGCTGAGGTAAAGTTGTGGGGGTTGGCTGAGGGGATCATTGGGCTAATTTTTATTTTTGCCAAACGGGTTCTCCCCATCCCTCGTAAAAAGCCCATTGCTGTGTGTGTAGAAGTGAAAAGTATCTGAAGGGCCTGACTGCAGTCCATGAGCCTGATTCTCCATTGCACCACTCCGCTGACTTCAGTGGAGCTGCACTGATGTCAAACTGGCATGACACAATGATAAATTAGGCCCCCTGTGCTCAGGAAAGTGCAAGAACTAAGGCCTAAAAATTGCACCTTTTAAAAGAAAGGGGTGATTTTAAACTAAGGTAGTGCAACTCTGTGTGTGGACTCTTGTAAATTGATTTAAACCTGGCTCGTAAACCCAGTTTTAAACTGATATAAGTGTGTTCACACAGAGGTTTGCACCAGTTTAATTAAACTGTTGCAAGTGTGTGTATGGGCAGGGCTGGTGTTAGACTCACTGGGGCCCAGGGCAGAAACTGAGGAGCTGAAGCTGAAGACCGATCATGTAACTTAGCTTCACGGGGCCCTGGGCAATTACCCTACTTGCTACTCCCTAAGGCCAGTGCTGTGTATGGACAAGCCATAAGTAAGCCTAGCAACATTTTTTGGTGCCAGACTTGCTAGAGGAAGGAGGGAAGGCCCATAACCCACTGCTCCCATCTGTATTGGCTAATGGAGGTGGTCCCATATGGAGAGAGCACATGCTGCACCCTATTCAAAGCTGTTTAGGTGGCTGTGCTTCCTCTGAGCTCCCAGAAGCCATATCTGAGGCTTACAGCCACAATTGATTCCTTAGAGGTTTTCCTCTCTTTGCTGCTTCCTCTCCTTCAAATTCTTGGATTGCTTGGCTCTGTCTCTCTTCAGCCGCTAAAGAATTAGTGCACATAGACACCCTTCAGACATATTACACAAATAAACTTTTGGACGGTGTCACTAAGCAGGCTGGAGCTTAGCAATATCTGACCTGCAACACTGGCCTCATTTGCTAGTACTTCTGTTTCTCCAGGAGGGGAAAAGGGTCCTATCCCAGGTATATTCATGGGCTTCCTGACTTAGCTGTATCTTGACGTCACCAGTGTCTTTCTTTAATGGCCCTCTTCCTGATGGCACGCCAATGGTGCTCACTCAGCTGCACTGGACCACTTACACTGACTCCCTGCGAGGGGGTGGGGGGTGGGGAAGGCACATGACATTGCTTGGAGCACACTTCATTAATCTGCAGGAGGAGCAGCTGTGTCACAGAAGAAGCTTTAGAGGGGTCTTGTAGATAGCCTGAGAATCAACTGCTGTCCCAGTCGCTTCCCGAGCTCCCTGTGCAGAGTAGCATGAAAGGAAAAGAGATGAGCCGACTAACCCTCGTCTGCTGAAAACTAAAACCAACCAATCAAAAAAAACCCACAACCAATCCCCAACCTCAGCAAAACAAAGAATTAACCCCTTCGACCCCCCCAAAAGCAAACAATATCCAGAATGCTTCAACTGCTTGTTCAGGCGATGGGCAAATCTTCAAAGATTTGGTCATTAATCCAAAAGATGCTTACCCAAACCTTTCTGAGCTGGAGACTAGGGCAGGATATCACCCAAACAGACATTCGCTGCAAGACTTCCAGTGCTTTTTTCTTCTAGCTGGACTTGAGGTATCCTGAAAATGGTTTTTCTTTCTGATATATTGTCCCTTCTGCTTTCTGTTCCAGCTGGAATCCAGACACAGCCACAAAAAGAAATTGCATAAGAAGTCAAGTTTGAATTTCCAGTCTTTTTTCTTTTTTTTTTAAGTGAATCAGCCCCTTCCCAAGCTGCTTTCTGCCCTAGCTACTTCATTGTGCAGTCTACCTCTCCTTAATTCACATGCAAGCGAACAATTAGGCTGAGAATGGATAGGAGGGGAATAGAGAAAGAATGGGGGGTGGGGAAACCTCGGTAGGGGAAGGGGCGGGGAAGAAAGTGTTGAGAGGAATTTGTTGTGGGTGGATTTAGGCCTCGGAGATTCAAAGGGATTTTGAAAAGTTTTTATTAATGATATATTGAAATGTTTAGGTACCTATCCTTGAAAACTTCTGGCCATGTCAACAAAAATAGTTAGAAGGAAAACTGCTTTAGGGCAACCCGAGCAAATGAAATCAAAAGCATGAGCTGATAACATAACCAAAGTTAATGTCTTCACCCTTTACCCAGACTAAAGTAAACAAAAAGCTCTACAACGAATAAGAGCAAAATAGGAAACCAAAGTGCATTGAGTATCACCACTGAAAAGCTGCAACCACTGTACATTCTCTGGCTGGCTGTGAGAAGTGGTGGCTGGACAAAGCAGAAAGTAACAGGAAGAAACAGCCAGGTCTTACCACTGAGTGGTAAGAATTTTAAATCAGCATTTGTAAAATATAGTGCAGGATAAGGTAGGTGAATACAATGATAGAAAATGAAATCCTTTAAAAAACTATCCAAATATTTGGAGTTCCAGCGGGAAGGGGAAATGCTCATCCCCTAGCTTTCCTGGTGAAAATGATTCACTTTAAATTAGATTTTGAAATGCAGGATGAATCTTTATGTGAATTAATACCCTAGGATTCCTGCCAAACAATCAACTATGGTGAACAGAATAGGAAATACAATTATTGCTACAATTTCAGATCAGAGACACAGAATCTTGGCAGCCCTCAGGAAAAAGAGAGACTTAACATTTGAAGGAAAGAAAATTTTAATTTTCCCAGCTCAAAGCCCAGCCACATAGTCCCACAGGAGTGAGATAGTGGGGATGAGGAGAGCTTTCCAAGAAAAAAATGTTGAAGCAGCAATTCTACATCCTGCAAAGCTCACAATATTTTATATGGAGTAAAACATACAGGGACTCCATCCTTCATCTGATAGCATGTGGGTGGACTGCTGCTCCCAGGCAGAGTCTTGTGGATTTCAGTGGGGCTCTGCGCAGGGACAGCAGTCGACTGGCGTGCTATCTACTGTAAGATCAAAGCCCAAATCAGCCAAATACTGTTAACTGAAATCAAGGAGAAAAGTTAATCAGAATCGTCTGAGGGAGAAGAATTGCAGGAGTAAAAATTACAATTCTCCTTATAGGATTCCATTCTGTTAGAAATCAAAAGGGCGTAACTGTGAACATTTGCTGTATTTCATTTGCTCAATATTTTAACGATGTGTAGCTACAGATTTGGCTTTGTGGCTTACCTGCAAATAAACTAGGGACAGATGTGTAAGCTATCTAGGGGCTATAGAATGAGAAGCTGAGTATGACCCTGAAGCTACACTACACTTATGGATGTTGGTGAAATGTGTTTAGATGTACTAGAGCTGGTGACAGATTTTCTGATGGAACAGTTTTCCACTGGAAAATGTTGATTTGGCATCAATTCTGTTAAAACTTTTGGTAGAAAGCAGGCAAGCCAACATACCTACCTGCCTGGTTTCCTGCCCACCAGCCAGCTAGCTGTTCCCCAGGCTGTCCAGGTAGGCAGCCAGCAAGCGGAAAAATTCCATGTTGGTTCCCCTGAAATGGAATTTTTAAAATTTTTTTGTTTGACTTTCTGTCCCAATTCAGGACATGACATTTTTAATGTGACAGAAATGCCATTTCCTGGCCACTTCTATGAAGTGTTTGAGCGCGCATACACACACACATTTGTGTGTATGTCCTCTAAAACAAAAATCTTTGTTAAATATCAGTTACAGTTTAACTGTATCAGCAACATAACTCACAATTTTTTTTAGGATTAAGTCCTCACCCAAATACAGCTATGATTTTCATCTTCTCCGCATTCTCACACATGCACATCACCTAGTGCACACATCTTCTCTCTGTACCATGAGAGCATATGTAGGACCAGGAACATATGTAGGACCAGGAGCATAGGGAGGTAAGGGACAATGTGCGGGAGAACACGAGTGCTGTGGAGGCCTGTGGGGAACAGTTATGTGGAGGGCAAGTAGGACATTTCTGGGGGAGTCATTTGGCAGCAGGGAGGCATTGGGGGTGTTGTGGGCTATAATAACCATAGCAGATGACTGTGGCTGTGTGTGTGGTGGGGTTGTATGGAAGTTTGTATTTTGCTTGATGAGGATGGGTGAGAAGAGGGGCTTGAGCGCTCAAAGGGTCTGGAGAAGGTTGATGGTGGTAGGTAATGGGGGTGGGGAGGAGAAGTGAAGGGGGAAGGATCTCCACTCTGAGGAACTACAGGTCATGTGTCAGAGAGGGGCTATGTTGGAACTCAGTGCCGACTCCCTGGGTGAAATCTTGTCCCCACTGAAGTGAATGGGTGCTTTGCCTCAATTCCATTAGGGGCAGGATTTCACCCACTGTGTTCTGTTGTCAGTGACTGTTTCTTCTGGAATGCCCAAATGAGAAAAGATGCCTTGTAGCTTAGCTGTGACCTATATGCTTGTAAGTCTAGTGAGAAGTAGAATGTATAGAAATCTAGAAAAATTGTCAATGACAACTGTATAGGTGTTTCTTTTCCTCACAATGGCCTACTGCTACTCTTTCCCAAGGTCTAGTGGGTAACATTGTGGGAATTTGTTTAGCGTCTTGTCGTCCTGCAAGCCCTATGCTGGGTTATCATACTGACACTGGGATTGTTCCTGGTATTGCATGAGGTGTTGGTATCCTTTCCAATAGATCATGGAATGTAGGACTAATCTCCAGTTGCCAAAGGTAATCTTCTGCTTTGGGGAATTCCCCACAACCTTGAAATGATCAAGATCCTGCAGATATCTTGTGAAGTTTGCCACATAAGACTCTTTTAGTGTTAGTCATATCTGGCCTCAGTGTGTCTGACAGCAATGTGGAACCATATACTATCGGCATCCAATCTTCTAGGTGTATCTGGAGTTAGCCCCTCAACAAGGCCATTAGTTGCTGACATCTACTGACATGGCTGTAGACCTGGAACGTTGCAGCATGCTGGTATTGAGAACGTGGCCCTGAAGAGGTCATTCCTATGCGTTGTCCCAGAGCCGAAGGATCAAGTATCATTTGGTGCAGTTGGGGGACACAAAGGGTCTTTTGCACTGCCTTGATCCTATGGCCACTTTGTGCTGGACTGGTCCACTGAACTACTCAGATCAGCCCAAAGGCTGCTCTAAACTGTGCCATCTAACAGCAGCCCCAGGGGCTGTTAGGGCAGCAGGGGATAGCTGGAGGATACAGGAGCCTGGGTAAGGCCTCCTCCTTCCCAGTTGGGCCCTCCGCCATGCCAGCTGCAGGGAGTGGTTGGTGGTGTATGAGCTGTTACAATGTGTCTATTCTACCGAAGACTCCTTTACAGCAGGGGTCCCCAACGCGGTGCCCATGGGCACCATGGTGCCTGCTGGGGCTTTTTTGTGCGCCCGCAGGACATCCCACTGCTGAAATGACGTTGAGAAGCGTTGCCATTTCTCGGCAGCATTTCGGCAGTGACGCTTCTTGCCGCTGCTGCTTGTCGACGGCGGCATTTCGGTGGCGGGGTGTCTGGCGCCCGCCACAGTCTTCTGGGAATAGCAATATGCTATTCCCACAAGAAAGGTTGGGGACCACTGATTTACAGAGAGGAGATCTCCTGGGGGCTGAATCTCCAGAGATTAGGAACACGTTCTGCTGGTGGAGTAACATCCCCTTTTTGCCTGCCTCAGCAACTGGGCTTTGGGGAAACTGAACTGCTCTTTACCTCTAGACGCGGTCCCTCCAGAACTGGGCTGAGGTACATAGGCAGATAGTGGTGTGTGTGTGCAGGAAATCTGCACTGCTACTGTCTGTGCTGTACCTTTTCAGAGGACAAGCAGAGGACTTCTGTCAGCCAGGCTGTCAATCCATTGTCTCTCACCAGCACCAAAGCCTCTTAAAGAGGAGAGACTTGTGATGGTCACAGCAAGGATGTGTGGGGGGAACTGGATTTATGTCCACAAAGTGGACTGGATTAGTGATGATGCTGTGTTTGTGTATTATTTCATTATTTTATAACACGTAGGTGCTCTAGTTATGGGCCAGGACCCCGTGGTGGTAGGAGCTGTACAAAAACAGAATAGAATGATGGTCCTTGACTCAAAGAGTTTCTAATCTAAGTATAAGACTGGAGACAACAGCCGGATACAGATAGACGGGGGAGTACAAGGAAACAATGAGAGTGTATCACTGCCAGGCAGTGGTTTCAGCTCACCAGCAGCCTAACCATTGTCAGGCTTTTTGCAGGCATCACAGCAAAGGAGAGTTCTAAAGAGGATAATGAGTTAGTTTTGAGGAAGTTGATGCGTGAGAGGCAGCCTGGCTGAAAGCACGAAGGCTTGTTTGAAAATGTAACAAGTGGGCGACGGAGGCTGGCATCATGGGCCGATCAGAGGCAGGAGTCAAGCTCTTGTTACTGAATGAGAGATAATAGGTGTTAGGTTTCACAGCAAACAATCAGCGAAATTAGATAAAAACATAAAATTCTTGCGAGAAAGTTGTAACATTACTTTAGGTCTTAGAATTCAGAACACACAAGAACCCCAAAACAGAGAACAAAACAGGCTGCTCCCTAAAACAGAGGCCTAGCATACCCCACCTTACACTCCATGGCTGTCTGCAAACTGATTGCTGCTAGGCCTGCACACTTCCCTACCGAACCCCCAGCCCTGCAAGCTGGGCCAGGATTTAAAGTGACAGCTTGTAATTGTCACAGTTTTCAATACGCTATAATAGGTCAGGTGGGGATAGTCCTTCAAATTCTTAAAAGTGAAGACAAACAGCTTATGTTTAATGCTATAAAGAAGGGGGTGTTAGAGTGCTGGAAAAAGAGAAGTAACACGTTCAAAGTGATGGGCTAGGAAAATTATCTTTGCAGCTGCATTCGGAATGGCTGTGAGTGGGGCAAGATTGCATTTGTCAAGGCCAAAAGAAGGATGTTGCAGTAATCAAGATGCGAGATGATGGGAGCCTGGATGAGAGTCTTAGCCATGTGGATAGATAGGAAAAGCTGCGTCTTAGAGATGTTATGCAGAAATCATCTGTAAGATTTAGACTTGGCCTGCATGTGAGGATCTAGAGAGAGGTCCGAGTGGAAGATGATGGCCAAGTTATGGGTGTGAGTGATAGGTGAGATGGTGGTGTTGTCAACAGTGATTCTGAAAGGAGGTGGTGGGAGGGCTTTGAAGGGAAAGCTAAGAGCTCTGTTTCAGCTATATTGAGCTTAAGCTAACGGCTAGACATCTACAAGATGTCAGAGAGACAAGCAGAGATTTTCGTATGGACAGAAGGAGACAGGTCTGGAGCGCACAGATAAATCTGTGAGTTGCCTGCATAAAGATGGTAGTTGTTACCCAGAGATAAGGTGTTGAGGTAGCAGGTTTAGTGGTAGCTGTTATGATACTAAGTGCAAAAGTCAGGGCATTAGGAATGGAAAAAAGTGTGCAACCGGATTGTCTGGTGGTCCTCCAATCAGTGCACCATGCTGCTAGGTGGAAGACATGGAATTTGAGAGCCACAAGTAAAAGTCCATGGCAAGACAGAGGCCATTATGGACCGCCTATGAAATTGCTGGGCAGTCTCTGGCTCACTGACCAGTGGAGCTGACAAGTTCATCAGCAGTGGGTGTATCTTTAGTAGTGCTAGAATGCCTGTCCCCTGTACATCTGGTGTGTTAATTAACTCCCCGAAGTGGTCAGAGGGGGCATGTGGAGGAAATGGGGTGAATCTTGCAGCAACAGTGCACACCACTCTTATGTGACTTTTCCATCCATTTCACGGAGATTCATGTCAAGATTTTTTTTTTTAACCTGAGCCATGGGATGGAAACCAAAAACAAAAGAAAAGATTAAGGGGGAGCCTGTTCTGCATTCTAACAGTTAATTAAATCCTTCACTTTTGGAAATTAGTGTTCCAGGCAGACAAAGGAAGATAAAAAGAACCCAGTGCATGAGATTACTGGGTTTGCGCCTTAATATATTACTAGGCAAGATTTCATTTGTGCAGTTTCAAGAAGGGATTTTTAAACCTTAGATTTTTCTTTAATATTAGGGAAAAATCAATCATGCTAATTCTTTTCCTGTCTTTCGAAGACATTGTTGTGTACTAGTATCCAGGAATGAACCAAATAGGCCCCCACTTTTCCAGTGTATTGTACCCTTTAATCGTTTGAAGGAGGGGGGGACATGTGATGTGGAGGTGGGAGTTGGGGGAGAGAGAGAGAGATGCTTCAGTTGCAAAGGGGCCTGAAGGCACAGATTCACAGAGAGCCGTTTCCATGGCAGTGCTATGGAAACCAGGTTCTGCCGCTTGCTGCTTCTCAGAATGGAATTTCAATGCTTCATACAGCCTTGGTACAAAGAAGAAAAAATCCAATCCTGTTGACTCCTCATCAGAACAGACTGCCTCATTCCACCCATTTCCCCCAGTCACTCTGTTTGTCTCTTGAGTAGGGAGATCAGTGGCAAAGAAGTTCTGATACAGTTACAATTTACCCCAAACTAGGGGGCAAAAACCCAGCTGGGCCCCTCTGAATAATTTTGGAGGTTCAAGAAAATGTGGGTGGCTCCGGAGTCTAGTTTTTTGTTGTATCCATGCTACAGAGTTCAGTCCGGATTCAGAAGCTGAAGTGCTGAAATCATTGCATTATCATTTCTGTGACCAGGAAGCAATGGAAATCTCACAAGAAAAGCATCTCTGTGTGCTAGCTGGGCAGGAAATGAGGCCTAGTGGGTAAAGCAAGGCATTGGGAATGAGGAGACCTGGGTTCTTCTCTTTCCAGTTCTGCCACTGTCTTTCTGTGGGACCCTGTGCAAACTCTTGAGTTCTCCGGCCATTAGTCTCCTCACCTGTACAATGGTGATGATAATAAGATCCCTCCCGTCCAAGAATGCAAAGCCTAATCCTGCAAGGTGTTGAATGTCTCTCTGAGGTGCTGAGCATGCCTGACTTTATTTGTAAGCATGATCGAGATCTTGCAGGACTGGGCCCACTATAAAGCTTAATTCAGTAATGTTTGGAAAGTGCTTTGAGGCCCTCTGATAAGTGCCATAAAATGCAAAGTGTTATAGACTGGGTAGGTATGGATGAGTTTAGATAAAAGCTTGTGAACATTTGTACTGTATGATGGCCCAAGCCTAACACTTGACTTTCTCTTATCTGTATTTCTCTTGCAGGACGAAACAGTGGGATTGTGAAGCCATAACATTGTATTGCAGGGACCAAAACAAATGCATGTCTCTAACTGTGCTGCGAGCACTGGGGCTGCAGAATACAGGGCAGACTTGCTAAAATCCCTATTGCAGGGAGGAGGAGGAAAATGGGTCAGGGTTCCATAACAGACACAAAGTCCTTTCAGCTGTAGCTCATTTGTCCCAGTCTAGTCAACACCATAACCACCGGGGAGTTAGTTGGCCTGTGTGAAATTGGTTGATGGTCTAGTCAAGAGTATAGTGAGAAAGTGTCCTCATCATAAAAAGCACATCACAATGGTGTCTAATCACCTTCTTGCTGGCATTCTGACAGGGAGGGCCATGGATTGAATGGGTCACGGGGAAATGACCTCCCATACCCATTTGCCCTACTGCTTTTCATGCTGTACCAGTCCTGGGGATAAAGAGAAGACATTGGACTACAGACCTGCCAGCCAGGCACCTTTCACATTTACTTAAAACAAAGTAAACTCTAAAATCCCCTAGGACCTGTCCACATCCTGAGTGTCTCCCATCTACTCCTTGGAGATCTCCCTTTACCTGCCCTGGTGAGTGTGGCAGACTTGTCAGTGTGACCTTTTGGTTCAGTGCCTATGTTTAGTCTCCAGTTTGTGCAGGACATTTAATCTGAAGGCACATAAACATATATGAACACTCATGCACATAAACATACAAGATCATAAGTGACACAGTACAGAAGTGAAGATGAGAGAGGCACTGGATTTAGGGTTTATTCTGTAAAGGGGCTGAAGATAAATTATAGTGAGGTGTGGGGAGGGTGAGAGAGAGAGAGACACAGTGATCACTCTAGATTTGGCTTACTTAACAGCCATGGTATTGTGCTTACCTGGCTGTCTTGTTCTCCATCTATTGGAAGTCATTACAGTTCACTGTCAGAATTAGAAGTGGGTGAATGTGGCAAGAAACTCCAGCTTCCAGATGAATTCATTGTGCCATGCTTATAAACACTGTGCATTCCCTTTCTGCAAACATCTGCAAACAAGTTTTACTGGCATGAAAGTTCCTAAAAAATGCTTTTCAAACCCAGGGAATTGGTGATCTGCTCATGGAATGTCTGTAAGCAGAAAAAGTCTTATGACAAATGATTTGTTGTGAATTTTCAGTCAGGCTACTCCTGCCCCCATACTACTCAAGTACTGTCCTCATAAAGATTTTGAAGCAGCGACTCTAGATTTTGAACTCTGACCTCAGCTAGAAGAAAGAATTATGATATTTTAGCAGGTCCATTGTAATCCAGAAGGGGTCAGTGGTGCACATACACTCAACACACTTGGGCTAGCTTACAACTATTGTGCCAACTGTATAATGTCAGTCTAGGGGAAAGCCATTGTAAGGCTGAGAAACAGGAGGTGGTTTTAATGAGAGCTTTGTTATAATTATACAGGGATAGAAGCTGGGAGAAGATGACATTATATAGCAGCATGTGGCCTGTTAGGGAGCTTGGCGATTCCTCTCTGACACTGTTCAGTCAAGGTATTTTAACAGGCAGTAAGGAACAGAGAGAGACAATTCTGAGACATTGCATATGGCTGCCCTTAGGGCCTGATCCAAAGCCCACTGAAGGCAGTGGGAGTCTTTCCACTGACTTCAACAGGTGCTGGATCAGGTTCCTAGAGCAGGTGCCTAAGAGAGGCTGTTGCCTCCTGCTTGCCCAGAGCCTTAGTGACAGCATATCTGAGCCTATTACCTTCTCCAACAGTTTTGTTGTACCCAGTTTCCTTGCATCCCTGCAAACATGACATACTTCAGTCCTGTGTCCTCATAGTCATCTTTTTCCTACTCTCTGCTTGGTGTATGAAAGCCTGTATGTTCCTGGCTGCCCTCTTTTGCGCCATGTTCAATTCAAGCCTCAGGTGGAGGGACTGGGAAAAGGGTCTGGGAGCTGGAGCATGTGACAGAATGTGCTACAATGCGGACAGCTTTATAAAAATGGTGAGTGACCTGAAATTAGTGAGGGGAGAACCTCAAAAGGACCAGGAGTTCAGTTCAGATAAACTTATCTGAACATTAGGGGGTCTTATTCATCCTTCCTCTTTTCTGCCCACCTTGCTTCTCTCTCCCAGACCTACCCCTGAGGCCCCTCCACTCCACGCTCCCTCCCCAGCAGCTGATTCCAGCTCCCTACCTCCTCTGTGTCCAACCCTCAATAGATAGTACAGGATTCCCCCAATAGTGCCACTCACACTCTCTTGTGCCTTCATGATTCTCTAGTTATGGTGATGTACTTCCCAAGGGAGATTCAGCTCAATAGAGCACTGTGTTCCACTGGTGAGGGTTCCTGCATTTTGCACCTTCTCTCTTAGCTTACTTGTCTAAGACATGAATACATTGACTCAATCCCCACTACCTGCCTCTCTGAAGTCATGCTGTGAGCTAGAACGTAGCCTAGGGTTTTAGAACCTGGGGTCAGATTTGGGGATGAAGGCAAACCTGGCCTGACTACAAATTAACTCTGCCTGAACACCACTTGGTTCCCTTTCCCCCCAGTCCTTTTGAGGATTGTTTTCTAGGCACAGCAATGTACCCCTAGTCCTCTGCTGTAACTAGCAGCTCCCCCATTAAGGCTGTGGTTTTCTTTACTGGTCTTGCTCCCCTCTCCAGTCTTAGCCTTACCTACAGGTTGGAGCTCAACTGAGGCCATGGAGAAAGGACCATGCACCTAGTATTTGATGTTTGTCGTAGTAATAGTGATAACCAGCTGTAAGAATTGCCACCTTATAAACATGAAGCCCATGTCCCTAATAGCGGGATGGGACTTGGTTATACCTTGAGGGAGCGGGGGAGAGGGGAAATGTGAGGAGAAAACTGGGAAAATCCTCAGGGGCATCTGGCTGTCTTCTCAGAACAGCCTTCCTCCCCTGCCCATCTCGCTGTGATGGAGGCAAAGCTGGGGTCCTGTCTTTAATGAGCAGTCTTCCCTCAGGAATCAGCTGTCCCTGTCCCTTTTCCCCCCTCCCTTCCTTGTCTGCAGGAATTGCCTTCTGCTTAATAAATGTCTGCTTGTAATATTCTGAAACAAGGAGGCTAATCAAAGGCCCCGTTCCGTGGAACAGGGACACTAAGTGACAAGATTAATTTCAGTAATCAAGCAGCTTAATTTGGACATTTTTTTCCCTCTCTCGTTCACTGATGGAAATTGAGGTGATTCTCATCCTAGTGAGAAACTCCTTCCCTGCCTGGTTACACTCCGTTTCTGGTATTGGAAAAGGGAGCATGGTGATTGTTGGGAAGGGAGAATAGGGTCAAGAAGGGGTCACACAGGATGATCTTGGAGAAGGAATGTGGACTGCTATGACTGACATTGCCTTAGCACCTTTCACCTGGAAGGATCCTAGAGCATTTTAGATGCGTGTACAGGAATGACCCCAGCCACCAGTGAAATGCAATCACTTTGTCTGGAATGCAGCAGCTGATGAAAGGACAAGGAAACGCTTCCTGGTGTGTCCAAAATTGCAGCAAGACAAATAAGATAGCTAGTTCAAACTGAAGGACGATTAGGCAGGGAGAGTGTTATTGCCCAAACTGAAATTGTCTGGAACACAAAGGAGAATGAATGTTCCTGATCCTGGTATTAAAAGTTGACCTGCAAGCTTTAATGACAACAGATGGTCAGGATCTTGGTTTCTCACTCATCTGAAAGATGACACCTCCAGCAGTACAGGAGCCCCCACTACCATTCTGGGACTTGAATCTAGCACAGATTCAGAGGGAAGAATTCAATCTATTGAATTATGGGCACCACTGCTGCCTGCATCAGCTGTTGTTTCTTTGGAGGTCACCCACCTAAAGCAGTGGCCAGACCCAATGTTGCTTAGCAGTCACCAGCTGAGGCGATCTGATGGTACAGCTCCTTTTACCAGCCTGCCAAGGCTGTGAAGGTCCAGGGAGCCCAGGCAGGGACTGTAACTGGAAAGATGTTCCCCTTGTCACCTGCATGTGGTGACACCCTTTTTCTGGTGATGGAGGCACCTGAAGAAAAAGCCTGGGAAAGGTGATGAGGGAACTGGTGCTCTGTGCTTTTTATTGAGTGGGGAGACCCAAAGTTTGACTTTACACTGCATGAGGAAGGATTTCTTCGTGTTTCAAATTTCCTAGGTGGAACAGTCTCCCTAGGAAAGTCGTGGTGGCCCCATTGCTTATGTCTCCTTCAAAACTGGACTGAACAAGACCTGGGGGTGTATATTGTAGGGAGTAATCTTTGTGTGTGTGTTTGTGGGCATTCGCGCACATACGCAGATTGGACTGGAAGCTCTAATAATAGATATTGTCCAATTGTAATGTCTATGATTTCATGAAGTTAGGACAGGTGTGCAATGGCATGTGACTGAGCCCTCTGGAATGAGTGGGTTTGAGGGTTTGATGTTGTCCCCAGAGGCAGAGAGGTTTTGGGTCTGGCAGTTTTCCTTTCCAAGCTCTTAAATCCCCCTCTTCAGTGTGTTCCTCCAGTGTCTGGATCTCTCTCACGCTCTGTCTCTCACTCTGTGTGTGTCTGTCTCTGCAGGGGGCATCTTTAATTTGACTGCACCCCTGCCATCTTTTGGCAGTCAATTTTTCAGTGACAATCCATGAAGTTCCTGACTCTCTCCTCCTTCTCTTCTCCTCCTTCCCTTCCCTCTCTCCCTCCTGCTGATTTGTTATTATGTACTGCAGCTGCTTGGAGGATTTTAAATAGACCCATAATCACACAGCAGCTCCTCTTGGAAGTGTAAATATGACCCCCTTGTTAATCTCGTATGTGGTGGCTGCAGCAGCCCCTGGAGGAGGAAGTGATGGGCAAGACCCAAACCTGGGGTCTACATGAGGACCTGGAGAGGTGCATATTCACAGCTGTCTTCTGGTGCCCTCTGATCTGTAATCACTAGGAAATTGCCTTGTGTGCTTCTTTGTCTAAACATAAATGGATTTGGGACTGGTGAAAGGTGCCAGATTGACAGACCTCAGACTGAAATCCCCTATTAATCCTCAAAACAGGTACAGCATGGACAGAGGCAGTGAAAAATCCCCATAACCCGCCCCCTTGCTCCATCTCACCACAGGACAATGTCTCTGAACCCTGCCCCGGGAAGGAACACCTCTGAGATCAGAGTAGTATTCAGACCCTTTCAGTTCTTTGCCTCAGATGACACTGTCAACAGCATGGCTAAGTAGAGTCAACTGTGATGTTTTTTGTGATATGGACACATGTTGGTAAGGAAGTGGACTGAGATCCACCAACTCATTTCACAGGCTCGGTATCCCATTTCCAGCCCTCAAGCAATTCATTCTCCCCTTAGACTGGGATACAATGAGTTGAACAATACAGTTAAGTGAAGCTATGGAAGAGGCTGTAATCAGTGCATTTCCCCAAAGGAATTTAGGATTTGCCCTTTAGGAACAGATCAATGGTCCATAAAGTATGGTATGCTGCTTTCAGCAGTGACTACTACCTGTTGCTTCAGAGGAATGTGAAACCACACATAATCTGTCTGGCCAACTGTATAAAGCTGGGAAGCTCTTCCTGCCTGCCTGCCTATGGCCAGCAGGCAGCATGGTCCATGGCACCAAGCAGTAGACTGTGAATTAGGGGACCTGGCCTCTAATCCCCTTTCTCCCACTGGCTTGCTGTGTGACCTTGGGTGAATTGTTTCACCTTCTATGCCTTAGCTTTCCTGTCTCTAAAATGGAGATAAAGATGGTTACCTTCCTTTGTAAAGTTCTTTGAGCAGTGCTATGTAAGAGCTAAGTATTATTATCTTAGCATCCAGAACTACAAATATTGTTAACGATTGTAAATTATCCAACCTTTTTAAAAATCCAGCCACAGTAGTTGATAGAGCTGAGGGAATAATTTACAACAAATTTATTAAACGAATGTAGCCTCTCTGTGTATGGAATATCTATTGTGGAGATCATAATTTGTTTGAATGTATTTAATGAATATTTCTGATTTTTTTTTATAATTGTCAAGATCTGGAATTCAATCTGAATTGCTTCGTTATGGTTGGTCAGTTAAGACACATGGTATGGTGTCTATTCCTTATTGGATGAGCACACAAGTACTTCTGGCTTGAATACTTCCATGTACAAATAATAAAATGGATTTCTGCAAGTACCTTGTGCATTTCTATGAATGAACTTGCTGGTAAAACTCAAACGCACAAAACTTTTGTGGACAGAGAACTTAGAAAAGGATGAAAAAATGGTCAAAGTGAATTCATGGAAAAATGTGAATGAATATTCTCAAAGAGCTTGATTCACCATTTTACCCCAGTTTTACATATGTGTATCTGGCTTGTATAAGATGCATGGAGTAATGCAGTGGAGAATCAGGACCAAATTGTTTATGCTGTATTTACCCTGCACTACTATTTGACTAGGTGGTCTCCTATAGTGGTACATTCCACAGGTTGACTACATGCTGTTTGAAGAAGAATTTCTTTTTGCTTGTTCTAAATTTACCAGCCATATTCATACGACTCCCAACTATCAGAATGCTCGCATCATGAAACCAGTATAGCATTTGTTTGACAGAGGAAATCTGACTGGCCCCGTTTCCTTTAATAATCCTTTTCTAACCTTCCTCCCAAACCCCATATGGGTATCAGAAATGAGATGAAAAACCTATATTAAGCAGTATATGGCAGTTGGGCTCAAAATTTCAAAAATGGCCATGATTTTTTTTTTGGGGGGGTGCCTCCAAAATGGGTTAACTGTCTTGTTAAAAAAGATGTAACTGCAAACATTTACATTCTTAACTCTAAATGGGTGAGTAGTCTCATTTCAGCAGGATTATTCATGTGCTTAGAGTTAAGCATATGCATAAATATTTGCAAAATCATGCCTAATTTCCTTCCCACTGTTTCTTTGATGGACACAGAGAAATCCACACAAGCTGGGGGTGAAATCCAGACTGGGCTCCTTTATTTTCCTTTTATGTGCTACCTAACTAGTGCTGAGCACAGAGTGGAAGAATTTAACACTAAATCCCTATATCTGGAAAGGACATTAGTACAGCCGGTGGGAGGAGGAGTACATGAGAACAACATGTAGTGAAACATGTAGTGTAGGGAATTGTCTCTGGTTGCAGCCCCTGTTTGGCATGGGCTTGGGTAAAGGGAAGCATTAGCTGGTTGATTGTGTATTGAGCAGCTGCTTGCACTCTTCCTAACCTGTGTTTAAAAAAAAAATTATCCCCAGTGCTGATCGCAACTGCTTACTCTATTATTACAACTTCCAGGAAAGAAAATGTATTTCTTTGTAATGCAGTTATAAGAGATTTACATTTTTGGCATTATTAGTGGTGTTGCTATTATTATTCAGTATATATTTATTTTATGTTGCCGGATGCCACTTCACAAATGGAAAATCTGTGTGTCCTAATCTTCTGGGCTTTGGAAAGCACATGAGTGGAATTAGTCGAGGGATGCACACATAATGGGTCACTGCCGGTGCATCTTGACAATGGCTGATAGCGGTTAAAGGATTTAAGGATGCATAGAGAGGCCTTCACAGCTGCACTGGAAAGGACTGCTGCGGCTGCTGCTATCACTGTTGTCATAGTAACAAAGCCGGGTCCTTAATCAGGAGGCACATTAACACACATTCTGCCATCCTCCTTTCTATGCTCCACCCTGGGTAAATTACTGAACAAAGCCCAGTGGATAGAGAGAGAAGTTTCAGGACATTGTGTGGGGACAGGGATCCAAATGGGGATTAGAGGAAAGGAAAGGGGTCCAAACAGTGCAGGACAGAAAGAGGTCTAGATGTTCCCTGGAGCAGAGAATGATCCCAGGGGATGAGGTGGAGTACAAAGAGGGCCAGTGGTGTCTTAAATGGGATTGGCTAGCCAGGGAAGGTCTAATTGTGACCAAGGTGGGAGGGTTAGTCAGAGAGGGTGTCATAGGAAATGAAGTATGTTAGATTGGGCCTAATCCAGAAAGGCGTCCAAATAAGAGCAGGATGGGCTGGTTGACTAGACTGGTTAAAACAGGATTGGGAGGTATGTTTATGAGGGTGAATGGTGTTGATCTTTTTCATTCTAGATGGCGAGAGGCAGAGGGGTCACCTGATGAAATTAGCAGCTAGAATTTTAGTGCCTTTAGAAGTGTGTGCAGGGTCAGCTGCTGGGGAGTTGGATAGGTCTCTTCCAGAATCCCTTTGTTTTAATCTGGGCAGTCTTAAACAGACTTGGCTGAATGAAGAAATCATACCTAATTTGTACCCTCTGTATTGCTTAGATCTGTGTAGGAGAGAGTTTGCAAAGCTAAGGTCAGGCCTGTTCATAGGTGGAGGGTAGAATGCCAAGGAAAACCCAGATGCTGGAGTAAAGCATGTTGGCAATTCAGTAGAAGATACTCTTCTTTCAGAGTTAGTATGGTACTAAGGCCCCAGCATAGTGTTAAACTTGGGGGTGCATTTTGTCAGTGTGATGTAGAACTGAGGTCCTGATCACTTGTGGTCACTAAAGAGTCCCTGACGGTGCTCACAAGTAGGGCTGTGTGAAAATCTTTGCACAAATAGTTTATTTGATTGAAAAATGCAGTTTTGGTCAACCTGCAACTAGTCATGAATTTGAAACAAAATTTTTCAACTATTTATAAAACAGCCAGAGCAGGAGGAGGTTGTGGTGATGCTGCTTCTCCTCCTGACCTTCCCTATAACTTTTAGCCCAGCAGTTAGAGCTTGGAGATGGGAGAGGCAGGTTTGAATCTCTGCTCTGGAACAGACCTGAAAATAGACCTTTTCAATTCACTGAAAAACTTGGTTTGACCTGAACTGAATTTTGTATTTCTTTTTTAAAATTTTTGTGGAACTGCTACTGAACCAAAAAATCAGTTATTTGCTTAGCTCTGCTCATGAGAGAATGGGGGCTAGACCTGGTGTTCTGCCCAGTTTCCAACATGGGTAATTATGTCTAGCCTGCCTAAATTCGTCCTGCAGCTTCAATGGATACGCTATTCCATCTTCCATTTATATTGTAAAATGTTGTTTAGGGTTGCTGTGCACTGTTAAACTGCTGCTATCAAATGTCTAGGGGGCAGAGGACTTCCTCGGCAAAAGTTAAAGACAGATCATTGACCCTAGATAAGGAAGTAAACTGCCTTGTCTAGTGGACCCCAGAAAAGGGTTCAGGCCAAGGCTGGGGGAGGAGGGGGCTGTATGAGTAATCCCTGCTGAAACATAAATGCTAGGAAATATGGAGTAACGTCAACTCCTCCTAAAGAGTTATCTCTGCATCTGCATCTAATGCAGTTATTGCAAACATTATCAGTGACGCTTGCTGTATATGTAATATGGCAATACACGATCCTGTAGGGTAGACAACCAAACTGTTGCTTGCGCCCCTGATAAATATAACCATCCCTGTACTGAGAAGGGATTGTGGCCCAAGCCCTGCTGGAATCCAGGAATAGACAAACTCTCTGGTTTAACATCACTTTGCGGAACTAGACCATGGGTGAAATTTTTCACACATGCCCAAGTGATTTAGGAGTCCTAGTCCCAATGGAAGACTCCCAAGTCACTTTTGAAAATGGAATTTAGACTCTGTCACTTAGGCATTCTTGAAAATGTTGCCCATGGCCTAGCCCCATGAGCCTGAGCATACAGAATGGGCGTATGGGGAATTCAAGTTGTATCCTGACTGTTGAAGAATTTATAGATTGGGGTAGCTGAGGTTTCTCCTATGTTGTGATTTTTGGGCTGAGGTCAGGATTAATTTAATGGGCTTTTAAGGACTCTTCATAACTTTCCCTCTCCCAGGAAGGTGGCCAGAGGACCAGGAGTATACTAGGGATCTTGAACTTGAAGTTTGAGCCATGGGGCACACAGACTGAGTGATGGGTTTAGGGGCCATGTTTCCCCTTGGTGAATAGAGAGGACAATTCAGTACTCTACCCACAGAAAGACATAAGGGCTCTGATTCTGCTGTGTTACACATGGGTTAATCAGACTGTGTTGAAATCAATAGAGTTACAATGGTGCAAAACTGATGAAAGTAGGAGGAGAATGAGGCTCAAACTCTTTCCTTGGAAACTTCGTGGTAATGTTAAGAGTCCTTTGCCATTAAATGACCTGTAGAGACACTACATTACTACTCCCTGGATAACTTTTAATGCTCTGTTCACGGAGCGTGCGTCCTATCAAAGACTACATATTTTGAAGGATACTGGTGCCAGAGTGATCCAGTAGTACCTGGTTCTGAAACCCTATTCCTTTCAGTTTCAGCAGTGAGCAGGGAAGGATCACTCAGGGTTGATGCCCGCTTCCAAGAAGAAGGGAACATGACTTCTGCTGAGTGTGCCCCCAAACCATACTCCAATGGGGAGGTGTGTGACAGGGATGTCTATACCCCCACATTAACCTGGATAATGAAGGGATTAAATCCCTTCCCCTGGAGAAGAGATCCTTCGTGGCCATTGGAGCTGCATTAGCTACCAGGATTGAAAGGAAGGGCCTTCAACTTGGGCTTAAGAGACATCTGTAAGGAGATTGAGGGACTATTGAGCAGAAAGGTAGAAAAGGGCTTCCTCCCACCTTGTGTGGCAAGGAACATGTGCTCTGAATCCAACCGGGCAGGACTACTATTCTCTCATCACTCTCCCAGCTGCAAGGGACAATTTGAATGGCTTAACCAAACCCTGCTAAGAAGGGAACCTTCTGTAGTTATTTCCCCATCCGCAAAGATTGTTTCTTTTTTGCCCTGGCTAAAGAAAATGACTGTGATTATTTGGCCCCTGCGCTAGATGATAATACACAAGCTACATTTTTTCCCAGAGAGGGAGCCTTAATGAATAGTTTCTTTCCCTAAAGCAGTGGTTTTCAACCTTTTTTCATTTGCGGACCCCTAAAAAAAGTCGAATGGAGATGCAGGCCCCTTTGGAAATCTTAGATATAGTCTGTGGATCCTCAATGGCCTGCGGATTACAGGTTGAAAACCACTGCCCTAAAGGGGAAAAGGTCTTGTTTATGTAAGATACATCTGTATTCTCCCCAGCCCCCTCTCGTTTGTAGGATGAGCAACCCCCTTTACAGGACTGTACAGCGATAAAGCCTATTTAACCTTTGGCTCTTCTCTGAGGTGCTAACCAGAGGCCCAGTTAGTTCCAAGGGGGGGGGGGGTGGGTGGGTGTTTGTGTGTGGCGATGTGAGTGCTAACTTTTTAGGCAGATGGACTGAATTAATCCCTTCATCCCATACAGGCCTCTGAATAGTTGTCAGATGTTAATAAATTTCAGCCACTGCCAGCTTGAATTGGATTGAAACTGGCGACCTAGAGGTGAGAAGATTTGTATCCCTTGATCCAGGCTGCATATACAATTGTTTAAGCACACACACAGAGATGCACGAGGCTAGAGGCTGCTAACGAGTGGAGAATGAGATGTAATGAAAGGGAAGAGACAACATATCAAAGCCAACATCTCCTCCCTTGGAGCAGGTGAAATGCCGGACACAGCTTTTTGTTTCCCTTCCCCTTTCATATCCTTATTTGTTCTTCCTTTGTCGAGCGCTCTAACTGGGCAGGCATCCTGACTGAATAGCTCCTTTCTCCCGTACTTGCTGTATCTCCTGCTGCTGCTTCCATCTACGCCCTACTTCCTCATTGTGCCAGAGTGTGTGGTTAAGGAAGAGGACAGACAACGGGAGATGGAGAAAAACAAGATGCACTGGCTTCTCTTTGAGTCTGTCAAAGAACTGTTTCAACGCCTTACATGTCTCTCCCTGGCTTTTATTCTTGCAGATCCTTTTATTATTATTATTACTCCTTCAACTGGCAGACAAAGGCAAATCCACCTGCTGCTCCACCAGTCCCTTTCTCTGCCATGTCCAGCTTGAACATAAATCTTGTTGGCTCGTGTGATCTTGCAAAGAATGCTGCAGTTTCGGCTCAACTTAGGGTTTGTTTTTTTTTTAAAAATGACAGTACCTAATGTAGGTAGAAATATTTGAATTAAAATAAAAAAGTTGGCTTTCCATGCATCATGAGAAACCTGACAAAGCTCATATTTTTCACCAGGTGTTTGAAAATGAGGTTGGGGTATGGAATTATTTCAGTTTGTTTAGTGGGAGATGACTTAAGATAAACTATACTGCTGCATTTAGGTTGTATTAAGTCATGTGATGGGCACCTAAAGCACATGATAAGCACCTTCTTTAACATATCTAAATAGGTGAACACAAATATCTGCAGTGGGCTGGGGTAGAAAGCAAAACTGACTAGCAAAAGACCAGTGTGCTTTCATTATCCAAGCCAAGAGAAGTGGAAAACCACAACAGATAGCACCCAGGGGGAACAGTTAATTGGATTAAAAAATTTTTTTTTCCAATAAATTGAGTGGTATTTGTCCATGTGTGTACATTTTCAATATGAGTCTAATGGGCCAGATTCTTGATGATGTAAATCACTGTAGCTCCAATTCATAGGATGGCTCATGTATTTTTGGAGGTTGGGACCCTAGAGAAGATAGTAGGAGGCCAGGGGGAACACAAGCTTCTGAGAGCCCATTTAAGATCCTCCCACAGCAGAAGCCCATAGCACACGCCATCCTTGACCTACACAGAACACCTTTCATCTCCTCATGGTTCAACAACCTATTTTGCCATAAGGGAGAATAGCAGATCTGCCACTAATGCCTCTCTAGTACAATGAGGGTGTGTGGAAAGGCTGACAATCACCAGGGCATGGAGAAGGAATTAGAGAGAGATTGTTAAGATTAAAATAATTGGACCAGAGCCTCAGCAATTGTAACTTGGCAAACTCCTCTTAAGTGCCTAGATGTGTGTGTACATGTAGGAGAGTTTGTGCATCTGCGAGTATTTTCTGTCTTCGAGGCTGCAGGAAGCCTTCCATTGAGTATGTGAGACATTTAATAGGTGGAAGCAGAGAAGGGAGAGTAAGGGAGCTTCTTGTCTTCTCTAATATCCTTGTAAATAACTCCATGTCCTTTATTGGCCTCACACTCTCCTCAGTGGGGAGGAAGAGAATCAATAATCATTTAAAACTTTGCAGATCAATTAGCTGTGCAATGCAGGTGTGATAGCAGCTTTCGGACAGAGCCAGAGCTTGTGGATTGACTCAAAAGGAGAGCTAGACAGGAGGGAGGGTGGAGTTTCTACGAGTTCAACCATCTTGGAACGTTAGAGATAATTACCAGTGGCTGCTCTGGTGAGGAAATGGATTTCTTGAAGCATGATGATTGAAGCTGAATGATGGAACACCCTTACCAAGTCCGACCAATAATTCCTGCTACAGACAGCAAAAATATATCTGTTTTAAAGCAGGGGTTGAATCCAGCGCTCATGCCCACACATGCACAGAAATGCAGTTCTGGTCCTTCTCATAATGTTTCAGTACAGTGAACTCTCAAGCTAAAAAGGTGGAGCGGAATTGTACTCCACAGGATGGATTCTCATTTACACTAAGGCTCCTCCTGGCAGCATAAATGGTGTAGGAAAGGCCTAGGAGAATACCTCATGTGTTGGTGGCCACCCTGGCTGGCACAGAGCTGATGTAATGGCTCTGTGCCAGCCCTGTTCCCAGCCCCTGCTGTAAAGCCTGTGTTGGAATAGGCGGGAGGTGGGTATGTTCAGGGCAGGAAGGAGGTGTGGCCAGAGTAAACTGCACTATGGCTGCTCTCTGCTTCCCACAGTTGGCATGTTTCTGAGTCATCTCTGACTTACAGTGGGGCCTGGGTAAGCTCCTGGCTGCCGCTCGAAAAAGGGACTGCAAAGGTAGCTTAAAGCTTCCTACTGTCCTAAATGCAGGGAAGGAGCAACTGAGGATCTGGCCCCATATTTTTAAAGGTAGTGGATTCAGAGCTGGCTATTTAGGCTAGTCTCAGGTACAGGTTTCACTGTATGTGGTGCTGCCTCACTGTGAGGATGCAATGTCATGGCACTGACATGAAGAAACAAACAGTGCCGCATAACTATTTCATCCTGCTAAACAAATGCAAAAAAGTGACAGCCCGAAAGCCTCAGGGACAGGGTTATTTGGTGCAGGTGCCCCTGGGGGATTGGGTTTGCCAAAGGACAATGGAGAATCTTGGCTTGTGCTTTTTGATTCTGTTTTTGGATTCAGTGTCTTGCCTTCTCCACACAATGCCCATGGTCCCCATAACCCTCACACTCCCTCCACTTCCCTCTGTCTTATGGGAGTGTGAGGAAGCCTGATTGCTGACTCCCATTCACACTGAAGGGGTGCCCCAGCTGCTCCTTCTGCTGTAATCTTCTAAGAGCTGGGCCGGGAGCATTATTGGCATTTCTCCCCAGAGCTCAGGGGCCCTTCATACCCTGGGAATCTCAGAAAGAGCCTCCCGAGATTGCCTGATTGCCTGGGACTTCCACCATTCAAAATGCCTGCTTTCCCCCTACCCAATCCACTCACAAGCAGCCACCCTAAGGCCCTGCGAGTCCCATCTGCAGTCCTCCTAGCCCCTCTACACAAGCGGCCCTGACAGGTGGCCTCTCAGTCAGTTCCTCTCCTCTTTTTCTGCAGGACTGGTCCCCCTTAAGGCTCCACTGGCTAGAGGAGATGCCAGCTAGCCGCTCCATCCCCTTTTACCTGTTGTGGTGAGGGTGGAAAATCAAAGCCACTGTCATCCTTGGTCCAGAATGGGCATTGGATGGTGGTAGGAACTGCAAGGAGCAATGCAGAGCTGTTGCCTGCTGCTGCCAATACTGACTCTAATGAGCTGGTGGCCACAGACACATTACTTGTGAGTGGTTGCTAAGGAAACCACATGTTCGGAACTGGAACCAAAACTGCAGGGACCATTTTGTATTTGGAGCCTTAAATCCAGTCCTCTCAGAGATGTGCACGGATCCTACAGCGATGGCCGTGAACCCCATGCCATCTAGATGGAGAGGAAGTGTCAGGCAGAAATGGGTGATTGGATCTGATGTGCTGGTTTTATCCCACCTCTAGAAAACACCCTCATGCGGTGCCAGCGAACACAGTGATCTTGTTGCTAGGCCAACCTCAACAAGGCTGAAGCTTGTCATCGTTTGTATTAAAGTAGCACCTAGAGGCCGCAAGCAAGATTCAGGCCCCATTGTGCTAGGCATGGGACAGACACATGGTAAGAGACTGCCCCTGCCGCAAAAGCTTACAGTGAAAATCGACACGACAGAGGGTGAAAAGAATGTTTGTTGGATGGGGAACAGAGGCACAGGCAGATTAAGTGACTTAGGCTTGTCTAAACAAACACTTTGCAGCAAGATGGGGTGTCAATCTATCCCCACTAGCCTACCACACACCAGCTGTCGTGTGGGCCCTGCTGCTGTTCACTAAAAGTTCTCTAATGCACTTTGATCCACCTTGCTTTGAAATGGGAGTAGATTAAAGTACGCGAGAGAACTTTTAATGCGCAACAGTAGGGTCCACACAGACATTTAGGCTGCATCTGTGCTACAGGCTAGGGGGGTGATTCCCAGCTCACGTACATCTGCTTGTGCTAGCTTGATGAGAGGTAGTGAGAGTGTAAATAGCAGTGTAGCTGTGGTTGCACCCGGGGGGCAGCAGAGGCATGGCTGAGCTGTGCTGTGTACGTACCTACCTGTTTGAGGCAGGTTTGTCTTTGGCACAGCTCAGCCACGCTTCTGCTGGCACTACCTATGCTGCTGGTTTTAGAAGACGAATTCAATGAAAGCTTGTGTGAACTGGGAAACACCCCTAGCTCCAGGTGTAGACGTAGCCTGAGGCTATATTTACGCTACTAGCTTGAGGTGTGAGTTCCCTGCTCTTATACATGTGCTTGCGCTAGTTTTCATCAAACCAGTGTGCTAAAAAGAGTAGTGTAGCCGCAGTAGCGTGGGCAACGGTGAATGGTAGCATGGGCTAACCACCCTGGGCTCAGGGCTGATTTCTCCTGGGGATGGGAAGCCCACGCTGCCACTTGCCCCAGCCCATGCTACTATTTTTAGCATGCTAGCCCAAAGACGGCTAGTGTGAGAGTGTCTATGACACCTGGGAATTGCACCTCTAGCTCCAAGTGTAGACACGGCCTTCATGTGCAGCCTGCTCGTGGGGGATAGGTGTACTTCTCAGCTTGCTGCAAGCTAAGTGTTCATGTAGAGAAGCCTCTACTCAGGGTCCCCCAGGGAGTCAGTAGCAGAGCTGACACTTGACCCCACATCTCCTGAGTCCAAATCCAGTGCCGATACCAGAAGATCATCCTTCCTCAAGTGTGGATGCAGTGCTGGCCTGAACACTCTCATAAAACCCCATGTGTGCCCAGAGCCTTTTAAACTTCTCTTTGTTCCCCCTTTCTTTTCCCTGTACTGCCCTACTGCTTCTCTGTAGTAGCCCAAAACTAGAAATACCAAAATAACGAATGGATGGGCTGCTCTTATGAATATCTGTGACCTGTTCACATCTGGGCAGCAGTGGAAATTTTGTGAGAGAAGATTTCCCACTCCAAAGAGGTTCAGATGGATTTGGAGAAGTTGATGAACATTGAATGCTTATCTAAATGGAATCACTGTACTTTTTTGAGGTTTCCTCCCCACCACTCAGAAGAGAGCAAGGGCCCTCTTGATGAAATGAAAGAGCAGTTAATTTAGAAATGATAAAAAGAAATACAACTTCACACAGGATGTAGTTGATTTGTGGAATTTCCTCTATGCCCTCCTGCCAAGTACTGGGACTGGATTTTTAAGTGCTGGATAATGTTATAACCACTAACGATAAGAGGTTGCTTTGCCAGCTGACATACCAATCAGTATGTAGTCAGATTTCATGTTTCAGGGTACAAGCTGGTCACCTCTGAGGGCCAGAAAAAAAATCCCCCACACAAACAGCATAATATAACTTGCTGAGTAGATTATGGGACATTTTTGCCTTTCTTTAAACCATCGGAGACTGGTCATGTCAGGATACTTGACAGAGTGGACTACTGGTCTGATCTGGTATGGTAAGAATATGACAGAGTGCAAGGTGCAAACAGGTGAACCTGCACTCTGATCATTCTGATATTAATTAATTCCCTTTGAGAAATCGGATGAGGCTAATTAGTCAATCAGGATGGCTGTCTAAGCCAATTATCCTATCAGCCCAGGGCAGACAAGAAGAGGTACAGGAAGGAAGTGGGGAAGAAACCCCCCTAGGGCTAGCTGACCCTAGCTACACAGAGGCTCAGAGCAGAGAGACCTCTGTTCCCCTCAGGAAGTGGTGAGAGGGCCAAAAGCTACCTTAACATTGCAAATAGACTGTTGCACAAGGATTGTTGTATTGGAGGGATGGAGGAAACACATAATAAAAGGACATGGTGATGGCACAACCATGGGAGTCAGTGCAATGTTTGCAGGAAGAAGGCAAGAGAGGAGCCATGCCCTGTGACAAGGAGGTAGGATTCTGGACTGGTAGTATGATCTCGTGTAAACAGGATACCTGACTAAATGGACCACAGGTCTAATCCAGGTAGTCACGTATATATTTACACCTGTAGCATAACAACCCTTGTGATTTGGTCCAAACTTTATAGACTGGACAGTAGCCACTTCTGATGAATTATAGCTCTAGCTATGTATTCTATTTTTTTTCTGTTCTCCTTCCTCTGAAGCATGAGAGATGGCCACAGCTGGAGATGGGACACTGGATGGGGTATGTCAGTGATCTCAGGTGGCACTGAGCATTCTGTCTCTCAGGTACGTGGCTGGCTGGTTCTTGTTCACATGCTCAGGGTTTAACTGATAACCATATTTGGGTTGGGAAGGAATTTTTCCTCAGCTCAGATTGGCAGGAACCTTGTGGGGTTTTGCCTTCCTCTACGGTGTGTGGGTGCAGACCACTTGTCAGGATCATCTGGGTAGCTCTCACTTAATCATTTCCCTGCCATTGCCAGGGTCTTGGACACTGGTGCACCTGGGTCCCTCCTATTCTCTGCCTGTGGCATATCATATCATAGTCTCCTGAGGGCTGTAATACTTTGGTCTAATTTCAATTGTTGGGTTCAGCATGTACATGCTGGGTAATACTGGTGGCCTGTGATATACCGGAGGTCAGACTA
Source organism: Natator depressus (assembly GCF_965152275.1). NCBI lineage: Eukaryota > Metazoa > Chordata > Testudines > Cheloniidae > Natator > Natator depressus. Next base: position 260,246,845 of record NC_134234.1, read on the forward strand.
GATGATCTAGTGGTCCCTTCTACTCTTAAACTCTGTGACTAATCAAAGGATTATTCATTTCCCTAAGGTTTAATACTATGTGTTCTATGGAGCAAGGCATACCTGCAAGGGAGGAAATATCATCATTATCCTACCCCAAGACAGGTATTGGGGATTATAGGGTGTCTTGTGTCTCCTCTGTTGCAGTATGTCTGGAGTGATTCCTTGCAAACCCCTTAAAACAGGAATTGAAAATTACTTACAATTTTCAGTCTCCTGCATTGGCTTCAATATGAACCTGCTTTGGTCGAGCTCCAGAGATACTCCTTGGTGTACAAGTGCTTATAGTGATCCCAATCAGCTGGGCAGTGGTTGATTTTTGGGGTCTTGCAGCAGGTCAGTTTCTGTTGTTGCAGAGAAATTGATGTCATGGAGTCAGGTCTGGTGTAATCTGTTTTATACCGTGTGCATATTCAAATCAACATGATGCATGTGAGTCCTATTGCTCTTAAACTGACAGAGAGACAACTGTGCACAAAGGCAACTCTGGTTCCCCAGCTCAGTCACTCTGAACAGCCAGCAGGTACAGCTGCCACCATTGCTGACTTTCCATCCTCCCAGTTGTCACAGACCATCCCTTCCTGGCTACCCTATCACCTCCAGGGACCAGAAGAGCAGCAGCAAATTCATCACCCTGCCCCAGGCTGATACGGTACTGCTCAATACATGACAGTATACAGCCTATCAGAACCTCCTGATTACTGAGCATTCTGGACTCTAGCTTTGCTATGACAATAATAAGAACATTCAGCCACTCAGAACATCTCATTCACTGAAGATTCCAAACCCTACAGTTTGAGGCTTTCTATTGGGAACTGTTCTGTCATCAAATGCGGTGGGAAGAAGTTGGAATCGCTGCTAAGATCAACGGGGAAAAGTGTCATTAGGAAATGTCCAAGTCCAGGCATCCCAACATTCCTTTGTGCGTGTCTGAAGAAGAGCTCTGAGTAAGCTCGAAAGCTTGTCTCTCTCACCAACAGAAGTTGGTCAATAAAAGCTATTACCTCACCCACCTTGTTGTGTGAGACAGAGATTGAGTAAGAGAGCCTCTGTCTCACATCTTATTCCCTGTAAGGAGTTGCAATACTCTTGTCTGTCATACCACACAGCAACCAACAGGATGTCCTAAGTAGAGGGTTCACAATTCTGTGATACAGCATATAGTTCCATGTACAGGAATTATTGTATTTTTCAAAACTAAATATAATAATTAAATGCAGAGAGAAAAACAAGCGGAAGCCTTTGTCTCCAGGCTAGCCTGAGGCCTTGATGAGTTTGTGGTAGGGATAAGCAGGAGTAAATGAACACTTAAACAAACAGCTCTGCTGTAGCAAACAGGCCTGAGAAATATAGAAAAAATTAATGATAAGACTTTGAATTTCTATGGCAATTTTCCATCAGGAACAATAAACATCCCACCATGACTGTGATGAATAGGTACATGGTGAGGTCTCCTTTTTAAAGACTGAAAAGGCACGGTGGCCTCTCTTTTGATGGTGCTTTTTTGCACCCACAGCATCTGTGGTAATTTGGGCTGAGGCTTGCCTAAAAATATAGCCCTGAGAGACTTGCCCCAGGTCACACAGGAGTTTTGTGGTGGGGCCAGATATAAAAGGAGCGTAGGCTCCTGACTCCCACTACTGTACTTAAACTACAATACCTACTTTCTTCTCTAGGAGTCATAGAGTTAAGGTTAGAATCGAATCTAATCTGACCTCCTGGATATTACAGGCCACCAACACCCTCAACAACCACACATTAAGCCCAACAGCCGAGGTGAGGAAAATGGGTGGTACTGTAAATGGGAGAGAGATTAAGAGTGGGGGCCTGATTCATCATTGCCCTATGGCTATTCAGGCTGCGGCAAAGTGACTGTAGGGCAGGTGTAAGCCTCCTCGTGAAGAAAGGGGCCTGTATGCTGTGCAAAGAGCCAACTCTACATGGCCACTGTAAGAGCCTCTGATGCAGGAGGAGGCATGGCTATGGTGGGGCCATTGAAACAGGGCTGAGGGCTGCCCTAGCCAATGTAGAGAGTCAAACTGGCCTCCAGCAGCCCTAGAATAGGAGTGGCACAAGCCACCTTTCCACTCTCCCTGGGCTGGCACCTGCACCAGTGCAGGGATGACTCTGGCCCTAAGTGTCTTCCAGAAGTTTGACTAATGCCTCCTTGCCTGTAAAGTGAATACATGTAATCTACATGCTCCTTGTGTGAATTATATTAATGACACCCCCAGCCAGGATGCCTGCAACAGGGATTGACCATGACAGCTAAAAGTATGGGCCTCTACTGCCTGAACTAAAAGTCCCATCTCTTAGCTTGAAGCCAGTAGCAAAATCATAAACATCAGTGAGTTCCCACCACTAGAGGGGGACAGGCAGCCATGCTGTGTAAGTGAGTGAGTGTTACATAAAGAAAACCCCCAAACAGAAAATTGATCTCCTCCTTTCACTAAGTCAGACGCTATATTGCTTACTATGGGGTTCTCTAGGCCGGGAAGACAATTGATCTGCTGCAACTGCATTAATTCCTGGCTCCCTTGAAGCTTTTCCGTCTGTTTTAGGCTTGATCCCCGGTCTCCATCACACAAAGAGCCTGAAATTGAAGCGGTGTCAACTCCAGGCTACGGCACTGAGAGGCTGTTGTCTGTGAGGGAGCCATCACTTCCGCCTGCCTAGGGAATCCAGAGAAGCTGAGAGAATTGAGCTTGTGAATATCCCCCCCCCCCCAATCCCCAGGGCCTCTCCTGCCATGTTTGAGGCAAATGGCTTGTTAAACTATAGTGATCAGCTCCAATTGATCCAGCTGCTGAGGCCTGAGCTGCTGGAGCACCTCTCCACAAAAAGAGAGACATGCTACGTTCCCAGGGATCCCTCCCAGGAGGAAGAGGAAAACTCCCAGCTTAACCTAATGCAATTTCTGCCTGGTTCTCCCCTGAGAGGGAAGGTGTTTAGGGGATCATAAAGGGGATAAGTGATGCTGCCTTTGAGGGAAGTGGATACATGGTAACTCACTTTGGATCTTGAGCCATCTCTGTATAAGGCTCTCCCTCCACCGAGACACTTCAGACCTCCCCCAACCCCAAAGCATGGCTCCTAAGGGAGTTAGGATGCAATTGGCTATTACCTCTGCTTGCAACGTACGCACTTGTGATACAACATCCCATTTGAGGGGGTTAACGTTATGACACTACTGCTCGTTCCAGCAACAACGACTTCAGAGCAGATTTTCTGTGGGAAGCCATCTGTCAGTCGGAGAGCCTGCTGTGTCCACTCAGCCGCTCCACCCTCAGCTCAGCTCTACAAAACTGCAGAGCCCTGACCCTGTAGAGCTACAATGGGGATCCCCTTGTTTGAGGGGATTTTGTGCCACGTTTTCGTTTCTTATACAGCATTTAGCAATGGGTAACATTTGGCCCACAGCTGGGAGAGATGGATGAGAAGCAACTGCAAGGACGGGCTTGAAGTCAGAGATTGCAATGATGACCTCTTCATCTGTAACCCAATCCCTTAATTAGCCCACTGGTGCTAATACCAACGCTTGCTCTCTAGCCATATCTCTAGTCACCAGTGGCTCTAATTTAAAATTTTAGGTGGGGGCAGTGTAAGCCAAATACTGCTGGGAATCTTGGTGGCTGTGTTCCTCTGTGGAAACTTTTGAACTCTAGATGGGAAAATGCTTTATTCTTGGGCACATTAGAAAGCAATATGGCAATTTCAAGTTTGTATTTTTAATCTTTCTGAGCAGTGTGGTGTCCTCACAGCAGAACCATTGTTGTTTCTGTCACCTTGCCTGGAAACTTACCTATAGTGGTGATAACTAGCCCCCTCCCTTTTCCGGAACCATAACCGTCTCGCTTTTTTACAGTCTCCTCTCTCTCCTTGATCAGCAGCTACAGGTGGTCAAGAAAGGGGGAGAAGGAGAAAAATCGTGACACTTTGAAAATATTCCTTTTGTTTTTTTGTCAGATATGTTTTCAGTGAAATTTTCCATCCACCTCTAGCAGCAACTCAAGTCAGATTTATCGTAGGAGAAAATGTCCCTCTATATGTTATTGTCCTCTCCTTCCTCCACCATCCCCCCTCTTCTCTGAGTGCTGAGCTGGCGAAGCACTCGAGCATTTGGCCAATTGAAATGCTGGGTTGATTAAGCACTAAGGAGCATTGTGCCAGGCAGAAAGCTGGACTGGCTTGAACAATTGTAGCCTTCTCGTTTTGAGGAGAGGTTGCCCCCTCCTCCTACTGCTGAATAATAAAAATGCATGAAATTGCTCAAGAGTAATTATTTTACCTGCACAGACAACTAGCCTCTGCTGTTTGATTTGAGGATGTGTGTGTGTGTGGAGGCATTGTTAATTGAGATTGAAACTGAGATTGAGACTTTTTAAAACCAATCTTATTTCAGTCTGTTCATATTTACATAATGCACTAATGCTTTGGATGGTGTGTATCTCGTAGCTTCACCCCAGTGGAAATGGAAATTTCCTATCTAAGACATTGGGGTAGAACAACCTGGGGGTCGTTTGGCTGTATAGTCCTGTAGTTCAAGATGTCTGACCCACATCCTCTAATTGTAATATCTGAATATGTTTCAAATTATTAAGGTTAGGATGGCAAGGACTTGTTCAGGTATGTCACCCCTCCCCCTCCCATGTGTCAACACAATCCTAAACAAGTCCTTTTCCTCCTTGATATGCACACCCTTTAAATGCTAGCAGATTTATTATCTTCCATCTCTTAGGTGTCATTTAGCCAAGTGATACATTTTTTAGCCCTTTCAATATTTTCTCAAGTGAGGGTGAGGGTCAGTGTACTCTATGGCTAGGGCCCTACCAAATTCACAGTCCATTTTGGTCAATTTCATGGTCATAGGATTTTAAAAATCATAAAATTTATGGTTTCAGATATTTAAATCTGAAATTTCACAGTATTGTAGCTGTAGGGGTCTCGACCCAAAATGGGGTCATGGGGAGGAGTCACAACGTTATGAGTAGGGGGGTCATGGTATTGCCACCCATACTTCTGTGCTGCTGCCTTCTTTACAGCTTGGCAGCCAGAGAGCAGCTGCCGGCCGAGTGCCCAGCTCTGAAGGCAGCACCATTGCCAGCAGCAGTGCAGAAGTAAGGATGGAAATACCATACTGTGCCACCCTCACTTCTGCGTTGCTGCTGACAGCAACTCTTCCTTCAGAACTGGACTCCCAGCCAGCAGCCATGGAGCTTCCTGAAGCTGGGGGAGATTCCCAGAGATGGGTCTGACCTGGCCTCAGGAGCAGCCCATGCAGAGGAAGAAGAAGTCCTGACCCACCCCAGCCCATCTGGGACTAGCAGCTGGAGCCCCACTCACAATAGGAGCTCCTGGTTGGGATGCCCTCAGCCCTGCCCCTCCCTGGCTCAAGACCCAATGCTTGGAGTTAAAGGGGCTTTGGGCTGGCTGTGTGGGTGAGTGGGGGAGGTGACATGAGGCCCTGGGTGGTCACCCACTTACCACTTGTAAGGCCAGCTCTGCCCCCCCAAATATTGATGACCCCCCCCATACCATGCCACCCTCACTTCTGTGCTGTAGCTGGTGGCAATGCTGCATTCAAAACTGGGCTCCCGGCCAGCAGCCGCCACTTTCCGGCCACACAACTCTGTGAAATCTGGTCTCCCCTTTAATAGCCAGATTTCATGAGGCAGATCAGATTTCATGGTCCGTGACACATTTTTGACGGCCGTGAATTTGGAAGGGCCCTATCTATGGCTAAGTCCCTCAGTTCTGTGAGTCTTTGGTAGAAATTATGGAAATTCTGTAGAAGCTTTAGATAAATTTATGAAAAGGAGGATTTTATTGAATTTAATATGAAGATGAATAATACGGTCAAAAGAGTTCCCTGTGTTGGTTTTATATTAAATTTATTTTAAGATTTCTCTCCAGTTTCAGTGTTCAGTATGCAATACATTGTCATCTTCAGGTTTCAGAGTTAACAGTCCATTACAATGAAATGTCTCAGCTATTTGTTCAGGCTGTCTTCAAACTCGGATGTCACTGCATTAGTTTACATTTGGGTCACATTTTCATGTTTTTTTCCCCATAACCATCAAGGCTAGAAATATATCTTTTAAAGAAGGATGAGATTTTTATGGCAAAGAGTGAATTCTATGACTAGTTCCAGCCACAGAATACATGGGACACAAATAAGGACTTTGATGATTTTTGGTTGTTCTCTGACTTGCTTTCAAGTTGCTATTATTTTTCTGCTTTTTTGAGATTTTCAGAGCTGTATGCAGTGTTCTAGGAGTGGTGTTAACACTAGTTTTAAAAATGGAGAGAGAATTTGGTGACAACGCACCTCATTGTTGCTTAAATGCCATAGCTCAGTGGCTCTCAACTAATTTCCAGACTACTGTACCTCTTTTAGGAGTCTGATTTTGTCTTGCATACCCCCAAGTTTCACCTAAAAGCTACTTGCTTACAGCCACACTATTACTGAAAATTTGCTGACTTTCTCATTTTTACCATATAATTATAAAATAAATCAATTGGAATATAAATATTGTACTTACAGCTCAGTGTATAGTTTATAGAGGGGTATAAACAAGTCATTGTCTGTGTAAAATTTTAATTTATACTGGCTTCACTAGTGCTTTTTATGTAGCTTGTTGTAAAACTAGGCAAATATCTAGATGAGTTGATGTACCATACCCTGGAAGACCTCTGCATACCCCCGGGGTATGCAAACCCCTAGTTGAGAACCACTGCCATAGCTTACAGAGGGTTTAGGGACAACACAAGATCAGGTCTAGCTAGACAGTGAGTCAAGCAGGTTATGGCTGAGTACTGGGATAGGCTTTTTCTTTCCAGAGTTGCTCAGCTATGAAATATTCTGCTAAAGGAGAGACAGTGGAAGCAGATAATCAAAAACATCCTTAAGGAAAGGATGGATGGACAATTTAGCTGGGACCTCTGCTGAAAAGCAGCTTTGCCTGCCGACAGTAGGAGGATGGTTTTGGTGGAGATCTGCTCTTCACTCTATTCTAAATTTGTGTATGTCCTGGGGTAAAGTTTTAGGGCACTTAGCGGCTTACTGTGTGCAATGGATTTCCTCTGACCTAAAACACCTGTTTGTCTCCTTTAGGACCTCTGTTCCAATTCTTCAGGCTTGCTGGGAAGAGGCAAGGCCAGTGCTTCATTCCTAAAACTGGCTGTGGATGGTCCACCTTATTGTCACATGAATCTCTGCTGAACTCCAAAATTTAATTCTACCATTTTTTTTAGGGGCTCAATCCTATGCCATTGAAGTCAGTGGGAGTTTTACGTTGATTTTTAAAGGGCATAAGATCAGTCCATAAATGAAAATCCTGTGGAAATGTTCCCTTCATTCCTTTCCAACATGGATTGGGGAAAAGCAGGGATGTAAAATTACACTGGACTGTTGACAAATTCTAAGTCTGCTTCTTCTGAGACCTTCTGAGGTCTCTTCCAACCCTAATATTCTATGATTCTAATTCTATTATTCTATTGTGAACTACCCGAATGGGAAACACTTTCACTGTGCTGTGGGCTAACTGGGATTTGTAGAAAAGCTCTTTCTAAAGATCACTTTTTGAGGTTTTAAAATTGATTCCTTTTAATTTTTCTTTCATGCAAAGGCCTGAGCATGGTAAGAAAGGCAATTTGATACAGGTGGAGGGATAAGAAAAACACCACCAATAGAAATAGCATTTATTCTGTCCTTGTGACCTCATCTACACTGAATCCATTCATCCTTCTCTTCCAGGATTACTTCTAATATTCCAGACCCCTAAGCAGCTTCAAATAGCCACCATCAAAAAGAAAACAAGAACAACCACCATAAAATGTTTCCCACCCTTGGTATTTGCTCAGCTCTGTTGTTGTTAATAATAATAATAATTAATAATCCTTGAACCTTACTGTAACACAGAGGTTCTTTGGCAAAGGGTACCCTGTTCTTAGCAAAATCTCTCACCCTGGACCTGACAAACTCACTACACCAAACACATGTCTTTACAGGATATTTATCCATAAAGAGTAACATGTAACGTATCTACAGAAAGCTTGTAACTTGTTGATATTCTTAATCATTGTGAGATGTATGTACAGGTAGTATTTAAGGAATAATTTATTTATATTGAAAGTATACTTTATGAACTCAGAGTAAAAATTAGTCACCACGTGTAATGTGATGACCCATTCAAGCATGAGGACATTACCCCTCCTTAGTCAGCAGGCAAGGTAATGCAAGGGACGATTGTATACCCTTGCGACATCCCAGAAATCATCAAAGACCATTTCAAATGACCAAAACCACTCGGAGGTGAAATAGAACATTATCGCAGGCAGGAGATTGCCCTGGCTATGAATAAATACAAAAGATTGTTTCAGTATAACAGAGTGCAGGGAAGTGCCCTCTGTATTAATTCACTGAGGAAACCCCTTAAGAAGCCAGGGGGCTTTCCAGAACGTTTGGATTCTGGCTCTGCAACAGACTGAACTTTGTGGGGAAAGGTAACTGTTGATAAGTGTCGACCCAGGTTCACATTTTTTGAATTGTTTGGTGTTTGTAACCATTTGCTTCCATCACTTTCTCTCTCTTCCAGTTAAGTATTTACTTTTTCTTAAATAAAATTACTTTCATTTTATGGTAAGCGCTCACAAGTGCTGTGTGGTTACAGGAGTGGTGCTTTAAGTTAAAACTGGTAAATTGGGGTGACCTGAAATTTCTTTGGGCAACCATTTTCAGGGACTGGATATCACAGGGGAATAATGTACAAGGACTGGGGATTTGAGTGCATCTGTTGTTACCTTGCAAGGCAAAGTTAGGGCTGGCATAACCCAGAGGAAAGGGTGCTTGGGTGGGCTGAAAGGCAGGTGATGCCAGAGAGCTGACATCCAGCTTCCACAAGAAAGCCTCCCTCTTGCTGGAGGCAGGAGATAACAAGGTGGCTCACAGTCCTTGGTGTCCTGAGAACTGTCACATCTGCCCAAACCACAAAGAAAAGAGGTGAAGCCTATCTCCCCTCTTCCCCCACTCACTGGAGTTGGCCATGAACTTGTTTTTTTATTTCCTTTGACCCCCTTCTTGTTTTTTTTTCTCTCTCTCTTTCATTCTGTTCTAGGATGAGTCATCCATGTTCTTCCAGTTTGGCCCATCAATAGAACAGCAAGCCTCTGTCATGCTCAACATCATGGAAGAATATGACTGGTACATATTCTCCATTGTCACTACCTACTTCCCTGGCTACCAGGACTTTGTCAACAAGATCCGCAGCACCATCGAGAACAGCTTCGTAGGCTGGGAGCTGGAGGAGGTCCTCTTGCTGGACATGTCCCTGGATGATGGAGACTCAAAGATCCAGAACCAGCTCAAGAAGCTCCAGAGCCCTGTCATACTCCTCTACTGCACCAAGGAAGAGGCCACCTACATCTTTGAGGTGGCCAACTCTGTGGGTCTGACAGGCTATGCCTACACATGGATCGTGCCCAGCCTGGTGGCAGGGGATACAGACACAGTGCCATCTGAGTTCCCCACTGGCCTCATCTCTGTGTCTTATGATGAATGGGACTATGGCCTTCCTGCCAGGGTGAGGGATGGGATAGCCATAATCACCACAGCTGCTTCTGACATGTTGTCTGAGCACAGCTTCATCCCGGAGCCCAAGAGCAGCTGTTACAACACCCAGGAGAAACGGATCTACCAGTCCAACATGCTGAACAGGTAAGGGGAATGGATGGGAGGTGGGGGGGTCACAAGCAGCATCTGAAAAACCCTTCTGAAGTTTGTGGCATTTAGGGGACCAGTAGGGAGAGCAACCCAAGCTTGTATTAATTGGAGGCTGAGCAAATGGAAGGCTTTTAATGGCCAGGCCAGTTCTGAGGTGGTCCATGTCCTTTTATGCTGCCACTTCAACAGCTCTCGGTGGTGCTGGTATGAAAGAATAGGAGCCAGAGCACCCAGGAGTAGGGTGACCAAACATCCCGATAAAATTGGGACTGTCCCAATATTGAGCAGTTTGTCCCGCATCCCAACAGAAGTACGGTCAAGAGGCCATTTGTCCTGATATTTTGTTTCGGGCGCAGCAGCCTTTTTTGTCACTTAGGTGGCGGTGACAGGTGGGGGGAGCCTTCGGCACGTACTTCTCTCTTCATTGGCAAGATTTATTTCCTGCCGCCGAACGTGCCAGGTGAGTGTAACAATTGAAAAGGCGCTCCCCCTGTGGTGGTCCCGATATTTTGGATTTAGCATCTGGTCACCCTACCCAGGAGGGGGATGAACAGTGGCTGCATAGTGCAAAAGTCTGTGTGCACATTTCCAAGGAGGAACAATTCCATGTGTGTGTGACAAGAATGGATCCTATGGTTCTTAATGGAGTGTCTTTGCATAAAAGAGTATATATCTCACATCCACGCAGGGTGCTGCTCTGTCCCCTTCTAATAATGGCCGTGGCATGCATAAAGGCTGATAAAACCTTGCCTAACAGACTTGGGTCTTCTAGGCCAACCTCTAGAGGCTCATGTATTTAGACCCAGAAGGTCCTGGGTTTGACACCCCCTCTCCCCACTGCCAAAAATGCACACAGTGGTCTGGTTTGTGGGTAACAGGAATATTTTTATTGGGTATTTATATGGCCCCCATTACTATAGTTTCTGAGCGCCTCACAATCTTGAATGTATTAATCCTAACCATACCCCTGTGAGGTAGGGACGTATTTTAAGATTAAACTCGATAAGTTTATGGAAGAGATGGTATGATGGGATAACATGATTTTGGTAATTAATTGATCTTTAAATATTCATGGTAAATAGGCCTAATGGCCTGTGATGGGATGTTAGATGGGGTGGGATCTGAGTTACCCAGGAAAGAATTTTCTGTAGTATCTGGCTGGTGAATCTTGCCCATATGCTCAGGGTTTAGCTGATTGCCATATTTGGGGTTGGGAAGGAATTTTCCTCCAGGGCAGATTGGAAGAGGCCCTGGAGGTTTTTCGCCTTCCTCTGTAGCATGGGCACGGGTCACTTGCTGGAGGATTCTCTGCTCCTTGAAGTCTTTAAACCACGATTTGAGGACTTCAATAGCTCAGACATAGGTGAGAGGTCTTTCGCAGGAGCGGGTAGGTGAAATTCTGTGGCCTGCATTGTGCAGGAGGTCAGACTAGATGATCATAATGGTCCCTTCTGACCTTTGTATATATGAATCTATTATACCCATTTACAAATGGGAAGGGCACAGAGAGGGGCTATGTGACTTGCCCCAGGTCACTCAGGATGTCTGTGGTGGAGCAGGGAGTTGAATCTCAGTTTCCTGAATCCCCAGGCTAGTACCCTAAGCACTGGATTTTCTTCCTCTTCCCACCTCTGCCCCCCAGAGCATCAGTATGTTATACCAATCCAGGGAAGGAGACCTGAATTGGGAAGGGATACAAAATCCTCATCTGGCTTAATGGGTCCTGGGGGGTTGGGTTGTCATGCTCTAGTGACTTGCTGCTCAGTCTGTGCATATAGACATCTTTGAGTAGGTTGGTCCTATTACTACTGGGGAAAAGGGTGGGAGGAAAATCCATCTTACACTCTCCAAAGGGGGATTCCACACAGCACATGCATTTTTGTCATTTGCCTTGTTATAAATATCATGGCACAGTGCAAATATGGTAGGTCAATCAAGTGATGTCCCTGGGTGGTCTGCACGCTCTGATTCATCAGGTACAATTTGTACCAGATGTCAAAGTCTGTATAGAGCAGGTCTGTAGTGTAGTGTTCAATCAGGGCTTGATTTTTCCGAGGTGATGAACACTTGCAGATCCCATTGACTTCAGCTGTAGTGTGTGCTTCTGAAAAATCTGGCCCTTAATGATTATGGCAGGTACTTCATTGTAATTGTTGATCAAATTGCATGCCACTTACCCAAAGCCTTTGGGTTGTGCCACAATTCCTAGTTCACACTGGTAAAGAACCACTTACTGACATCCCTTAAGCCCCTGCATTTGGATCATAATAGGATCAAATGCAAATAGGACAGGAGGCCCCTTGTTCATGTGTAAGTAGGAGTGGAGGGTCTTTTCCAGTTAGTTTAGGTAGAAGGATAAGTAAGGAAGTTTCCTTACTGGACAGTATCATTGAATCATAAAAAAAAAATCAAGAGAGAAAAGATCTCCCATCATATGCTGACTACCCCTGCAGCCATCCTTTGTGTCAACATAGATTTGTTTCCTTCACTCCTTGCCCAGTGCACTTTTCTATTGCCAAGTAATGGGATCTTAAGGAAAAAGCCTTCTCTCTATCCCCCCATTTTTTTAAACTATTATTCCATTTCCTAATTTCTCTTTGTCTGTACACTCCTTGACCATGCTGCCAGTTTACATTGGCTAGACTTCCTCTTCTTAATCTCTTCCAGTCTGGCTTCTTCCTCTCTGCTCCCCTGAAAACTACCTCATTAGCAGCCTCCTCCTCCCTAGCTCAGTCTTACCTATTCTTCTGTATTTCTTCTCTATTCTCCTTCTGAGTGATGCAGTAGGGAAAGTTTTAAATCTAATGCGTACAAAGTTATCAACCACAGCATTAAGGTAAAGCTTCTTGGTCTACATTTTCAAGTGACTAGTGATTTTGGGTTCCCAACTGGATTCACCTTAAAGAGGCTTGATTTTCAGAAATTGCTGAGCCCCAGTCTTTGGAAAATCAATGATCTTTAATATGTATCAAGTTGGACACCCAAAAACGGCAGCAGCTAAAATCACTAGTCACAGATGAAAATGCAGACCTCTTCTTCTGGCCTTCAGTGTGACTAGTGATTTTAGCTGTCGCTGTTTTTGTCTAGTGTTCTCTTATAGCTGACACATACTCTGCTAATCTTGATGTCCCATTCTTCCATTTCTCCCACAATCATCTACAGACTCTGTTTTATGCTTCAATATTTTGGTGCCCTCTTTGAGAAACTGCAAAAAGGCCTGATTTTCAGAGGGAGGGTGCATGCTCAGCCTTTCCTTCAAATTGGGCCCCTCTACAGTGTCTTAAGTTAGGCACCTAAGACCTTGAAGTCACTTTTTAAAATCTTGACCATAAATATCTGAAGGTACCATGTGCCTTTGTTGCCTCAACTCAAAAATGATGTGAACGTGTGAAAAAAGGAGGCTTGAGACCTCTTATGCCCCCCAATTCTTACACACTTGGGGCTTGATCCAAAGTACATTGAAGTCAATGGGAGTCTTCCCATTACGTCAATGGGCTTTGGTTCAGGCCTTTAAAGTTTCACTGCCTTCAACCCGACTTACCGAGCACGAAACTTTGAGCACATACTTAATAGCTTTGTTTAACTGGGGCCCTAAAGTCTACCAACCGGTTCATTTTTCATAGGTACCAGATAGTAAATAAAAATGTATATTTTCTAGTTGCTTTCATCTCAAAGTTGTACATAGTGTATAGTAGTTGTACACTATATACAATGCAATATATGAATGGATTTAAAAGGTCAGAAATGCTTGGGATTGGACTGCATTTCCAGAACACTAACTGCAAGGTGTCAGTGGACCGCTGCAGTACTATATGAAGCCATTTACAGCTTGCAGTTACCCCCCAATACGCCTACGCAGAGTGGAGAAATATATATACATGAGCATGATGGGTGGGGGTTATCTACGAACTGTGCATGATCTGCTAATACACCCGGGATCAACTGATAGCCATGTAGTTAGTATTTCAGAAACTGCTGTCTAATCCAAAGTAGGTCTCAATTGCTTCAAATCCATAGCTGGGAGGTAACATGATGCAGGAATTTTCCCATTCTATCCTAGAAAGAATGATGCATCAAGCTAAAGAAAAGTTTAATTTAGTTCATCTTAAGCACATTATGAATTAAGGCTGTGAATTAGTGATTTCCCATTGTCTGTGTTTGAATCCTGACCACTGCTAGCCAATCTATTTGTGGGCAGTACATGTAGCTCAGGACGCAGCCAAAATTAAATAATCTCTGTTTCTGTTGGCTCCATTAGTGGTCAGCAGAATGGGGCAAATAATGGGGAAACGTTATCTGAGCAGTTTAGAAAATTAGAAACAGTATTTTGGTTCATCATGTTCTCTCATCCCGTTTAAGTTCATTGTTGCACACATTTGTGCAAGCAAAATTTTGTGTGAATGAATGTCCATGTGCAGAGGGCATCATAAAAAGAATGGGCTCTCATCTGGACTCTTTCTTTCACCTTGTATGGTGCTAATAGTAGTAGTAGTCTCATGTAGAAACCGTAGTTTCCTGTCTACCTTGAAACTGATGCTTCTTTGAGGTAGGTTAGGGATGTGGGTCTTTGATCCTGATTAGTGGATCTTGTAGATTTCTTCCTAAAAATAAGTCTACTGGTGAAATAGCTCTACTAGTTAAACAGGGAAATGGGACTCTGAGAAATACTCGTCCCACGTATTATAGTGGTCATTTTCTACACGTGGGGAGATTTTGCTCCTATGGATCTTTTTGTTCCTTTCTGAGAGGTTGTTCTGGAGATAGCATCAGGTGCTTAGCTTCCTGCTGGAGTGCTGGAATGCCACACTAGTGAAATGAGCTCTTCTATCAGCAAATGAGTGTAGTACACCAAAATGCATGAACGTGTCTTGTATGGGTGGTGCAAAGTGAATTGTGTAGTGGGAACGTCAGTCCACCTGGTGAAGTAGCCAACTGTACCACCAACATGTACACATTCTAGGTTTTGCTTGAAGGGACTGGGCCCAATGAACTGGTTGATATTTGGATTATGTGATATTTAGATTCAGGGTCCAAATATAAACTGAACATTAGGACCTCCAAATCCAAATATCAACGTTTTCCCCCATTCATTCCTATTAGTGCCAAGGGCCCGTTCAGTTTCTCTCTTAGCATCATGGAGAGGGTATCTGGGCATGGGTCTGGAGATCCAGAGCTGTCAGTCTCGCAAGGTTACATCTGATGACACAAGGCCCTAAATGGGACGGGATCAAGTTACCTGAGAGATCACCTCTGTCCCCATGCGATACTACACCAGCTAAGATCACCACAGGTGAGGAGAGGGAGCTTCCTGAAGGGCATATTCTGTGAAAGGCCTCAGTTTTGGAACTCGCTCCCCATTTTGTCTGCCAGAGCCAGATTTGTTAACCTTCCAGGCATGCTGCAAAGCCTGCCTATTCTCTCCCTTCTCTGCGGGGGCAGGGGGGGGGAGTGGACTTTGTTTCTTGTGTCTTTAACTTATGAGATAGTTGCCCAGGAAGGATGCCTATAGTTAGATTTTGGAAATGTGAAGAAATAAATAACAGGCATTCTTGAGACTGAAGCTTGGGGATGAGTCATGGGAAAGAAATATTATTTCTGGGACACATGGTTTCACAAGCAGAAGCCTGTTCTTTTTGTATGGTTGCTCATGATCACTGGGCAGTATACACTCTCTTATTATAGAGACTTCCATGAAACCTGGGCTGTTTCTATTGATTGGTTGCTGTCAAGGCTGCTTGTGAATGCTGGTCCATTACTACTAGTTTGTTGTTGTAGGGTTACTAATGAGTTCTAGATTGACTGGTTTTAATAGTCTCTCATTTAGCACCAGTCTGTGCATATAACTTTCCATTTTAATAAAGAGAGTACTGAAGCATTTGCTTTGGAATGAAACCCGAACATGGGATTACACTGACTGGGCAAAAAGAGGGGAAAGGTAGATTCAATTTCTCACTCTTTAAAAACAGTTGGTAAACTGGATTGGTGTGTATGGGGTGTACCTTTGATACCTCTGCTCTGTGGGTAACTTTAACTCTTGTCTCTGGAACCTCCCGTGCCAAATAGTTCAGAAATTTATTGGCAACCTAAGTAAACAGTTTGGAAATTCTGGCTGAAACAACCTGAACAGAACTCAATTCTTGCAGAGTCATATTTCCCTGTTGGCAATTAGGAACAGGTTGGGAATGGTTGGTTAGATGCAGATCTTAAGAATCAGTGATCAGAGGGAATACTTGAAATAATCATGTATTTCTTCACTGGATGAGAATATAGACAGATCCAGATGTCTCTCCCTTAGGGTATGTGACTTAGTGACCTGTGTCCTTTGGGATCTTCTTTCAACCCTGTTGGCTGGAAGCAGAGAACTGGAGAACTTCCTGGACCAGACAGTTTGATTCAGCACCCTGGAGAGGTCTTGTGGTAGCAGGATTTATGGCAGATGCCCTGAATTGACTGGAATTCATTCTCATTGCTAGAGACTGCATTGTGGCTAAGTGTAGGCAGGAGAGTAGCAGTTGGATGTTTCTTGAGAGTACTGACAGTGCTCAAAATGTGTGTGTGTGTGTGCGGGGGGGGGGAGGGGATTGAAAGGGATCAGAGACTTTTTCACAATAAATAAAAATAAAATAAAGTAAAATAAAATAAAACCCTAGCTGCGTCACCGAGGGAGCACGTCAGCACTGCGTTTTAAAGCTGCTGCTCCCAGGTTATGATACACCCACTGGCTCCTGACATGTATATCATGCCACTTATGGTGAAATGGAGGGCATCATATTCATACCATTTCTTCCCTTAGACTTTCGTGGCTAAAAACACCGGGCCAAATTAATCTTCGGTGGAAATTCAAGGAAGTCAGTTGATTTACACTAGGGATGAATTTGGCCCATTCATTCTCAAATGGTCAGAGGGATGCCCACGGCTAGGAGAGACCACTCATTTAGTCAGTTCTTACTGGCGGCTTCACTTTTCTTTTTAACCCAGTCCTGGATAAACCAAATTATATCTGTCCACTTCCCGCCTCCGATCGTGGTGCTTTCCTATACACATCACCATGTTGGCTCTACTTTGGGCTTCTCTTATACAGCCCCTGTGGTGCTCTCCTATGTAACTATACACGCTGGGTTGCCAGCCCTTCTCTTACCCTATCCTCCCAAAATTAGAACAGATACTCTGTGCCAGACTCAACCCAGGAACAATCGCTTCCTTTAACTTTAATGGGAGTCATGACAGCTTGTCCCAGGGCTGAATTTGGCCCTATGTCTTTCAGGAGTTCAGAGAAAGGTCTGGGATGGATGCTGGAGGAGGAGTTGAGATGAAGAGGAAGTGTCTGGGACTTGTTTTGTAGGGCTAGCTTGTGAACCCCTTGTTCCCAAATGTGCATGCTTACTCACACAAATAGTCCCATTCAAGTCAGTGGGGCTACTCACGTGAATAACTGCTCACTAATGCCATGGAGGGTTACACAGTAAAGTCCGTAGAGAGCAGCACTGCTCACCATGTGGGAGAGGGTGACTGAGGATGGGCCACATGGAGGCACTGAGCTTCGGACTCCATCCTTAGCTGCTGGAATGAAGGAGGATGTGATGTTTAAATCAAAGGCAAATGGATTTTTGAGGGGGAAAGGGAGCGTGCTGCAGCATGATTATCACTTGACCTTTCAGAGCCTCTGAGCTGGGGTCTCATTAGCAATTCATTATGTTCCTAGCTGTTGGCAAGTCCGGCTGCCCTCAGGCTGGCACCAGATTCCTGTGCCATGCTGACTGGTTGCACGTGGAGTGACTGCTGCTGACAGATTAGCGATCCGTGCTGCTGAAATCTGTTCACTCCTGTCCTGTTTCCAGCAGCAGCAGCAGCTGCAGCAGCTGGCTGGGGGCTGCCCAGTGCCTTCCATGTCACTCATGGGCTCTCTCCCTTTCTTTGTCATTGTCTCCCCCTGTCCTTTCTTACTTGCACTCTCTTTCTGTTTCTATAGAGCCTTAGGAAATGGTTTGCTTCCTTCCTTTTGATTTTATTTTCCCTGTCCATAACTGTACAGGTTTCCTTTGCCCCTGCCTTATTTGTTTATTTCTCAGAGGGAGTTCACTTCTGGTCAAAGGTGCTGGATTAGCAGCCATGGGGCCTAAAGTCCCTTTTTTATGCACAGAGCAGGTGCAGCATGGGAGAAAATCATTCCGATGGATGGTCAGAGCGGAGTCGGCTTCTTCAGCCCTCTATCCCATCACTAAGGCATATCCTTCCTGCCCCTCTCTCAGGCCTTCCATTTGGATGGTTGCTAGGTTACGTTTTCAGGTTTTGGAGGATGCTGAAGAATGTTTTATAACAGTACCAAACACACATGCAAAGCCACAGCATCCCTTCCCTCTCCCACCATAGCCACCTGACTTAAAAACATCACTGTAGAATGATCTGGCACAAACTGCCCTCCTCCCTTTCTCCTGTTATGCTGTCTGGGGACATCATGTGAAGTTTTTACATTAAAATGAGTTAGGGCAGCCCCTGGGGGTTGAAGCCCTCTATTTACGCTCAGGAAGTTTACAACCTGGGCAGCAGCAGTACAGGCTTTCTGCCCATCTACCATTTTAGCAATGGGCCTTAACTTTGCACTGGAGGGATTATCGCTAGGGGAGAGAGGATGACTTCAGTATGTCTGGACCATTCGTTTCTTGGTCTTTCTGCTAACACTGCTTGAAAGAGAGGAAAATACTATCAATTGTGATATTGGGATTTGTGCTGTGGATATCTCTCCATTCGGAACCAGACTGAGACCCACTCAAGTCATTTCCCATAAGCCACCCAAGAAGGAATGAATTTTGGTCTCTACCAACAGTAGTCAGATTGGTAAAATTTCCGTTTCCAGCCCCCTGAGCCACCCAGTGCTCCAGAACCAAGTCCTTTTAGCGCTAATACTCTGGGACTTAATTTGCTGCTGGTAATATGCTTTTAATACATGAGTTCCAGTTCTTTTTTCTTGCAACGTGAAGTCAACCTAAACCTTTCCTCCAAAGTGTCCAGGGAGAAATTGGAGGGAGCAGAATACAGAAACAAGGAACAGAGATATCCCCAGTGATCACAAGCAGAATGCCTTTGGAATCCAGTGAGTGTTAAAGCATTGTACTGACTGTGATGACAAGTCAGTGCTTGGAGATAGCAAAACATTGGAGGTGAGGTGGGGAACACCTCCTTTCCTTCAGTTGAGTGACAGTCTACTTATTATCTTACCATATCTGGGCTTTATGCATCAGGTACCTACAAACAAATGATTAGCTATTTACAGTCTCATAATTAGATTCATTAAAGAACATATGCACTTTCTAGTTTTTTTAAATGAAATATTTTTCCCCTAGACTTAATGTTCTTACTATCTTTCAAGTTTTAAAAATAGGAACTGCCGGGTTGCCATGGCTCCCCATGCAACTCTGAAGCAGCTTTCCCTTCCCTTTGATGCAATTTCACTTCAAAATGTGGTTTGACAAGACACCAGCTCAGTGCGTCCCCTAGTGGCTCAGTCCTGAGGGGAGGCCCTGATATTCATGATCATTAAAAGATCCTGTGGCACTTCTTGCAAAGAATTGAGGTGTTAACCCTGAAATGTCCTGGCCAAATTTTCATTTGATTAATTACATTGTGCCATCCTAAATTTCCCCCCTGCAGTTTCAGTTGGGATACATCATTCTTTTTCAATTCCTATCCTACACAGTTGTGTAATGTTGGTGGGCCCTGTTAAACAGCTGGCATATTCCTCTTCAGAGGCAGCTGCAATTCAGTGGGATATGAGCGTGTGAAATGATTTCTGCTTTATGGCCCCAGTTCAACAAAGCACTTATGCACAGGCTTAAAATTAAGCATGCGCTTAAGGTCTTTGCTGAATCAAGGATTATAGCAACAAAGTGTAGAAGCTGCAGATAACCTTCTGAAGGCCATTCCCTTCCAAATCCCTGCTTTATGGGTGGGTTTGAACCAAAACCCGGGATCCAAACATCCCCAAACTTTGGAAGTATGTGGCTCAGTTTATGGATCAAGATCCAAATGTAATGGCTGAATTTTCTCTCTCTAATGGGCTGAACTGAACTATGGATTTAAATGCCCCCTCAACTTTGGGAAATTACACAGTCCAGAGTCTGTAGTTCACATCCATCTCTACTGGCCTATTTTCAAGTAGTTAGAGCTTTCTAAATACATTTTGTTTCAGGCTGCAACTTCTCATGTACATTCTCAGCCCAAAGGGGAATGTTTTGGAAAATCTGAGCAAAAAAAGTTCCCCAATTTTGAGTTATCAGAGCATGAAATAAATGCATTTGTTCTGCTTTCAAATAATTATTCAGCATAAATAACTCAAAAATGGCTTTCCTTTCAAACTTCAACCTTAGTGTGTATGTAATGCTCAAGCTAAGGGTGGGAAAAATTGATTTTGGAAATAGTTATTACCATTTGAAAACAATGTACCTTGCCTTACCATAGGGATTTTAAATTTTGCACGATACATGCACTATGTGGTACATTTTAAAAAAACGTTTGCTTGAACAATGCTATTGAAGTCTGATATTATTTGTTCTCTACAATGTGGATAAAATTGTAAAATACAAATGAGCATTAAGAGAGCTCCATTTAATCATTTAGTCCACCGTCCTCTCACCTATCGTATAATATCTATTGGAATTTAAATAATAAACCTGTGCCTAGACAAGGCTGCAGGTGCCCTAACATGTAATGAATATTAAAATGTAACCCTAGCAGCATTAAAGAATCATTCAGGCAGAACTCTTCCTGCCAACCACCTACAAAAAAGCTCCTTTCTTCTCCTATTAAGACATTCCTTAGCATGTTGCATCACACTTAAAAGCCCCTGCACCTGTCTCGGTCAATTGAGCAAAGATCACAAGGTGAGGGAAGCTCATCTCTGCAGAAATATGCTATAGAAAATGTTTGAAAGGTAAAGTTTTTGTAAATTACAGTTGGCATTTCTGGGCCTCTGGAAGGTGGCTGCCAAGTTGAAGAGGTTCATAATTGATGAGATAGGCGGTCTGGGTGAAGACTGGAAACCGTTGCCAGACTGAAACCCAACTTCCTATCTGTGTTAATTGCAGGTTAGCAATTATTAAAAACACATGAATGCTGAATGTTTTAATATATTCATTTTATATTAAAATGTTACAGTTTTCTGTATGGTTTCTAAAGCAGTATTAAAATGAGAAACAAGTTTCTAGTGTCTGACCTTGGTTCTTCATGGTATTGCTAATGTCATAAATGAAAGATGGTTGACCCTTGCAGGAGTATCAGTGCCTTATGTTTGTTTATGATAGACGATAGTATTTTATTTCTACATCTTTTATCTGTAATTCCAAAGCACTTTACAAACTACAAAGGGATGACTTAATTTACCACTGAAATTCAGCCACTGTTGGGGTGAAATATTGCAGCTGTTTAACAATACACCAAAGGAAGCAAAGACAAATACCACATCCCATAGAAAGTTCAGAGAGAATTTAGACTGGCAGAGTGTAATTGCCAGAGGTGGTCTTTGGCCACGGCATCAGGGATCTTTAACAACCACGCGAGATTAGTGGCAGGAAATTATGCCACTCATACTTCTGGTATGACTGTACACAGCAGACCACAAACAGTTCTAGAAATGGTCTCCGAGAGGAGCTGGTATAGTTTCCCAAGTACTGTGAAGTGAGGGACAGAAAAGGAGTTGGTTTTATTAGTACCTGACTTTTGATGAAGGAGGTGCAGGGGTTGAATCAGTGTGGCATATCACAGTAGCACCTGCAAGAGGAGATGTATAGGAAGCGTGGTTGTTCTGCAGGTACGGAAAGAGCAGCTGATACATGGGGAGAGAGAGAGAACTGCAATGGAACAGTACAGGTACGTCAGTGGATATGACCACAGATAACTACAGCCATGAGTATCAGGGGAAGGGTTTATTTGCAGGCAACAAAACTCATGACACTTGTGCAATATCTATCCAATGACAGGGTAAAGGTAAAAAAAGGAACATGTTTTTCACAGAATTTTTGCTAAAAATGATCCCTTTTTTGCCTCTTTTTTTGGACCAGCTCTACCTGCACCCCACAAACACCATGGATGTGTGTGTGTCAGGGATACACATGCAGTCACCAAACACTGTCCACTCACCTCCAAGAAATGTCATATGCAAAGGTAATGTCCTGTAAGAAACTTGAGGCAAACATGCACCGGAGGCATGTATAATCACAAGAAATGCCCTCCATGTGATTTGCATGGATAACCACAGTGCCCTGATGCAGCCAATGGGAGAGATAGGGGATGGGGAGAGCTCAGGCAAACACATGGTGGTGAATCACCAAGTTGCTGGTTAGGCCAGGAATAAATATGCTCACCAGCAATACAGCTGTTCTGGGGGACCACAGAGCCACTGCGGTGGCTCTATAGATGCCAAGGAGATCACAGCCAAAGGTGTTCTTTGCATAGGTCAGAACACCTAGAGGCTGCTCTGCATTATGCACTGCTTGAACCTTTTCCAGATATCCGCTGTTGAGGGAGCATATGGTGCTAGGGTTTCCCCCGACCATTCCCTCTTTGCCTGAGACCATTACACCTGTGTTCACTGAGTTCTGTGGACATGCAATCCCATCCTGTTTCCACTGAGTTAAAGACAGAACAGGAGTGCTGGCTTTTTGTGCTCTTTACACCACTCCACTCAATTTATTGCATCCCTTCCCTTACATGTGGTGTAATGGATGAGATTATTTTGGGCCTGTATTTGCAAATATATATCAGGGTGTAATTCTTGCTGTGAGGGAGCTTCTTGCCTTTTGGATATGCAAGTTTATTGGACTGAGTGAGTGTAATATAGAGATAAGAGAGTTGAATGTTACCTGGTATTTTAAAAAGATGTTGGCGAATTACAAGAAATGCTACTTTTTTGATTGGTTAGGGAGAAATGTTTACTTACGGATTTATATTTATTTCTGTAAGTGATTTTTCACTGAAAGCTCAAGTTTGAATCGGTTAAGGAGTAAGCGTAGTGAGGCTGTGGAATTGATTAGGGAAAGTTTATGATAATGTCATGAAATTGATTAACGAAGTTTTGGCAGAGCTAGGTAACTGACTGAGGAGAGGGTGCAGTGCTGGCAGTGCCATATTTGTGTTGTCACCAGTGGGTGGCACTGGAGGTGCCGTGTAACTCATTAAGTTGTGAGTTTAGTAATAAAGATAATGCTGTGAAGGCTGCTTTTCTTTTTCTTTTTCTTTTTTTTTTTTAAAGAGGGGGGGTTTTAGAGCAAAGGTGGTGAAGGAGCACAAGGGCGGGGTGCAGGGCTTTTACCTGGAAGTGATCTCAGTGCCTAAGACAGAAGTACGTGCTGGTATCCATTTTGAATCTAGATGGTTTTCACTATGACTCATGTGTCTAGTTGTGTTTGTTTTTTCCTTCTGAGTCTTCCATGCCTCATGAGCTCAGGGAAGGATGTTGCATCTCCACACTCAGCTGTACCAGCTGCTGAAACAGTTGCCCCACCCCTTAGTCCGCAGAGCGGAAGTGTGTCTCTGGGAAAAGGCCCTGACAGAAGAGAAAGTAAAAAAAGGAAGAATGGGGATGAGTTGCTGAAGGAGGAGCATTTAGAAGAACTAAATCACCATTGGTGCAGGCTTATGGCACGCCCCACAAAGGGAATGCTGAGATAATAGGGGTCTCTGCAGATGCCCCATTCCTTATATGGTGATGGCTATGGACAGCATTGCATCTTTGTGCCACGATGTTGTGCTAATACGATGGCTTCAATTCAGAGCCCAACTTTTCCGCTGGTGTAAATTGGTGTATCTTCATTGGGATCAGTCAAGCTGAGGATCTGGCCTATAAACGTTATGATAAAATTGGGTGTTGGGGGTAGAGTGCCACTGTAGAATTCCTAAAGCCTTTTATTACTGCCAGCTGAGAAGAGGGGAAAACTCAGCGGCGGAAATGTACCATGTTTCTGATAGAAGCTCCTTCTGGATGCTTCACAAAGCATTACAAAGAGAAGTGCTATTATTAGTTATTTTTTGTATTATAGTAGCACCTAAGAGCCCCAACTGGGCCGTATTGGTGCCCTGTACAAGCATATATCGAGAAACAGTCCTTGCCCCAAAGAGGTTACTATCTAAATCTGAGAGGAACTGGGATGTGTGACTGGTTTAGGAGCCAAAATCAACTGGGGATGCTATAAAATTCACGTAGCCTTCAGTCACAGTGCTTTGGGCTGTGATATTTGGATGGGAGACCACTGAGGGCAATCCAGAGGCTACAGGAAGAGAAGGAGGTGACTCAGTATTGCAGGTGGTGCTATGGCTTTTAAGTGAACCAATGCCCCACTGTGGAGTGGGGTGGGGGAATGGTGTTTGTCAGTAAGTATGCATGCCTCAAGGCTACCTGGGCAAAACACATGGACTTAGGCAGTGGCGCTGGAGCACTTTTTATAGTGGGGGTGCTGAAAGCCAGCTAAGGAAACTGCAAAGCAGTGGTCTCCAAACTTCTTTACCTCATTGCCCCCCCCCTTACCCCTGTCCATGTCCCCTGCTCCTCAGAGCCTTGGCTCTGGGATTGGGGGACATGGACAGGGGTAAGAGGGCTGAGGCTGGGGCCACAGCTCGGAGTGTGCGTGGAGCTGGCAGTCGGGACCACAGAGCCGGGTCCGGGTGGGGAGTCCCGGGCACGGAGCCGGGTCCGGGTGGGGAGTCCCGGGCATGGAGCCAGCAGCCAGGGCTGAGAGCAGAGCCCTGGGCACAGGGCTGGGAGCCAGGTCTGGCAGATAGGGCCGAGAGCAGAGCCTGGGTGTGGGGCTGGGAACTGCTGCCAGCGTCCGGGACCCTGGGAGTTGGCTGGGGGTTCTGCAGCACCCCCACACTCCTAGTTCCTGGGCCTATGGACTTAAGATAAACAACATGTGCTCAAATTTTTCCATGCTGCTGCTGAGCACATGGGGGCTGGCTAATTTGTGCAGGTGAGTGGGTGGAAGGGCCTTAGTTTAAAAAGGGTTTTGGGACAAACATAACTGAGTTCATCAGTGGTTAGGGAGCTAAATAATAGAATTAATTCTGAGATGGGTGGAGTCACTGGCAATGATGCAACTTTCCTCCATCACATTTGGTGCTAATGGGCTCTCTCATTGTTGATGTAACCCTTCTGCCCATCAGAGTTGGCAGCAACAAGGGCCGGGTTCAATATCTAGGGGATCCATTCCAATAACACAATGCAAACCGGCTCGAGCCCCCACCCAGTGACCTGGGACAAATATATACCACCCCCGCTGGGCACCTCCAAGAGGCAATACTTCCCCTCTCGCAAGCACATAGTCTGAGTGTAGCAAAAAGCCTTTTAATAACAGAGAGAAACAATGTGGCATTATGTTGCGGAAACACCACCAACAGGATTCATAACACAACCCATGAGCAAAAAAACCACCCCAAGCAAATTGGGGCATGCCCCTTTCCCTCGGGTTCTTGAGTCCCAGCACCCAAACGTCTCTTGAGTCCAGCAATCCACAAATCACCCAAAGTCCAAAAAGTCCAGCCCCAGAGTTCAAAAGTTCATCTGCATGGTGTTACTCCCCAGTCTGGCTAAAATGTGCCTGTGTGTGGGGAAAAGGGGCAAGGGGCACCTTACGTGTCCTGAAGCTGACTGCCCCACAGGGCTCTGCTCTGCTACGCTGTCTCACGAACGGCTCTGCTCCACCACGACCGGCTCCGCTCTGCACCGCTCGCCGTCTCACAAACAGCTCTGCTCAGCTCGCCGTCTCACGAACACACCGCTGTCTCACGAACGGCTCCACTCCACCACGACCGGCTCTGCTCTGCACCGCTCGCTGTCTCAAGAACAGCTCTGCTCAGCTGGCTGTCTCATGAATGGCTCCGCTCTGCACAGCTCGCCATCTCACGAACACACCACTGTCTCACAGACAGCTCCGCTCCACCACGACCGGCTCCACTCCGCACAGCTCGCCGTCTCACAAACACACCGCTGCACTCTAGATCTTCCGGCTCCCCACTACTTGACACAGTGCTCAGTGATTTCAGCTCTTAGTGATTTCAGCTCATAGTAGTGGGGGGCCTTAGTGCTGATGCACCTTAAGGCCAAAGTGAATGCAGCATAGTACCTGTAGCAAGACTCTTAATAGACCCAAAATTAGCTCTGACATTCCACAGTGGAGAGAGACAGAGGTGCAATTGGTGCTTCAGGCCCTCACAAAGGGGCCCACACCACCAGGTACTAATACCTGTCTCAAGTCTCTCTCAATTCACACAGTTTTGGAACCCATGACCCTTGCCTAGCGAGTGCTACTTAGTTGATGGTGAGTCCCTCCATCATAGCAAAAGGCCAAGTACAGTTCCAAGCACAGTTCCCATAATCAGGGTAATAACAATTTATTCTTCCTGCCCCAATAACAGAGACACTGGGGATCCCACAGCAGCCGAAGTGACCATTTGGGCAGCTATGGCCTCAGTCTAGGCGGCGTGGGTGTGCCTATGCAAATGAGATCAGCCCCTGAAGTTTTTTTTTTTTTTTTCCACAACTTGCCACACCTCACCACCAGATGTCAGGGTGGAGCTCATCCTGACACTGCTTACATCCTCTCCCCAGCCGAGAATTTGTCGTCCCGACAAATCACACGCCCTTTATACCAACTCATTGGTTTCCTCCAAAGGGCCTCAGGAAGCCCACTTTAGCTTCCACAAGCCTGTGTGCTAAATGTATTGGCTCCTCACTAGTCACCCCAGGTGCATCATAAGTTAACCGTTTCACTGGTCTTATCACCCTGTCTCGTCTATTGAGACTCTCTGTTGCCGAGGTAGGGGGAACATCCTCTTGAGTGACGGATGGAGAGGCTTCCCTGGAGGGTCCCTCGGCTACTGGCGTAGGCCCCTGCACTCCTAGTTCTAACGCTGGAGGGTCCAAGGTGCCCAGGGCATCCTCTACCTGTGTGTCTCCATTGTCCAATAACCTGTGTGTCTCATCACAGGGGGGTCTCATCAGCGGCACCGGGGTGTCAGAAAGGGGCCTAAATAATTCCGCCATGGGGTTTAGGGTGGAAGAGGGAAAACTCTCGTTTAGTTCAGCTGATCGAGTCTGAAATCTTGTCTCCATCCCAGGATACACCAGGGTTGTGTCTTCCTCCTCAGACTCACTCTCAGATGTGCAGAATAGGGGTAAGTTAGCTGCAGGGGGCCCGCTGTCTGTGTTGGATGGCGGCTTTGGTCTAGCACCTCTGTTCTGCCCGGCTGCCCTGTTGTGGCCCGTCTCATAAGGGATGCTTACCAATTCCCCCACAGGGAGCAAAAGGTTTCTATGCACCGTCTTTATTTGCCCTGGGCCGTCTTCAGGTTTGATCTTGTAGACCGGCAGATCTCCCAGCTTTTCCATCACCAGGTAAGGTATTGCCTTCCATCTGTCAGCTATCTTGTGTTTGCCAGCAATACCCAAATTTCGCAGCAGGACTCTGTCCCCCGGCTGGAGCTCCTGCGAACGCACTCTAGCATCATATCGATGTTTGTTGCGGTCTGCGTTCTTCCGAGCCGCAGCGGTAGCTAAGCGATAAGCATCCCGCAGCTTTTCCCTTAGTCGGGATACATATTGCTGGTGAGTTTCATAGCTATCTCCATCCTCTGATACACCAAAGCACAAGTCTATGGGTAATCTTGGTTCTCGCCCAAACATCAAGAGATATGGGGTGACTCCCGTAGCATCGTTCTTGGTGGCATTGTAGGCATGCACCAGAAATGCGACATGCTGGCTCCAGGTTGCCTTCTGCTCTGGTCGCAAAGTTCCCAACATATCTAATAGGGTTCGGTTGAACCTCTCTGGCTGAGGATCACCTTGGGGGTGATAAGGCGTTGTCCTAGACTTTTTGATTCCTGCTATCTTCAGCACCTCCTTCAGAAGGTGACTCTCAAAATCCCGCCCCTGATCAGAGTGTATCCGAGCCGGGAATCCATAGACTGAGAAATATTTGTCCCACAATACTCGAGCGACGGTGGTGGCCCTCTGATCACGTGTGGGATATGCCTGTGCATACCGTGTAAAATGGTCAGTCACTACTAGAATGTTCCCAACCTTCCTCTTGTCTACCTCTACAGACAAGAAATCAATGCATACCAATTCCAAAGGTTTGTTGCTGGTGATGTTCTTGAGATATGCAGCCCTCGTGGGCAGAGTTTTCCTTTGAACACATCGAGCACAAGTCTCACATTTCCTGCGAACATCTTCAGCCATTCGGGGCCAATAGAACCTACTACGAATAAGTTCCAGGGTCCTCTCCATCCCTAAATGCCCAAAGTCATCATGCAGAGCCCTCATGGCCAGGGCTCTGTACTTTTTTGGCAGCACTAGTTGTGCTCGTTGTTTTTGTAAAGGGTCAGTGGTCATTCGGTGTAGCACTCCCTGAATCAGTTTTAGTTTGGTCCATTCTCTCAATAGTAGTTTACCCTCCGGGTTAGGTGGGACAACCGCAGCTGGGCTTCGCCCCTCCCTTTTGGCAAGTAGTGTATCACGAATGTCAATATCTTGCCGCTGGGCTTCTTGCCAGTCAGCTGCATTGAGCATGGGCAAAGGAGACTGGTCCAATGCAATATAGTTCACTGAAGCAGAAGGCATGCATTCAGGGGGCAGGCCCAAAGCTTCTGCAACACATACCTGAAGGCTCTCACGGGCCTCTGGCTCTCGGCGACTCACACTGCAAATAGCTCTCACTCCATCTGTGGGTATCACAGCAACTTCTGGAGCCTGTGGACGCCTGGACAATGCATCTGCATCTACATTGCTTCTCCCTGATCGGTACTGAATGCTGAACTCATAGCTAGCCAAGGCGGCCACCCATCTCTGCCCTGTAGCATCCAGCTTAGCACTTGTTAACACATAAGTCAGTGGATTGTTGTCTGTCCACACCTGGAACTGAGCACCATACAAGTAGTCTCGAAATTTCTCAGTGATGGCCCATTTCAGGGCCAAAAATTCCAGCTTGTGGGTGGGATAGCGAGTTTCACTATCAGACAATCCTCGGCTGGCAAAGGCTACAGGTTTACGTTTGCCTTCCACTTCCTGGTACAGGACTGCTCCCAGACCCTCCAAACTGGCATCAGTATGCAGGATAAAGGATTTGCTTGGGTCAGCAAAAACTAGGACTGGAGCATGAGTTAGGCAAGTAATGATTTCTCGAAAAGCCCTTTCACATCTCTCATCCCACCGTGGCCCAAATGGTTCAAATGGGCCATAGTGTCTCTGCACAGGGGGCTTTGGAGACCTCCCCTTATTCTTGGACTTAGATTTGTTCTTGCTGGACTGATGTCCCCTGGTGAGATCGTTCAGAGGCTTTACAATCGTAGCATAGTTTTTCACAAATCTGCGGTAGTAGCCACTAAATCCGAGAAAGGTCTTGAGTTCTCTGTAGTTACTTGGACGTGGCCATGTAGTGAGTGCTTCTATTTTATCAGGATCAGTACTCACACCCTCTTGGGACACGATGTGACCCACATACTTCACTGAGGTTCTGCAGAACTGGCATTTGTCAATTGAAAGCTTCAGACCATAATCCTCCAACCTATCAAGCACTTTAAGAAGTCTTTCTTCATGCTCCTCTAAGGTTCTTCCAAACACAATCAGGTCATCCAAATAAACTAACACTTGCAGTAAATTCATGTCTCCCACAACTTTCTCCATGAGACGTTGAAAGGTGGCAGGTGCTCCAGAAATCCCTTGGGGCATGCGTTCGAACTGATAAAACCCTAATGGGCAGATGAAGGCTGTCTTCTCCTTATCTTCTTCTCCCAGAGGGATCTGGTAGTATCCACTTCGAAGATCCAACACAGAGAACCACTGGCTTCCCAACAAACAGTCTAAGGCATCTTGCACTCGAGGCATAGTGTACTGGTCGACCACAGTACGGCTGTTTAGGGTGCGGTAGTCAATACACATCCGAATTTTCCCATTCTTTTTACGGACTACCACAATGGGTGAGGCGTATGGGCTGCGGGACTCTGTAATGATGCCATTCGCAGCCAGCTCCTGAAGATGATGTCGCACATCTTCCATCTCAGAGAGAGCAATCTTCCTAGATCTCTCCCTGAAAGGTCGAGAGTCATGGAGTCTGATATTGTGCTCTACTCCTTTTGCACATCCCACATCCCACTCATGCAGTGAGAACACCTTGGATCTTTCACAAAGTTTCTTCCTCAGGCGATCTTTCCAGTCCTCGGACACTGGTGAATCTCCAAAGTCAAACTTTGCTGGGTCTATTGTGGGAACTTGAGTTTCACACTGGGGTTTTACAATCGACTCAGGCTCAAAGAGGTCTGCTATCTTTTGTCCTTGCTTCACAACAACATCACGACTCGTTTCATTAGCAATCAGTATAGTCACCCTTTCCTGGGCTTCAACGGGTAGAGTTATGACTCCACTGGGGACCAGCACTCCTTCAGGGAGCTCTCCTCCCATCGGCTGCTCTATCATTGCTAACGTCCGTTTACTGCCTTTCAGACAGGTACTCATGACAAGCACTTCTTGCTCCGTCCTTGCAGGCACTACTAAGGGGGTCATGCCCGCGTACTTCAATGCCCCAAGCGGTAGCTCAGATGTCTCCCTTTTAGCGCTCTCAATTTTCCTATAGGCTTCAGCACAAAGCGTATGGATCATCAGGGTATTCAGGTACTGGTCCCCAGCCCGCCTTCTGCAGTAATCCGCGAGTACCTTGAAGAGACTGGAGTTGGTCCCTATCAGCACAGACATATCAGAGGTCCCTTTAGGGTCAGGGCATATTAGGGCAGCTGTGTCTACCTCTTCTCTTACCCCAGCAACCTCCTCTGGGAATTCCAGGTGCACTATGACATACCCTTGGTAGGGGTATTCATCCATGCTGAGGCCACACAGGCCAAGGCCAGTCAGTGGCTGTATAGGCAGGTGCCTAAGCATCTGCTGGTAGAATGACTGAAATATAATAGTCACTTGAGATCCAGTGTCAAGCACTGCTTTACACTCCACCCCTTCAATCCTCACCGTGACCTCTGCTCGAGGCCCTATCAGTCCTGCGGGGATCCCAGCTGGACAGTCTTTTCTGGGGGAATCTTCAAATCCTGCAGACCTGGGGGGTCCCCGTCCCCAGACCCTCTGGCAGCTACCGGATCTCTCCCAACTGATCCTCAGCTTTCCATACACTAAGGAGGGGTTTTCTTCATTACAGCACTTGGCAGCACTGTGTCCATCCTGACCACATTGGTAGCAGAAGAATTGACATTTCCCCCTTCGCCTGGGTTGGATGGTGGCTCTAAGTGCGGGCTTCTCAATTGCCACCGTTTGAGGCTTCTTATTCCTGGAAGTCTTAACTTGGTCAATGCTACTTTGCAGCTCAGCTATCCGTTCCGTCAGGACCTGCATTTGTTGGGCAAGTTCCTCTCTGGTGCTCACCATCAGTACACTGGCCGCTTGCAGTGGTGTTGTGCTGGCTGGATCCGATGTTTGGGCTTCCCAAAATTCACTGGCAGCCTGCCTTTCTTCCTCCTCTCTGACCTCTTTTATCAGCTGGGAGTAACTTGGGGGATGTTCCCGTCGTTCTCTTAGCTGGAGATGAAGTAGAATCAGGTTCTGATACTGAGTTCCTCTTACAATTTGAGCCAGTCTGGTCTGATCCATCTGCTCAGCAGTCACTGCTCCCCTCATGACAGCTTTCTGAAGCAGTCTCTCCAGTCTCTGTATGTAGGCTGAAGCCTTCTCGCCCTTTTGTTGTCGGGAATTAAGGAACTTACAGTAGCTGTCTTCAGGGTCCTCTACGCTCCCAAAGTTGTGTTCAAGGGCCTCTAGGCAGTCCTTCACACTGACCCCAGGGTCAGTGAGCTTCAGGGTGCGAATCACATCTAATGCTGGGCCGCCAAGGCTCTCTATGAGGCATCTTCGCTTTTCTGCATCTGGTACGGCCCACTCTTGCAGCATTTCAGTGGTATGCTCTAACCAGGGTTCAAACTCCTCCTCCCCAGCAAATAATCTTAACTTACGACAAGAGTTTGACGCAGCATGGGACAGCACAACCTTTTCCAATGTTTGCCCCAGAGCTTTTGTCCAATCATCAGCCAAGGCTGCAGCCTCTGAGCTAGAAGCTGCTGAGCCAGGGCCCAACAAACCTGACAAATGAGCCATTATACAACAGTAATTTCCTCAAAATATAAGCACAAACAAAAAAAATATAAATTGTTTTCCAATGTAGTGGATCACTCAACAGGTGCTTGCCAGAGGTCCCGGGTTCAAATCCCGGACAAGCCCCCAAAAATGTAACCCTTCTGCCCATCAGAGTTGGCAGCAACAAGGGCCGGGTTCAATATCTAGGGGATCCATTCCAATAACACAATGCAAACCGGCTCGAGCCCCCACCCAGTGACCTGGGACAAATATATACCACCCCCGCTGGGCACCTCCAAGAGGCAATACTTCCCCTCTCGCAAGCACATAGTCTGAGTGTAGCAAAAAGCCTTTTAATAACAGAGAGAAACAATGTGGCATTATGTTGCGGAAACACCACCAACAGGATTCATAACACAACCCATGAGCAAAAAAACCACCCCAAGCAAATTGGGGCATGCCCCTTTCCCTCGGGTTCTTGAGTCCCAGCACCCAAACGTCTCTTGAGTCCAGCAATCCACAAATCACCCAAAGTCCAAAAAGTCCAGCCCCAGAGTTCAAAAGTTCATCTGCATAGTGTTACTCCCCAGTCTGGCTAAAATGTGCCTGTGTGTGGGGAAAAGGGGCAAGGGGCACCTTACGTGTCCTGAAGCTGACTGCCCCACAGGGCTCTGCTCTGCTACGCTGTCTCACGAACGGCTCTGCTCCACCACGACCGGCTCCGCTCTGCACCGCTCGCCGTCTCACAAACAGCTCTGCTCAGCTCGCCGTCTCACGAACACACCGCTGTCTCACGAACGGCTCCACTCCACCACGACCGGCTCTGCTCTGCACCGCTCGCTGTCTCAAGAACAGCTCTGCTCAGCTGGCTGTCTCATGAATGGCTCCGCTCTGCACAGCTCGCCATCTCACGAACACACCACTGTCTCACAGACAGCTCCGCTCCACCACGACCGGCTCCACTCCGCACAGCTCGCCGTCTCACGAACAGTTCTGCTCAGCTCGCCGTCTCACAAACACACCGCTGCACTCTAGATCTTCCGGCTCCCCACTACTTGACACAGTGCTCAGTGATTTCAGCTCATAGTAGTGGGGGCCTTAGTGCTGGTGCACCTTAAGGCCAAAGTGAATGCAGCATAGTACCTGTAGCAAGACTCTTAATAGACCCAAAATTAGCTCTGACATTCCACAGTGGAGAGAGACAGAGGTGCAATTGGTGCTTCAGGCCCTCACAAAGGGGCCCACACCACCAGGTACTAATACCTGTCTCAAGTCTCTCTCAATTCACACAGTTTTGGAACCCATGACCCTTGCCTAGCGAGTGCTACTTAGTTGATGGTGAGTCCCTCCATCATAGCAAAAGGCCAAGTACAGTTCCAAGCACAGTTCCCATAATCAGGGTAATAACAATTTATTCTTCCTGCCCCAATAACAGAGACACTGGGGATCCCACAGCAGCCGAAGTGACCATTTGGGCAGCTATGGCCTCAGTCTAGGCGGCGTGGGTGTGCCTATGCAAATGAGATCAGCCCCTGAAGTTTTTTTTTTTTTTTTTCCACAACTTGCCACACCTCACCACCAGATGTCAGGGTGGAGCTCATCCTGACACTGCTTACATTGATAGTCTCAGAAGAGAGGTGGAGCATAGAAAATGAACTTTTGTCTTGCTCTCAGAGGTGGTCTCTCCAGGTGAGGGCTGAGGCCCATTGATTGCCAAGGGTTGATATGATGGGGAAGCTTGGGTTACTGCTGCCCCAGCTGTCCCTGTTTTGTGGATAATTGCAGGGCTTCTCCAAAGCTGTCAATCCAGCACTGCAATTCACTAACCACCTTTGTGAAAACAAGGAGAATATTCTGGAGACAGACCTGCAGACATGTGACTTTTTGTTCCCAGGTGAATATTCACAGAGCAAAGACTCTGAATTGTGTACTGAAATGCTGGCATTTCAGCTCTGGGGGAGGGTCTTATGCATCCAAGAGTGTGCCCACTGGATATTGTGCTCTTTCTTGCTGACTGTTCCCCACCAACCTTGTCTGTCTTTCTTACTTCCTTCTCTCTCTCTGCCTCCCACCTCTCTCTTTCCATAGGTGATTTCTTCTCTACAGGAAAATAAATCTTGTTTTAAAACAGAAGA
Source organism: Natator depressus (assembly GCF_965152275.1). Lineage (NCBI taxonomy): Eukaryota > Metazoa > Chordata > Testudines > Cheloniidae > Natator > Natator depressus. Next base: position 260,280,851 of record NC_134234.1, read on the forward strand.
AACATCTCATTTCTCCCACCTCCTGTCTTTCTTCTCTTTCATCTCTCCTTCCCATTGAACTGTTTGAAGTAGCAAAAATTCCTGAGAAAGGCATTTTTCCCCTTTGAGCTTTGCTTCTGCGTCCTCCTTCATTATATCTTCCCTTTGTTATTCTCCCCTTCATCTGCCTCATTTCTCTGTTTCTCTCTATCTCTCATCCCTTCTTCAAGGCACTTCCTTAATTAATATGTTAATTCCTAACCCAGGGTTGCTCCTTGCAGCTGGAGCTGTTCGCCAGGGAGAGTAAAGGAGGAGGGAGGGGGAATAGATGGAGGGTAATTTACGACTGGACAAAGGATATAATGTAGGGGAAAATCTCACATTTGCTGGGGGTGATGAGAGAAAATCTATGGAGATGAGGCTGGACTAGATGACTTAACAGTAGAGCTGGGTGAGAAAAGATTTTTCCTGTCCCATGAGAGTACTAGAGATGTCAAAATCTTTTCCCATCACAAAATAAGACAAAATGTTGAAATCTTGAAAACGTTCATGAACCAATAATCTGGAAACAAATTTCAGATTGTGTCAATCAAAATATTTTGTGTCAATACTTTTTCAAAACTGTTTCAATTTTGACCTTTTTTAAAAATGTAACTACAATTTCAAAACGAGTTGTCTGGAATTGAAAAACAAAACATCTTCTTCTTTAGAAAATGTTGAGATAGGACATTGAGGCAATTTTGAACCTTTTTCCACAAACTTTTTGAATTGAGACATTTAGTCTAAACCAGCCCTTTCCTTTCAACCGTTTAGGTTTTGACAAATTGACATTTCCTGACCAAAAATGTTTTGTTGGATCATTTGTGACCAGCTCTGTGTAATTGGTATAACATGATGGCAGTGTTACCTGAAATGCCCTGGCCGGCTAGTAGGTGTTAACCCTGCTGGGAAAGAGTAAAGGGGGTTCTGCTGATTCACTGAGCATGTGGATACAAGGGAGGTGGGAGAGGAGCTAGGGTGTGGGCTGAGCAGTCCTGAGGGGGGGACTCTGGAGACAGGAATGTGAGGGAGGTTTTGAGCAGCTGTTTATCTTAGTTATTTTCTTTATTAATAAAGCCAAATCCGCAAAAGTTGTGTGCGCTGTGTTTACAGAGCAGATTGGGAAAGGTACCTGCTCATAGAAGGTTTTCCCATTTCATTGATAGGTTGCGGGGGTGGGCAGGGGTGGATAAGCACAGCACAGGGCTGTTCTCTGTACTTCTTTGTTATGAATGATAAGTTTTGCTCCTCAAAGGGGCGGCAGGTTTGTATAATTTTGGTGGTGCCTAGAATGGGTCCAAGTCCCGCCCTCCTCCCCCCAACACACATACACCTGTCTTGTAAGCCAATCTATATTTTTTTTAAATGTAAAAATGGACTGGAAACAGTAAGCGTTTAACAATTTCCCTCTCTTGCACAATATCACTATCGTCAAAAAAATTATTTAACTAAGAATATCAACTTTATTAATCCTCTTTTGAATATGGAAACAACCAAGCACTCTTGGATCAATAACCCTCAAAAGCAAATACTTTCTAAAATTAAAACAAAATGTAGCCCCTTCTTTTGTGATGTTCTTCAGGAGGCAGCCAACACTTTTCATTGTTGCTCAGTGGGGGATGGGGCTGCCCTGTGCTCAGCCTGGGCCAGGAGTGGTGACTGCAGGGGTCGGGGGGGGAGGGTATCACGACACTCACCCAAGCCCCAGCTGCTCAGGGCCAAGAAGCCCCCTCGCCTCCCTTGTGGTGGGTGCCATCATGTGTGCGCCTCCTCCCCTGCTGCTGCCCCTCACCATCGCCTCACTGGAGGTGGGGGATGGGACTGCCCCTTGCCAAGCATGGGGCAGGAGTGGTGACTTGGGGCTGGGGGCAGGGTGTCATGAGTCCAACACTCACCCAAGCCCCAGCTGCTCAGGTCCATACTCCAGGAAGCCCTCTTGGAGACGGAGTCGTCTCCCAGTGGGTGCCAGGGGGGCGCTGCCATCACATGTGCGCCACCTTCTTCCCCAGGCGCAGCAGCCCCCTCAACCTGTCACCAGCACCGGTCCCTTTGTTATAGCCAGCAGCGGCCAGTAGGGAGCACAGTGCAGAGTGGCAGAGCAGCTGCCTCCTGCCTAAGGCGTAGGCAGGGATGCTCCGGTGGAGGTGTGCAGGGGCGGTAGGTGGGGCCACCAAACATTGGTGGAGCTGGGCCCTGAATATTGCTGGAGCACGGGCACCACGGGCCCATATAACTCATCGCCCCTGGCTCCTCATTAGAGTTGCCTCTTGTTTCAGCTGGGTAGGGAACACTGTGTGAACAGCCATTGCGTGTGGGTTTTGGTATTTTTTGCTTCTGGCTCAAAGCCTGCAATGTGAAAAAAGAGTTAAAAACAAATCAAAAGCAAACACTAACCTATGTTTTCCTGTCAGGAATTATCTACATATTCAGATCTTTTATCTGCTTCAGGTGAAAGGTTCAGGTTAGCTCAGCCCCTGTCCCTAGTAATATAGGTTGATCAAGATTCCATGCCTGCAGAAACTGAAGAGCAGGTTACAAAAGATATTAACGGGATTCATGTTGCAAAATGCAAACAGAAGTGGAGAAGTCAAAGGGATGAGCCAAAGGAATGCTTCTGGCCCCAGTTACTGCCTCTGTGATTCTGCAGAGCAGGTGGGAGCTGGGAGCAGATTATGGAGGCAGGGAAACTCCAGTAATGGTGCAGCACAGACCAGAGTTGGAAAGACACAGAAAGGTAAAGTTTATTGACTGCAATGCAGGTCTAAGCTGGAGGATATGGGGAGAACTTCTGTATTTTGTTCTGGGTTCATACAGCACCTAGCACAGTGGGCTTCTGGCCCATGACTGGGGCTCCAAATAGACACTCACCCAAATGGATTATGATAATTAATTTATAAGATAGCAGGGAAGGTCTGTGTTGGGGAACAAAGTGTAGGGGTGGGCGGATGAAAGATGGGAGAGCAGAGGAACTCTCACTATGCTTCCAAACAGGTCTGTATGCATTATGATACTGTCTTTAATTGCACACACACAATCACAATCAGTTCTATTGACAGGACTCCTGCCTCATTCAGTACACAGGGTGGATAGTGCTCAATATTTTGTTTTCTCCTAGTTGTTTAGTATGTGGCCCTTGGCCCTATTTACTGTACACTAGTCCAACCTGCTTTGAAGACCGGATTATTAATGTCCTCATGGGCTTTTCTATGGCGCTCAGCACTACAGTATCTGAGGGCTTCACAGACATGACTGAATTTATGTTCACAACCCCCCTGTAAGGCGAAGGGGTGTTACTCCCATTTTACAGCTGGGAAACTGAGACACAGAGAGATGAAAAGTGTTCACTAACTTTGGGTGTCCAGTTTGAAAGTCCTCGAACCTGATTTTTCACTGTACTGAGCATTCAATAACACTTAACCTTAACCATGAGACGGCCCTTTCTCTTTTGTAATCTCCTGCCTCTTTCACTACATGCCTTCCAGCTTTTGCAACAAATGAAGCAGGGGTACCAGCGACAACAGGTAACTATACAACCCTGACTCATCCCCAGAGCAGGACTTGTGTACTGGCTGAGACAGAGATCTTTTGGGGGAAAAAACAGTATGTGATCATGTAATTAAAGCCTGTCTCATAATGCATATGTACAAGAGGGGCAAATTAAGGTTGCATAGGCAGATTTAATTCTGGCATTTACTAACTTCTGAGTGCTTGACTTTGCAACTTTAATAATGTTCTTTTAACGTAGTTTGTGTGTAATTTCCTATGGTTTTAAAAAAGCAAACTGAGAAAACAGAAATTCCATCATGTACCATCATTGACACCTACATGGTACATCAGCAGGGTTGGAACCCCTTAGGTCAACTTCTCATACCTCTGCCCCTTGAGCAAATGGAATAATTAATAGCAATAGTAGCTTGTCATCTTCTGTGTAGATCAGCACTAGAGGAGGATGACACATTTGGGTTTCACAGGTATTTGCTGACAGCAGAGGAACAATGAGATTGGGAATCTTAGATTCCACTCCAGGCTCTGGAGGGGGGTGTGCCCTAGGAGGCACAGACTCTTCTACCTCCTCTTCTCCAACCTGTCCCTGTCCCAGTCCTGTCTCTTCCCCATCTTAGCTCCTCGTCCAGTCCCATTCTCCTTACCTAGCCTGTCCCAGTTGTAGTAGGAAGAGAGCCTGAGACATAAGTCTGGGCCCAGGCTTATGTCTCAGGCTCTCTTCCTACTACACCAGTCTCCATCCCTCAAGCTTCTCATCCCAGTCCAAGTTGGCTTGCCCAGCCATTTCCAGTCTCCCACTGCTGCAACTCGCTCTCCCAGTTTCCATCTCCACCCCCTGCCTCCAGTCCCAGTCTGTCTCCCGCTCACCCAAGGCTCCTTATCCCAGTTTATTTCCTAACCCCTCCCAGGTCCAGATCTTGCCCTCCCTGGATTTGAATCGGGTAGCTTCCTCATTCACGCTGCCTGGGCCAAGTGCAGGGAGGGGCATTGACAGCATGAGAGAGAGAAAGTCGTCTTGTCAGTTCTGGTGCCCATACCCAGACCTGGCACTGGTCCAGCTCACGGTAGACCAGAGCTGCAATTTCAGGGAAGGTCATCTTGCTCAACTGTTTTTGCTGAAATATTGAAGAAATATTCGGCCCGAGGCAAACACCTTACATGGAAAATTTCAGCTGGAATGGTTAAAGTTTGGCTAAGTTATAAGAAACTGAAAACAGGGTCCTTGACTGACAATTCCCATTAAATCTCATTAATAAGCCGTGCTACTAACCCCACCTGAATAAGTGGACTTTTTCAACAATTCCCAGGACAGGTACAGTAGGTCTGCTCAGCAACTGGGCATGTCCTTATACTTAGGGACTCAAACCTGTGCCTTAGTCTGTGGGCAGAGGAATGTTTCAATTTATTTATTGAAGTTTGATTTTTATAAAAGACATTTTTTTAAAAGTGCCCATGCCAGGCTTTAGGCACCTTTAACACTGCCTTAAAAATACATTCACACAACAAAGGAAAACCCAGTGCTAGTCATCAGCATGGAACTAAAATAAACCAGCCAAGTACTTAAAACAAACAAATTAAAACAGTGGAAAAAATCCAACTCATAATGGGCTGTGTCTCTGTGCATCTACCTGCTTTACTCATGGCTGATAACCTGTAGGGTCCTGGTTTCCAGTGCTGCCCCCATCCAGACAGGTTTAACCCTGCAGTTCATGAATCAGCCTCACACATTAAACATCTCATCTGTAGAGAAACAACAATGGGATTTTTCTTTTCACTTACTGTATAGAGATTCCAGGAGCTCAGCAGCATGGCAAGGTCGCAGCCCCAGAACGGATCATAGGGGCTGAGGTGGAATCCTCTCTAACCCGGTTAGTTGGTCGAGGTGGGAGCACAGAAAGGGCTAGTGCTTCAGTATTTTTCTTCGGGGTGATCAAGGCAGGGACTCCCAAGTCCTCTGCAGGATGATTGTGGTATAACTTTCCAAAGGGTCATTAGTGTGCTAATGTCCTGAGGTCAGGGCTACAGGGAAGTGGCAGATTAAAATATGGGATTTTATTCTATGCCAGCTCTTGACAGACAGGAGTTATGCTACCCCCACGTGGACAGGGCAACTCCTGCCACCCATAGGCATGTTTGAGCGATCTGTGAATAAAGATTCTGGCAATGAGACTCTTAACATACAACTTCCAGGGACTGATCAGTTGGCAAGACCAAATGGGACAAATTCCCACTTTTGTCAAAAAAGTGGGGTGCAGTGGAATATGTAGGGGGGCAGGCCAGCCCCAGGCGAGCAGCGATGCCAGCCCTGACCTTGTGCGGGGAGTAGGCACGGCTTGGGCCAACCCCATGTGGGGAGCGGGGCTCGGGCAAGAGGTTTGGGCAGCCCAGGGTTGGGGGTGGGATGGGGGCTCGGGCTTGCCCCAGGCCATGTCCCATTTTCCCTTTGGGAAATAAGATCACCATAGTCCTCTGTCATCAGAAAGGCCAAGGACTTGAACGAGCAATAATACTGAACTACCATCTCATGACTGGAGGTGGCCCTATCTGATCAGGGGTGGAGGATGTTAGTGGGCTGGTGTGAAGGAATCTTCCACAGTCACTGCCAGTGTTGTACCTCTCTTGGGGAGAACTACAGGTCTCCAGGGCTTTTAATCTGGCTCTAAATATACTGATTTTTTTTTTTAAACAAAAAGAAGAAACGGATGCAATGTCAGCACCTGAAATGATGTGAGAGGGGGCTGGTGCCTGTGGGGCTGCATGGATTCTATTTCATTGCTCTGTATTTACTTCTGTTTCCACTCTCTGGAAAGGGGACCATCAGGTACTTTGTTAAATGGATTGAGAGGTCTGGCTGATTTTACTGATGTTCCTGTAAATGCCTCCATGTTATTCCTCCACCCAAATTCTTCTGAGTGATTTTTGTGATGGCACTTGGCAAATCAGAATGTTATCAGTGCCTTGATGTTCAGTGGCAAGCCATGCTCTCTACCGGGGGTCCTTTAGAAAGAATAACTGGGATTAATAATACGATGTTTTGTAGCAGTGAGTGCCCTAATCTTGGAGAATATAACAATCATCCGATTAATTTAGATGCAGGCTATCAAGTGGCATGAACTCCTAGCTATAACAATCAGATGAGCTGGAAGCGTGGTTTCTTTCTCTGGTGTGATCCCTTTGTGACATGGAATTTATTTGCTTGCTAACAATTCTGTGAGGTACTATTGTTTGTACACTTTCGCAGAAAACCCTTCTCTGGAGACAGAGTTAAATTCTGACCTAATTTACACTGATATGAATCCAGAACACCTGTGACACTACAGAGATGAGTGCCACATAAGTACATAAACAGATAGAGTTAAGTGGAGTTATTCCAGATTTACCCCTATGTGACTGAGATAACAAATCTGGTTCTGAGGCACTAACAGTGGAAGGAGAAACGGGTGAGCTAGCTGAATGCAGGAATGTGCTTCTTGTGATTTGTTCTACTGACTGGCTTACTGGATGCGTTCTCATCCTGGGGGGTAGCAAACAGGTGTCAAGGGAGGGTGGTGAGTAGCCTTCCCTTCTGGTATTGCTAAATGGGAAGAGGTCCAGGCTAGATCTCAAGTAGATGTGAGGGGAGATTGCAGGCTGATCCTGGTGTGGAAAAGAATGAAAGCTCCTCACTTGATTGACAACTAAAGCTGGTTGGAAAAATTCTGATGCAACATCTTTTTTGTTGGAATTTGACAAATCCTCACAATCGAAACCTTCCCCAGAGATGTTTTGATTTTGACATAGTCCGACAGAGCCCAGGCAAGGTTCCATCAGAAACCTGCCTGGTTTCCTGCCAGCTCACCTGTCCAGCTCCTCGGCAGCACTCTTGGCAGGTTGACAGGGTGCTGAGAGCCTAGAAGCTCTGGGAGTCCTGGCCCACAGCTCTTCAGGAGTCAAAGCTCCCAGGGCTTCCAGAGTCTGTGAATCTAGGGCTGCCCACCAGGAGCCCAGGTGCCATTCCCTTTTGTGGAGAATTTAAAAATGTTTGGTTTCCATTCCAGATTGGAACAAAACCAAATTTCAAGATATTAAAATCCTCTGCAAAGTGGAATGACTTTTCTCCGCCCAACTCTGAGAAGCATGAGCTTGCTACAGCTGCAAATTGTGCACGTAGCTAGTCTATACTGAAACATCCTGTTGTTCCTTCGTCCTTCCTCCCTCCACTTGTTTGTCTCATCCATCTGTTATGTCTTGCCTTTGATAGAGCTGAGCAAATAATTGATTTTTCGGTTCAGTGGCCGAAATGGTTTGTTGAGAAAATGTCAAAATGAACAGTTTCCGTTTTTTCAAAAATTTTCCTAATTTTTTTTTATTGGGCTGAAACTACTTGCTGAATTTGACTTGAATTTGCAAATAGTTTTGGTTGCCCCAGAATGGCATTTTTTGGAGAATTTACTATTAGACCAAACACTTTTGTCCATCTGTAGTCTTTAACCTTTTTTGGGTAGGAGCTGCCATTCACCATCTATTTGTATGGTGTCTGGTGCAATGGGGCCCTGATTTGCTTGAGCCTCTAAGGGCCAGATTTTCAAAAGAACTCTGCTCCCATTAAAGCCCCTAAATAAGGGTCAGATTTTCAGAAGTGCTCAGCACGCTGCCCCTCCCATTATGACACTTGACGTCAGATTTTCAAAAGAGTTCAGCACCCATCAGATTCCTCTCTTTGGAAAACCTGGCCACTTAAGCACCAGAATAAGTTGAAGTCAAGCTGTTTTGAAACTCTGGCCCTAGGTGCTGCCAATGTGTAAATAATATGAGAATTTCTGAGTGTTCAACTATATTTGTGAGTTAGGGAGCCAAATTCTCTGCTGGCACAACTCTATCACAGTCAGTGGATTACATCAGTGGAGAATTTTGCAAGGACATATATTTGGAGGAGTGTGCAAGAGTGAGTTGATGAGTGACTTGAGGGAGTTTATGTGAGTGAATCTGAGGAGGTGTTTTCATGGGAACAGGGCTAAGCATGCAATAGCGGATTTGTGAATTGTGAGTGGGTGTGAATGAAACTGGGTGTCTGTGGGTGGGTGCGTGAATGAAAGAATGTGTGAGTGGATGGGCAAACATGCACGAGAGAATTATCAAATTGTTGCAGGTTTCAGAGTAACAGCCGTGTTAGTCTGTATTCGCAAAAAGAAAAGGAGGACTTGTGGCACCTTAGAGACTAACCAATTTATTTGAGCATAAGCTTTCGTGAGCTACAGCTCACTTCATTGGATGCATACTGTGGAAAGTATAGAAGAAGATCTTTTTATACACACAAAGCATGAAAAAATGGGCGTTTACCACTACAAAAGGTTTTCTCTCCCCCCACCCCACTCTCCTGCTGGTAATAGCTTATCTAAAGTGATCACTCTCCTTACAATGTGTATGATAAGCTATTACCAGCAGGAGAGTGGGGTGGGGGGAGAGAAAACCTTTTGTAGTGGTAAACGCCCATTTTTTCATGCTTTGTGTGTATAAAAAGATCTTCTTCTATACTTTCCACAGTATGCATCCGATGAAGTGAGCTGTAGCTCATGAAAGCTTATGCTCAAATAAATTGGTTAGTCTCTAAGGTGCCACAAGAACTCCTTTTTCTTTTTGCAAATTGTTGCACATATGGCTGTATCAGTATGGGGGTTCTCTCCTTTCCTCCTGGTCACGGTGTGAAGACCATGGACCCTGAAACTTATGCTTAGATTTATGTTGTAAATCCATCAGGGATTCCTAGACAGCAGTACCTGGGTACTGGATTAACTCTTCAGCTTTGCAGGATATTACAGCCTCCTGATTCTCACTAGGGTTTTCTGGAGAAGCTTCCAGCAGTTGTCTGTTGCGGCAGGGCAATGAACCCATTTACATCTGGGTAATACAAACTATAAATATTGCGCCATCGTCTCTCTCTCGGTCCATCTCACTCTCTCTGCCACGCTCACTGTTAGCCCTTTCCCTCTGTCACTTTGAGCTAGAATGGACTTTCCTGTTACAGCACTGATTCTGCTTTTAAACCTAGTTAGCAGTGCTTTTGCTCTCGGACTGATCAGTATTGTAAAGAGATTGCATTGCCACTTTGAGAAGGGGAAAAGCAAGGAGGAAAGGAGAATGGGGGGAAGGGCCATACTGCCCTGGAGAAGTGCAGAGAGTTGGAGTAAAAAAGCTACCAATGGGTGGGGGCTGAAGGATGCATTGACATGAGCTTTGAGGAGAGAATTTGTTCTACAGGGAGATAGTTGAGCACTGGGAGAGAGGGGGGCGGTAGCTAGAAAGCTGTGAAGAGGAGGCAGAAATATAGGGGAAGGGGAGGGTGCTGTTTCCCAGTTGTTCCTCTTGTTGGGACCCCCATTCCTCTCTATTCCACACGGACTTGCTGTGTTCTCATTCTTTGACTGCAAATAGTTGGCATCAGGAAAGCTGTTTCCAGAGATGGAGGGGGAGGAAATTGTAATTCATGTGAACGGGACGAATCCCACCTTGTTTTAAGCATCTCTCATCAATGCTCTGCTTGGTTCTTCCTTTCCCACCTTTTAGATCTCTCCTCCACTTTGACCTTGGCAGATTGAGGGTGAGTGTCTGGGTGTGGAGACAGCACCCCAGGTAGGACTTGTCGGCAATAGCTTCATTGGAGGCTATGGGCACATGGACGGTTGCTGATACTATTCCCCCCATTTATTAATTATTGGTTGATCTACATCTCGTTGCATGGCATTCTCCCTCCAAAATCTCCCCTCTGTCCCAGGGGCATGGGACTGTTACTGGGCCTAGCATCAATCGCCTCTGATTCCAAATGCGCTGTTTTCAACCTTTAGCCTATCCTGGGTCTTTCACTGCAGGGCCTTCTCCCTTGGAAAACAATGGGCCTGATTTTTCCAACATGCTAAACACCCACAATTCCAGTTGTAGCTGTGGGTGCTCAGCACCTCTGAATATCAGACCCCAAATCCATCTAATCTTGCCTAATTATTATCTATCTCTACCTTATTCCTATGACACCTATCCCTGTGTAATCACCACTCCTCTGACATTTAGTTATTTCTGATGCACACTGGAGGGGTGCTCTTTCCCCATCTCCTACCGGGGCCAAGCTTCCTTCATGAATGTTTCCCATTTCCCCTGCTGATTCCATCCCTCTTTCTGGGGGAGGTTGCATGTGCTTTCCCTGTGTCAGTGTAAATTATTGGCATGTTCCATCCCTGCCCCGTCACATCCTGTTCAATAACCCAAGAACAAAAAGTACTCAGTGGAGTAAAAAGGCAGCAAATGTAAAATGGTTGAAAGGAAAAACTACATTTTTTTTCAATGTCTAATTAGACTGTGGAAATTGCTGCTGTAAGAGGATATTGCAGCAAATAGCTTAGCAAGATTCCAAAAAGGATTAGCCGTTTCTCTGAATAGGACTAACCTCAGTAGTTATGCTAGGCTGGATAGAAACGATAAGAGCTATCAGCCCCCATGCTTCAGACCAAGTTGATTACCATCAGTGTTGCAAAATAAGGCACAGGATGGTGGTAATGGGGGTGGTGAGAGGGAATTGCAGGCATTGGGCACAGCCAGAGACAAGATACTATATTAGATGGACCGCTGGTCTGTGCCAGTGTGGCAATCTCTATGGACTGTTATCAATAATGAAAAGCAGCAGAGGGGTGTAACAGCTTTGCCCGGCAAGAGAGATGGAGCCTTTTGGAATAGAGAAGAGCAGCTAGGCTAATAACAGGCCAGTCTTTTTAACTGACTCATTCTGCACACATGCTCATGGCTAGGGTGACCAGACAGCAAATGTGAAAAATTGGCACGGGGTGGGAGTAATAGGTGCCTATATAAGGAAAAAAAAAACCCAAAATCGGGACTGTCCCTATAAAGTCAGGACATCTGGTCACCCTACTCATAGCTTGTGTACACACAAAAGCTGCACTGCTTTAACTTCTAGTGATTTAGTGAAATTGATAGAACTGTTTCAATTGTGTGCACTCACACTGTTGCACTTCCACTGGTGCAAGCAACATTGCATTTCAAGGCTTGCATCCACAGAACACCACACTGCACTCATTGCAGAGCACTGTGGGGTGGGAAGGTATCCCGACGTCCCTTGTGCAGCCTCCAGGCTCACAGCATTCTGAGCAATTTTTTGTGGCACATTGTAGGATATCTGTAGGCGTCCAGGGGGATTGTGGGAGCAGGAGTCATGCATCCCTCTGCTTTTCTGCTGTATCCCAGAACTCACCTGATGGCTGTGCTGTTTCCAAACTGGACTTTGCCCTCCTCTCTGTGCTGTGGCTATCCACTCATGGTGGACTTGTTCATTCTACCCTGGTTTGGGAGGTAGTGCAGATGTCCTGGTCAGTGGAGCTCTACCCTGAGGGACAGGAATGAGGAACTGACAACTCTTTAGAGTGGATCTCAAAAAGATCAGAAGTTCAGTTCAGTACCCAATATATGAATGCTTAGCTGAAGTATTAACTCCTGTTGGACTTGTAAAGTGGAGCTGGAAATCTCACAGAATCAGTCTTTTTTCTCGTGAGATTTCAGGTACTTCTTGTAACTGTTCTGATTTTATTAAAACCGGATACAAAAGTCCCCTAGCCCTGGTAGTTCCTTCTCCCTTTCTCTGACCCCCTCACTCTCTCCACTTCTTTCCTCTATTGGTCCCAGCCCCCTCCTATCCTTCCCCCCCCCCATCCTTTCATCGCTATTATTAGGTTTATTTTTAACATTCTGCTTTTCAGAGTAATTTGAAAACTTCATAGCAGCTGTTCACATCAATGGGTTTGATTTCAGGATGGTTCTAAACAACTCATTTTTTGTGGGGAGGGATGGGTGAGGTGATTGTGACATGTGAAACAGCTGAGCCAATCATCAGAGTTGATGACAAGTCAGTTCAGTTGCATATTGCAGTCCTATTGGTTGGCTGATTTGGAAGTTGGTCTGAAACATCACATATGTTCTAGTGACATCAGTCATGAGAGGTGACCTTCTACTCACCTTACAATGTGGCATCGGCCAGGCATTCTAGTGGAAACAAACAGTACCCAGCATTCATTTCCCTTGGGCACAGAAATCCACTTTTTTTCTCCCTGTGATGGGGTGGGACTCTCCCCTGCAGCGCCTCCTGCTGGTCATCCAGGGAATTAACATTTCCAGCCTCTGAGTGCCCTCTGCAGGCTGGTGTTCCACTTGCCACTGGGCCCCGAGTCCCTCCTGGACCCCGGTGCCCCTTTCATGCCAGGGTGCTGCCCCCTGGCAGTACCCCCACAGATCAGGGTCTCCCCCTAGGGAATCCCCACCCTCTATCCCCACCTCGCCTCAGTCTTTGGCTACTGCCAGTCACCATCTAGCCCCCATTCCCTGGGGCAGACTACAGTATACTTGCCACTCATCATTGGCAAGGAGAGTCTTGACCTGCTACTTCTGCCTACCTTTGGGCTGCCCTCTGCAACCCCAGTATCCTTTTCCTAGGCCTTCTCAGGCCGGAGCTCCCCAGCTCCTCTGGCCTTTCCCCAGCCCTGCTCCACTTTCAGTACTCTGCTCAGCTCCCAGCAGTCAGGCCCCTCCCTCTCAACATCTAGAGAGAGAGTCTTTTTCTTCCTGGCCCACTGCCCTCTTATAAAGGCCAGCTGGGCCCTGATTGGGGCACGGCCGCAGCTATGGCTGTTTCCTCAATCAGCCGAGGCTTGCTGCTTTCCCTAGCAGCAGCCCTCTCCCAGGGCTGATTTCAAGCCCTTCAGGGCAGGAGCGGGTGACCGCTCCGCTACACTCCCCTCAGGGCCTGAACAAATATTGCTTTCTAGCTGAGCATGAAAATAAAATTCAGGATCACCTTCGAAGGGGTGCACTCAATTGTGTCTTGTCTTTCTCCCATCTACTCAGCTGCCCACGTGTCCCCCTTCATCATAGTATCTCAATGCTGTCACAGAAACACAGGTGTGACATCACATTTTTTCATGGCAGAATAATCTGATGGGGAGAGGGGTGGTAGTCTTATGGCAGTCTGAGTCTATAGTAGACTTAATCCCCTCACGTTTTTCTCCACTGAAAGCTATTTTCCTGAAGTTTGGTTACGCTGCTATATCCTGAAGTTTGGTTTTCTGAGAAGACTCTGAAAGGGATTTTTAGTAATATCAGACAATTTAATTTTTTAAGACACATTAAAAAAAATGGGCCAAAGAATCCTATTTTAAATGATTGGCTTTTTGATGTACCCTGAAAATTTACCGCTTCGAGCCACTTGAGGATAGCTAGTCATCATATGTCCCTTCCCTGCTATTCCTTGTCAGAACTGGTCTGGATGGAGTGAGCGTGGGCTTGACAGATGACATTTCCAACTTTAGGGGGCCAGGGATACTTGCAACATTATTCCTTGGACACATTACTGAGCCACACCCCATCAAACCACTACTTTATAACCTCCCCTCCTTCAGCCTCCTTCCCTCACTCTTGGTCTTGATGGCAGTTCCAACATTACATTTGGCTTTGCACTTCAGAGAATTTCAGGGGCTCAACTGGGAGGTCCCTTTCCTAGGCATAAAAAAGAAATGTGACCCTCACGTAAACCATTCTCTGAGACCAGCATCATCTGTGAACTTTTTGTAGCCAGCAAAGGCAGCATTTTTTGGAGTGGGTCAGCTTCCCCTCTTCATCTTGAGCTATTGGAAGAGCTGACTGCAAACAGATTTTCACTGCCCCAATGTGGACTTATGTCAGGCAGAGCCCAATGAGAGCTGACAAGCTGACAGACCCAATTCGTCAACAGAGAATGGGGCAAGGGGGGATGTCTGCCTTAGAGACAGGGAGTGATGCCATGGATGTGCCAGTGGAGTTCCTGTAAGCAATACAGGGCCATATTTAGATAGTTACCCAATTTCTGTGATGTACTGTAGGGGGAAGAAAAATACACATGAGCTGTAAATTGTAAATCCTTTAGTCAGAAGTAGCCAATAGGAATTGGTCTTTCAGAGAGATTTTCCCCTTTGGTACTACATATGACCAATAAAACCCTAGTGTCAAGTGCTGATGATCAGAGCCTAGAATGTGTTGCTCTTCAGTCTGGTAGCTTGGCAGCCCTGCATTTAGTACTGACTAGCCAGGGCATGGGGAAAAACTCATGAGTTCAGAGGTGGAAGGTGTTCGAGTCCAGACTCCCAGCCAAAAGAAGGCTCTTGTGTTTCCAGTTTTCCCCTTCCCTTTCCTGCATGCCCAGTCTGGGAAGTACAACCAGAGTCAGTGTTTGAACCAGCAGAGGAGCATCTCTAGGTTTGGCAGATTGTTCACCTGAAAAGTAATTATGACTGTGGGACTGAGGGGCAAAAGTTCAGGGCTGTCTCCTTTGCTGGGTGCTATCCTGTTAGTTTGCTCCCTGCTCAATGAAGTGCTCCCAGCTGAGAATTTTCCTAGCAGAACAAGAATGGTGCCTGTTTGGAACTTGAATTAGAGAGCTCTTGAAGAAGCGATCTTGTCTGTGGACGCAAAACTCTCTTGAAGCACTCTTGGTTGGGGAAGGGGATTATCCCTTTTGAAGAAGAGTTTGGGTTGGGAAGAGTTCCGAGCCAGTTTCTGAGATTGAGCTAGGTTTAGAGTTGGGGCTGGATTTTGAGCCTAGGTCAGGGAACTGGTCCCAGCCCCACTCCTAACTGGGGCTCAGACGCTTATCCCAACCTATGAAACAACGGCAAGGTTACCCTTACTTTGAGCTCAAAATCCAGTCCACAGTAACCCTAGCCTGGGCCCACAAACTAGCCCAGTGCCAAACCGAATTTGGGCCTATAAAGTGGCACCAACCTTAACCATATTTGAAGCCATTAAACTGGGCCCATAAACTGACCCCAACACTAATTAGGTAGCCCCCAAAACTGGTCCTAACTTCAACTGAACTGGCTTCAAACCTTTTTTTAGTACAAATCGGGAAGTTGGGCCAGACCCCAGTCCTTGTTGGGCCCCACAGATTGTCCCCAACCTGAACTTTACCCTGTGCATAAAATCTTGTCCTCTGCTAACTTTACCACATAGCAACAGACACTTCCATAGATTCACAGAAGGAACCATTATGAAGTGACCATTGTGATCATCTAGTCCAGGGGTTCTCAAACTGGGGGGTCGGGACCCCTCAGGGGGTTGCGAGGTTATTACATGGGCAGTTGCGAGCTGTCAGCCTCCACCCCAAACCCACTTTGCCTCCAGCATTTATAATCGTGTTAAATATGTAAAAACGTGTTTTTAATTTATAAGGGGGGGGTCACATGCAGAGGCTTGCTATGTGAAAGGGGTCACCAGTACAAACGTTTGAGAACCACTGATCTAGTCTGGCCTTCTGCAGAACATAGGCTGTAGAACCTCTCCCAGCAATTCCTGCATCCAGACACAGTGTTAATGTTAGCTCAAGCCTAAAAGCCAGAACCAGTCCTTTGCTGAGCCAGGACCCTGAAACTGGCTTCAATCCTTGTCCTGGTCCAAGACTGACAACCTTACCTCTAAGCTAAACAAATCCCAGTGCTAACCTTAGTCCACCCAACTGGTAGCCACCCAACAAAAGTTAGCTGGTGTATGTGATAGGATTGGACTGGTGGTCTACTCCACCTTCCCTGATAGCCCCTGGGAGGAGACACTTGTCTTTACTGGATCCCAGCTGGCAGCTCGAGTATCTCGTGTGTGTGTGTGTGTGTGTGTGTGTGTGTGTATGAACACTCAAGGTATCCTGTCACTCCAGCTATCAGTCAGCTGGGGGTAGAATTTTCCCAGCACCATTTCTACCAGTGTCAGCCTCTTGTTCAGCCACTGCTCTATATGGTGATGGGGGTGGAGTCAATGACTTCCTTTGGAAGAGGGGCAGGGCTTGGTAGTCAGAAGTTCCATCCCCAGGGTTCCAGTGAAGCAGTGCAGCTGTGCGCATTCACTGAGCAGTGGAGCTGTGGTCAGACTCCATGTCCCTGGAGCACAAGGATTAGGACTTGTCTGCCATTAAATAGTTGTGTAGTGCAGCTAATGCAGTATGGCTGTCCTGTTTAACTCAGGAGGTGACTTAGTCAGATGAATGATGCCAGTATACATAGTATGAAAACCTCTTTGGGATTCTCTTGGATGAAAGACACTAATGAAATATAATAGTATTACATTCAGAATCAATCTGTTTCATCTGTACTATGTAATCAATAGCAGCATTATGAACCGTCTAAAAGAATGAAAATTAGGCCCTTTACATTGGTTTATTTGGGGTGTGGCTCCTAGCTGAAGTTCTTGCATCCTGCACAGTGGGAGGTGGGGTATAGAGCAGGGCAGATTTTTCAGACAAATAGTTTATTCACCACAAATGCAGTTTTGGGATGACCAAAACTATCTGTGAATTTGGCAGAAAAAAATGGGAAAATTTTTCTTTTGAAAAACATTTTATTTCAACATTTTTTAAACAAAACATTTCATCTTTTTTGTTTTAAAATGACTTTTCATTTTGAAATTGTTAGATTTAATTATTTTTAAAGGTAAAAAATCCCACCCCCCAAAATATTTTGTTTTTGGGTCAGACAATTTTTTTTAGTTTTCCATTTTGGTGAGAAAAACCAAAAAATGTCTGTGTCGTATAGACCCAAGATGAATTTTCCCCCTGATTTTTTGGTTTGGCCATCAAACCGAATAATCAATACTCAGTCAGTATTGTATGACTCTCTGGGTTGCTGCCTTTCTGTATTTTTCCTTTTACATGGCAAAATATCCTCATGCCACTGATTCACAGTGCAGTGATGTGGGTGCTAACAGATACTGCAGGAGAAGACAACCTTCCTCCACAATCCGCTTAGCCAGTTGAGTGGCAGTGGATTCCGTCCTGACTTATGCAGCAATATGCTTACATCCTGAAGCATGGAGCTGATTGTCTTTGTCTTTGTAGGCACAACTATACATGAAAATTTTCCGTCTCCTTTAAGTTCTTTTCTCAATGGCTTACTATGGCAGAAAATTGCAGGCATTGATAATACACTGCATAAAGGAAAATTTCACAGCGTTGTCCTTCCTTCCTGTACTGTAGGATAGGGTTAGAGGATGCATTAATCACTTTTCATTATGTGCTTCAATTCCATCTGTTGAGTGCCTTCTAATTCTTGTCTTTTCCACAACATGGTGACATTTGTATCAGACCTCAGTGATATTTTGGGACATTTGCAGTATTCTGTGGGATAGACAGTCAAAATTGGGAGAGTCCTATGAAAGCTGGGATGGCTCAGGGAACTCTGAATCAGATGAAAACCTATTTCTTTCTTTCTGTAGCTAACTTCATAGAGAGGTAACATTTCCATCTCAATTTCAGAGATTACAAATGACATCATCTTTCCTCGACCATCTGGGGTGTGAAAGCAAATACATCTGCGTGGTCCAAATTGATCCAGAAAGGTGGAAAGCAACTGACAGTTATGGGAAAATTATTCAATCTTTCTTTCTTGTTTGTTTCCTTTTCAGGTCCTTACTTCCCTCCTCCCACACTCCACAGCTCCACCAAATTTGGCTCAGTCTGGCAGAGGTAACTGTACCAGTCTTTTTAGAGCTGCGGAAAGGAGGTCTATGTGGATTTCTTAGCATCCACAAAGGATGAGATGCTTTCACTGTAGAATGGGAGAAGGGGGATGCATGCTCACAAAGGTGGCTTCTTTTACCCAGATAACTGGTACTCCGTTCCCGTCCCCTCCCACCCCCCAACTCCTTCCTACACCCTTACTAGGATCTTGACTTACTTTGGCAGCTGGCTGCATATGTAATAGGGTTGCCATAGGAACTTTACCGAGCACAGTGTGCTCGGTAATCTCTCAGTTCTCTGTCTGTCTGTCTTTCTTTCCCTTTCCTTCTTCCCTTTCTGATGCCCGTTGCCATGGAAAACTTATTATTCATCACAAATTCCAGACATGTTTTTCTTTTAGTTCATAGTTTGCTTTTTCTTTTAACATCAGAGCGGGGGGTGGAAGTTCCATCTGCCTCTTTAAAGCCTTGCCCATTGGAGTGGGGGAAGGTTTTTTGTCCTGGACTCTAAAGCCCTCTTCAAAGAAAGTGGTGGGAGGCTGGGTAGGGGAGTTCAGGAATTAGGGACGTTCAGTCATGATGTGAGGTTAATTTTCAAAAGGACCTAAGTGATTTAGGAGACTAAAGTCCCATTTTCAAAAGCGTCTTTGGCATTTAGAATTCTGTCTTATTGAAAGCCAATAGGATTTAGGCTCCAAAGTTGCATAGGTGTTCCTGAAAATTTTACCCCAGTGTCTGCTTTTATGAAATGTTAAATTGAGTGTTGCAGAATGAAATTGGTACAGATTATTCATTATTATTTACTGCAGTATAGGTGTTTTAAAGTGTGCTTTATAGGGATGAAATATAACAAGATATTGGTCCTGAGACAAATCAGAACTAGTCTCAAACCTTTGCCTGTTTCAGACCAAATCTTAGTGCTATTTCTAAATCTCTGAATGTTCAGTTCATATTCCCCATTCTTCCCCTGTTTCCACCTGTAATGCGGTCACACTTCCGGATTTGGGAGCTGGAAATCAGAAATACCAAAATACCATGGAAAGACTTTAATTGTGGCATTCCCTACTCAGCCAGGCCCAGGAAGCCTGGAAATCTTCTGAGGAAAGATATATTCTGGGGCAGTTTTCAAGTCTTACTACCAGGGAGGGAAGAGTGAAGAGATCCATGCAAACCTTTCCAAATTTTGTCTGTTTACCTAAATCAAATCTCCACAGTTTGAGATTCTAATGAGGAATTCACTATCATAGTCCAGACCTCTTAGGACTGACTTCTTCCCAGGGAGTGAGCAGAGAAGTAATTTGGGGCCAAATTTAGTCCAAGAATAAGTGGGAACCGCTTCCAGTGGTTTCAGTGAAGTTGCACCCCTTATTTTGAGGCTGAATTTGGCGCTCTCTGTCTCTCTCTCTTTCTCTCTCCACTTCTCTGACATGTATGTCTCTTCCTCATGAAGCAGTGGGCATACAGGAGAAGATTTTTGTGTACAGTAATCATTAGTAATATTAGAATTTTTAAAAAATGTTTTCCTACAAAATCGTAATATCACAGTGCTGCACCCTCTTGCCTCTTTTTTACTGAATGAATTCACTGCATGTGAAAGGTAATGGACTGGCAGCCCCTGCAGACTGAAGTTCTTTATCTGCAGATGAGGTAAAGCATGACCTAGCAAGAGTGCAGGCTCCCTCCCATTTCCCCCTTAGCCTGTCAATGTGCCTTGACTCTGTACAACAGGGGTTCTCAAACTAGGGGTCGGGACCCTTCAGGGAGTTGTGAGGTTATTACATGGGGGGTCGCGAGCTGTCAGCTCAACCTCCACCCCAAACCCTGCTTTGCCTCCAGCATTTATAATGTTAAATATATAACCAAGTGTTTTTAATTTATAAGGGGGGGGGTCGTCGCACTCAGAGGCTTGCTATGTGAAAGGGGTCACCAATACAAAAGTTTGAGAACCACTGAAATGGACCAGCTCTTGGCTCTTTGCTGACACTGACAAAAAAGAGGCCCAGTTAGTTAGGGTGCTGTTGTGGACAGCTGTCTAACAGAGACAGTCAATGTGTTTCACAGAGGCTGCTGAACATCAACCAGAAGAGAAACACTGAAGTCACTACCAATCTGGGCCCGGAGTTGAACTGGTCACCTAGAAGTGAATATTTTCTTTCCTCTAGCACCTTTCATACTCCAGGGATTGATCTGAAAGTGTCTTAAAGAGCAATGAGTGAAAAACTGAGAGTGCAATGACTGTGTAGGCAAATGATAGCCATTCTGCACTCAGCAGAAGCTCACACAGCCTCAGACATTGGAGTCTCTTTTACTGAGAGAGGGAAGGCAACTTTGTTTAGCATAGTGTCCTTCCTAGAAACCACCACACACAACATGTTACAGAGTTTAATAATACCAGTCAGCTGCCAGGAAGTGGTATAAATGATTTAAACACATGAACCCCGGGTAGGACATTGGTGTTGTCCCCAGCTCTTTTCAAAATGGACCAAGTATACCTATAACTAAGATTGTCCCAAAAATAAGAATTATGTTTCACAAAAGCTTTTAAATTTGTTATAATTCTGCACTGGGGGGAAATGAGACCATCTGAAATTTTTAGTGAAAAAATGAGAAACAGACATCTCTACCGCAGTACAGCAAATAGCCCAGTGATTAGGAATTCACCTGGGATAGAGGAAGCCCACGTTCACTGGGCTGTAGAGTCCATCTCAGTCTCTCCTGTTGGAGCTGTTTCACTTTGTATAAAGAATGAAATAGTTATTGGGCCAGAGAGAGAGGCTGGCTCTCTAGGTGGGGAGGGCTAGAGCACTCACCTGGGATGTGGGAGATCCAGGATCCATTCCCTGCTCCAAATCAAGGAGAGCAAGTAGCAGGACCTGGGGGTCTCACATCCTGGATGAGTGCATTAACCCCTGGGGTATTTGCTCTCTGTGGTTTGACCAGAAATTCTATCTTGAACCTGTGAAACCTTCCTAGAGAAAAGCTTTGGTTTTGATGAATCAGCATTTTCTGATGGGAAAAATTCCTAACTACTTCTAACTCTCATTTTAGAGTCTGCCAGAGGCAGGCAAAAAAGACCTTGCTTGAATTGATCATCCAAAGGATAGCTCTTCACTTGAGAGTAGTCCTCGCCTTCATTCTAGTGCTATGCTGGGAGCACAGCATACAAGCCTGATCCCTGGTGAGAGAGTTCAGACTCTGACCTGCTGATCTAGAGGTGTGAGTGCCATCAACGGAGCCACGCTTGACACTTAGTGTGGGAAAAACAAAACAAAAACAATTGGGATGAGATACTGATGCTCCAAGAGAGAGGTCTGTTGAGGATGTGGGTGATGTAGTTGGAAAGGTGTGGCTGGGAGAGTTGTCAGGCCGGGTGACTTTGTGGGCAGGCAGAAGGAGTACGTGAAATCAGGAAATGGATTGAAAGTCTGGAAAGGGGAGTTAGGGCCACAGATTCCACGGCTGACCCTCTTTCTTGTAGACCTCACTAATGTTTACAGTGGTGGTAGAGATCGTGGGGAGGATGGCAGCGGGTATAGTTGCCATAGAGATTACAGCTGTGATAAATCTGCTGAGGTCAGCAGAGCACGGTGATGAGTCTGCTGAGGGTGAATCTGCTGCTGCCCCTGTCCCTCTGTTGGGGAAGGACATAAATTGCCAGGAGGGGACAGGGTGTGGCAGGCGGACAGGTATGGGGCCTGGGAGGAATTTCGTGGTGGGAGAAACACATAACGGGATCCACCAGCTGCTAGAGCCCTAGCAGTTCAAGTGCTTGGCTGAGCCATGGTACACCTGGCATGCCAGCAGGGACTGATTCAGGGCCAAATGTGGTGGCCACAGAGCACCAGAGACCCCCAAATTGGGTTATGCAGCCTTGAGCCTGCAGGAGCGGAGGGTTATAATGATGACACAACGAGGCTGGCTGTGATGAAGGCAAGGGGTAGAGGGTTGTGGCTGTGTTGGAGCTGATGGTGAGTGTGACACTGGTATTACAGTGGTAGTATAAGGATGCTAGTGATGACAATAGCAGAGATTTGGTGGGGAAGATAATGTTAATAGGAGCAGTAGCAGAGATGAGGGTGGTGATGAGAGCATTGATTGCCCTGAGCATAACGATGGCAGTTGGAGTGGCAATGAAGAAGATAGTGGCTAATTACTGACATGATTATGAGGAGGAAGAGGAGGCTGGCTGGAGAAAGAGTGGAGATGGCTGTGACTATGACAGTTTGCAATGAAGAGGCTGCTGCTCACTGTTACAACTGATTTTAGTGCTTCTGCTCTGATATTTCCCCAAGCTGTCCCCTCACTGCGTGAGGGCTCACAGCTTTGTTTCTTCCTAGCTCTCCCACTCAGCTTCTTTTGCTACAAGAATTTTTCCTGTTTGGGTGTGGAGAGACATTTCAATAGTGGCTTTACATAAAAAGAAAAATAAAATCAGTGAGTTGTATAATTAAAATCTTAAATCAGACCATTCTGTAGACACCGCCTCCTCCCCCCCATGCCCAGCACACACCACTTCACATCCACTGTAAGGTGAATACTGGATATGTTGTCGTCTTAGGACTAGGAATGAGGCTTTCCTAGTGCTTTAACAAAACAATCTCAAGGAAGTTTTAAAACGGGGGTGGTGGGGGGGGGGGAATCTTTGCAGCCTGCCTTGGCCAGGAAAGGGTTAATGCTTTAACTGCAGTGTAATTTCAGAGGCATTAAAGAACACGTTTCCATAGAAACGTCAACCCACAGAGGGAGAGATGAGAGAGAGTAGAGAGAACTGGTCCTCTGACAAAAGAGGAACAGTAGAGTTCTAACCCCCACACAGCACTGACAGAAGCGATTATCTGTTCCTTCTAATCAACTCCCCAACGAAAATGTTGGAGGGATTTAAACCACTGCCATGCTACCTTGTGTGTATACACCACTTCAGACAAAGTAATGTTGAGTCAAGACTTCTTTGGTGGTGAGCCCTTTAGGGTAATGACTGCACCAAATTCTATGTCCTTTAAAGTGCAGTGTATGTTTTTGGTGCTAGGTAAATGATTAATAACCCAAAGCCCCCAAACGTTTTTTGGTGGGTTGAAAAAGTTCATTTAATTTGCTGATTTTTAAAAAAATAAATAAATGTTTTATTCAGTTTCCTGAACTACCTCAGCATTGCTCAGTTTCAGACAGCACCGAAATGCTGGAAGTAAATGTCTTCTGGCAGATTTTAATAGCCCAACTGGAAAGAAGAAGGACCTGAAATCTCTGGAGGAAAATCTGTTCTGCTCACAAAATTTCTGGCACTGGTTTCCAGCTCAGAAGTTGGAATGAGTTCCAGATAAACATAACGACATACCATGGTGGTAGGTACCTAGGACATACTAGTGGTCCTGATCCTGCAGACACTACTAGATGTAATACTGCCATGAATAGTCCCAGGGACTTCAAAGTGGCTTCTCTTGGTGTTATACCTGGTAGTGTTTGCATAATTGGTCTCTAAGGTCATGTCTATACTACAGAGTTAAGTCGACTTAAGTTATGTCGACGATCATAAACCACTGTAATTACATCACTGGTGCATGTTCACGCAATGCTCCTTGTGTGGGCAAAGTGTGTCCACCGTTGGTGCTCCAGCACCGACCGAGAGAGCAGTGTACTGTGGGTAGCTATCCCATGGTGCAAATCACCACCTTCTCCCACTTGGAGTTCTGGGAATTGATCGCAGTACATCATGGGGATGGGATCACAACCCCATGATGCTGTTTTCTCCATCCCATAATTCCAATGGCTTCTGACTGCATTTCGTGCCGTTTTTCAATTGCCCCTGCAAACTTTCTGCCCGCCATCCCTGCCTGAAAGCATGGACCCTATGCTTCTCACCAGACTTGTGACAAGAGTTATGAACACAATGCAGCTGATCCTGCAGTATTTCATGAGCGCTAAATCTGAGCAGGAATCCGTGCTGCCTGCCCTGCTGTGTGCCATGGAAAGAAACAATTCAGGATTGATATTGGCCTTCATGGAGCAGCTGTACGTGGTGGACCGTTGCTATCGGGCTCGGGAAACCAGCACTGAGTGGTGGGATCAGATTGTGATGCAGGTATAGGATGATGAGCAGTGGCTGCAGAACTTTTGTATGTGAGAAGCCACCTTCCTTGAATTCTGTGTGGAGTTCATCCCCGCCCTGTGGTGCAAGGACATGAGAATGAGAGCTGCCCTAATGGTGGAGAAGTGAGTGGCGACAGCTGTGTGGAAGCTGGCATTCCAGACTGCTATTGGTCAGTCATGAATCAGTCTGGAGTGGGGAAATCTACCATGGGGGTTGTGGTGATACAAGTGTGCAGGGCCATTAATCACCTCCTACTACGAAGGACTGTGACTCTGGGCAATGTGCAGGAAATAGTGGATGGCTTTGCGACAATGGGATTCCCTAACCATGGTGAAGTGATAGGGGGCAAACATATCCCAGTTTTGGCCCCAGACCATCTTGCAATGGAGTACATCAACAGAAAGGGCTACTTCTCGATGGTATTGCAGGCGCTGGTGGATCACCGGGGTTGTTTCACTGACATCGATGCGGGATGGTCAGGAAAGGTGCATGACGCATGCATCTTCAGGAAAACTGGCCTGTATAGAAAGCTGCAAGCATGGACTTTCTTTCCAGACCAGAAGATTCCAATAGGGGATGTGGAAATGCCCATAGTGATCATGGGGGACCCAGCCGACCCCTTACTCCCGTGGCTCATGAAGCCTTACACCAGAAATCTTGACAACAACAAGGAGTGCTTCAAGAACAGGCTCAGCAGGTGTAGAATGACCGTAGAATGTTCGTTTGGCCCATTAACGGGTCACTGGTGCTGCCTTTGTGGCAGATTAGACCTCAGTGAGGAAAATATTTCCATGGTCATAGCAGCCTGCTGTGCTCTGCATAATGTTTGCGAAGTCTAGGGGGAAAAGTTTTCTTAAGAGTGGAGCATTGAGGTCGATCACCTGGTAGCTATTTTTGAGCAGCCAGACACTTGGGCTTTTAGAGGGGCTGAACCGGGGGTTGGGTGGGGGGAGGGCGCTATTCGAATCAGGGAGGCTTTGAATCTGCATTTTGACGAGCCCCAATAATGTATGGGTCACAAATAATCACTGTCTTTGTAAGCCTAAATTGTTATTAAACAGCAATACACAGATTTACATTTCTTACAAAGGACACGACAGTGAGCAGCACTCACTGAAGTGAGGATCTCACATCTGCATATAAGTCCAGCAGTCGTTATGGAAAATGTCCCTAAGGGTGGTGTGCAAGGAGTACTGTGATGGGACGGGAACACGAGAGGAATATGTGGGGGGAGTTTGGGAGGGGCAAGGAAGGCAGTTCTGTATGGTCTGCAGGGGGAGTCGAGCATGCATGTGTTCCACTTGGAGCACAATCAGGGATCTCAGCATGTCTGTTTGGTCTTCCATGAGCTTTATTGTCTGTTTGTTTCCTCTCCTGGCTATCCCATTTCTAGTTTTTCAATTACTGGCTCTCTCCATGCTCTGTGCTCGCTATCGGCCTGATTTGACGATTGCAGCACTTCATGAAACATGTCCTCCTTACTCTTTCTCGTTCACGTCATTATCTGACGGAGGCGATCCACCAGTGTGTAGGAGCTGGCCCTCAAGGGCACATCTGCATAAACAAAAGAAACAATAAATTGAGTCAGTATTGTGACTATATTCAGTCTTGGATCATAAAAGTTGCCTATACCTCTTTCTCATTTTATCTTGGCAAGCACAAAGCATGGGCACAACACTAAGCATGGTGAGTTTGGCCTGGGGTGGGGGCAAGATGGGACAAAGATTCTGGATGGTTTCAAAAGGGGATCAATTCAAGCACCTAGGGACACTATTCTGAATACTGGCACTGTTTTCCACAGGCAGTGGTGATTGAAGCTGAAATCACATGACTGAGGGTTACCAAAGATGCAAGGATGCAGCTCCTGCATGTATGCGGTTTCAGACTGTGTCCTTTTGTTGGTTGCCTGTGTGCTGCTTTGGTTCCTGCAGAAGTAGTTGTTGATTGGTGCGGCGAAGTTTCCTACAACGGGGAAAGAAACAAAACAGCTCTGCCAAGCCATGTGGAAAGCTGGCCTGGTCAGCTGGGAAGATGTGATGTGAGCTGTCCACGCCGAGCAAACAGGAAGTGGAATTTCAAAAAATTCTCTGGGCTTTAAATGGGGAGGGGAGCATGCCTGTGTTCCTGGCTGCAGGGCAGTGGAATGGAAACTGCTTACCAGACTGGTCATGATGGGCATTGTGGGACACCTCCTGGAGGCCACATAGGGCAACATAAGCAAGAGCAGTGTCTATGCTGACACTGTGTGTAACCTTGTTGCAAAAAGCTCTATGCCGCTCATCGAGGTGGTTTTATGATGTTGGTGTAGCAGGAGAGTTAAATCGTCGGGAGGTGCGTTATTGGGTGTACACCTCTGCTGTTCTGTTGACAAATCTATGTATTGCAGAGAAGACCTAAAATAGATAAATAGATCTGAAGCTCATTTCTTGACCTTTCTGTATTTGCCTTATGTCAGGAACCTGTTAGGTGTGTGCCAAGGAGTAATTATTGCCTACTGACAGGCCTTCTGACAAATGTGATTTTCCATACTCTTGCTGCCCTGTGCAGCCTAAAAGAAATAGATTTCCAGTGGTCCAGCTTCCAGTTTGGATAGAAATGCCCAGGAGAACAGTGAGGTATTAGCACATCCATTCCTACTGACTGAGCAAGGAGGGGCAGCTGTGGAAATGAAAAATAACACTTAAAACCAAAAATTAGTTAGCCAGATTTTTTTTTAAACCTCAAAGGCGTGTGGCTTGAGCCATACTTTGGCTGAAGGTTTTGTTTTGTTCATATTTCATCTAACCAGCTTCATCGCCCCTTGTCTATAGGCTCCTCTTTCATACGAGCAATGGGGTGAACCCTCAAGGGTTGGATGTTCAGTTAGTCTAAACTTCTGGAGCTAGGAAGGTTTAGGAGAATGGGCTTATTTCCCATGAGATTTATAGGACTTTCCAGCTTCAGCCAGATCTGAAATATGGTCAGAACTGGTTTCCTCTTGTGGGATTTTCACTTCCAGTCCCAGAGGACCCAGGAAGTGCAGAAAGGTGCACTAAAGCTGGTCAAAACATTCTTTTTGTCCTGCAGAACATTTCAATATTTTAGCAAAAAATTGAAAACTGAAAATTTTCAGCTGAAAACTTTTGGGTAAAAATTGAAGAGTTGGATTTGGAAATCTCATCACAGTGCCTCATGGAAGTTGTAGTTTGTACTTCATGCCCACATGCTGCTCATTGGCTAGGACTCCCTGGATGAACTAAATCTCCTAGTTCCCCTGTTGCTGAGCTGTGGCAGTGAGTCATGGGGGTTGCTGCCAGCCACCCTGCATCATGGACATGAAATCTGGTTGGGGACCTGGCCCATAGAGGAGAATGGGGGTAAGAGGCACCCAAGCCACAGCCTCTATATGTCACTGTGGTAGCATTTCCAAATTAAAATTTTCTGTATTTTGGCCAAAATCTTTTCAATTTTCAGATGTTTGGGTTTTTTGATGTAAAGCTGACATTTTCCATGGAAAACAGACACTTTTCACAAAAGGTTGTTTGAGTACAAACCCCGTTTTTCCACTGAGAACAATTTTGAAAGACAATTTTTGGTCAGCTTTGGTGTGGACAGTATTTGTAAAAACAAGTTAATCAAATGCAAAGACCAAAGTGTTTTTTGGGGGTGGGTGGGGGGAGGTTGGTCTGGGTTTCAGGATTATTTTTGGTGGGGTGAAGAGGGAAGTGAAAATTTGAGCCTGCTGTTTATTTCAGATCAGATCATCCCATCCCAAACTGTGCCTACCTTTATTACCAAGGGCCTCGTTTTCCACTGCTTGGCCCTTGTCATTTAGGAGTATAAAATACCACCAGATCAGGGTGGCTGTTTCAAGCTGTCCTGCAGTGACTCAAGAGCGAGTACTAACCTCAGGGTAAACTGTTAAGAACCAGGGCTCAAACCCCAAATTGGTTGTGTGTGATTTCACCAACCAATGATCAGGTGTAAGCTCCTCGAGCACTATAACAAAGCAGGAACATGGAGTCACAGACAGTCCCCTTGGGTGCTCTGACTCCTGTCTTGCCACCCAGGGAAGCCTATCTTTGTGCTAGATGGTCCTTTACATAATGAATCATAGCAATATTCTGGTTACTCCCAGTCCCAATGGGCTAATCACTTAGCCCAGGTCAGTTGTACATTAGATCTCACACCAAAGACAACACTTGTAGCCAATCCTATAATAAACTATCTAAAGATTTATTACATGGGAAAAGGAAACCAGAGAGTTATTTACAAAGTTAAAGCCGGTACACCCAGTGATGAGCTGCCAAAATCTTAACAACCGGTTCCCTCCTCACCCCACGAGGGGGTCGTGGCCCAACACCGCCCCCGGGGACCCCTGCCCCATCCACCCCTGTCCCCTGACTGCCCCTGGAACTAGGCAGGAGGGTCTCGTGGGCCACCGTAGTGGGTGCCCACCCCGCCCGGCCCCTAAGAGCCAGAGGGACCTGCTGGGGGGCGAGGTGGGGAGTCCTGTCGGTGCTTACCTGGGGCAGCTCACAGGAAGCATCTGGCAGGTCCCTCTGGCTCCTAGGGGCAGGGGAGGGTAGCTGGGGGGGAGGAGGGGGAACGGCTGCTACCCCCACTGATCACATCAAAAGTGGCGCTTTAGGCACCAACTCCATGGGTGCTCTGGGGCTGGAGCACCCACGGGGAAAATTTGGTGGGTGCAGAGCACCCACCGGCAGCTTCCTGCCCTGAGCCCGGCCCTAGGTCGCCTCCGCCTCCTCCCCTGAACGCGCCGCCCCGCTCTGCTTCTCTGCCCCCCCTTCCCCTCTGGCTTCACGCAAATCAGCTGTTCGTGCGGGAAGCCTGGGAGGGCTGAGAAGCAGGCGGTGGGAGGCAAAGGTGAGCTGGGGCAGGGAGCGATTCCCCTGCGCGCCCCCCGGGTTACCTGCTGCGGCATGGGCGGCCCTCCTTGCGCCCCCCACCCCAGCTCAGCTCCGCCCTGCCTCCCTGGGCCTGAGCACGAAGCCGCCGCTTGCTTCTCAGCCCTTCCAGGCTTCCCGTGTGAACAGCTGATTTGCGGGAAGCTGGGAGGGGGGTGCGGAGAAGCAGAGCAGGGCGGCCCATTCAGGGGAGGAGGCGGAGCGGAGGTGAGCTGGGGCCAGGCATGGGGCAGGGAGCTGCCGGTGGGTGCTCTGCACCCACCAAATTTTCCCCGTGGGTGCTCCAGCCCCAGAGTACCCACGGAGTCGGCACCTAAGGCGCCACTTTTGGCCAGTTTATAAATTTAGAAGCCCTTTTAGAACCGGTTGTCCCGTTTAACAACTGGTTCCAGCGAACCGGTGCGCACCAGCTCCACCTCACCACTGGGTACACCCCCACACAAATGAGTTCCAGTGTTAAGTTTCAAAAGATAATAGAAGCTTATATAATCAGCAAGCTCTGTATGTCCGTTAGGGCTAACCCAGGCTAGGCATTTTGCTTACACCTAGTAATCCTTGCTCTGCAGAGTCCAAGCAGCATATCGATACAGTTCCTCCATGGTAGGGGTTTTTATTCCCTTCCTCCCTTGTGCTTTGACCTGCAAACTCAGCTGATGGGAGGAATTCACTTCCATGACTCATATTCATGGCGGGGAAGAGTAAACAAAAAAATCTTTCTTTTTTCCTCTTTAATGTTCTACACTAGTTCATCTGGTGTTGATGGGCCTTCCTTGTTGGGCAGGCCATAACACCGACTGTTGTAGACCAGCATTTCACACTAATTAATGTCTCTCTCCTGTCTGGTGATTTACATGGTTAGAGGCTTACATGCAAATGCTCAAATATTACCTTACAGTATGGGAGACAGATGTTATAAGTGAGATTAATGCAGGCAGCAACTTACATGCATTCCATAAACACTAAACACATTCTTATAATTCTAATACTTATTTTAGCAATACTAACACACAGGAGAGCCAGACTGATTCCAGCTCTGTGTTTGTCAGTGTTCAGCTGAGACAGGGGACTTTGGCCTGGAAACTTTGGCACCTGGTCTGCCAGCATGGTAGGCAGTGTCTTTCAGCTATTCCTTCCTAGGTGTAAATGACTGCACAGGGTGCCAGGCACTGAAGAATCAGCCCTGGGATGTTCTTTGGTGGGTGAAAGAAAGTTACTGAGGAGACTGGATGGCTCAGTGAGATTGTGGGATGATATGGCCTTATCTTCAGGTCATCGGCATCAATCCTTCCCCAGGCTGGTAGTGCCTGAAAGCTGGTATTAATTGATGGCCATTCAGCAGCCTTTGCAAAATGAGTCCCGTCTCAGTACAGTTCCTAATGGACAGGTGTCCATGTTGCAGAAACGGCCATTACAATTGCCAGTGATAGGCCTTTTTGTTCGTGCTCTCAGTGGAGGGGCAGAGGACTGCATGGGCCATGGAAACGGAACTTCTCTTTCATTCCCAGTGATAGTCTCCTTTAGTTAGGATTGCGCTGTGTGTGTGTGTGTGTGTGTGTGTGTGTGTGTGTGTGTGGGAAACTTGCCTTGCCATTGTCCATGATGTATGGATTCTGGGGATAAATACAAACACCATCTCCAGGTGCCGTCATCTCAGTATCTTTCCCAAGTGCTACATTCACTGAAAATAAATAAATAGAAGAAAAATGCAATACAGTGACGTTAACTTCTATTTGTGCATTTATTTCTATTGCAGGAGTGATGGAAAATGCTCATACTTGAATCTATTTGCCCTGAAAGTACACATAGCAGTAGCAAGAGTATGGAAGTATTAGCACACATTTTAAAAAAATGTCTTCCAGGAGGTAATGGAGAAATAGCAATAAAACATAAGTGATGATGTCCCTTCTGGTAGAAATGAACATTTTACGAGTCAGGATAAAGCATCAGGAAAACCAGACTTCATCAAAACGATGGGCCAGATCCTCAGCTGGCCTAAACCGGTGTAGCTCCATTGAAAACAGTGGGGGAGGGGGCTACATCCATTTACACCAGCTCCATGTATTTTACATAGTTGATGGCACATATAAACTAAACTAATGTCTTACATTTCTATATTGCCATTTAGCTTGAAGGAGCCTAAAGAGCTTTACCAGCCCAGGCACAAAATCTGCTCATCTACCCTTTTTCATGATGATTGATGAGATTGAAAAAATGATGTTATACTCACCCATTAAAATAAATAAATAGAGATGACTGCATGAATAGGCAAGGAGAATTGTACAAGGCTGCCCTTAGCTCTGAATGGCTCACTTAAACCAGCAGTGAAGGTTTGTTTCACTAGTCACCAAGTGGCTGTAACTTGGACAGCTCTTCTGGCCTGCCTTTGCTCAGGATACCTGCACTATGCCATGCTTCAGCCAATCCCTTTGCTGCCTCGTTTTCCTCTATCCTTTAAAATACATCTCATCAAATTCAGTGGAAAATTTGAAAGAGAGATGGAAAGGAGTGAAAGAGAGAGACAGACTGAAAGACGGTTCCTTTAAATTTTAATCTGATCATTAAATGGCTTCTGCTGTTTCATTTCCTCTTGCAGTAGAAGGAGCAGAGTCCAGGCCCTGTACCATGTTAAATAAGCACTGATTGGGCTTTCTACATGGAAGTATTTTGCCATAAATTGCACCTGACAACATCCAGATGCTCCATAAAAACAGCCAGACGTATCTGCATTTCTCAGCAATACAAGCCATCAGCATTGCAACAGCCGATGTGGCACAGAATGCAGGTGGAGCATGGGGTGAATGAAAGATGGGTGAACTTCCAAAAGGTCTGGCAGATCAGTTGTGTTAAGCACCAAAAGTGCAGGAGTAGAGCTGGTCAGGAATTTTTTGATAAACTTTTTTTGTTTTGTTTTTTTTGTTTTTTGTTGCCAAAAAATGCTGATTCGTCAAAACTGAAACTTATTGTGAACCAAGGCAATTTTTGACAAATCGCTTGACTCAAAAGAAATACTGGGAACAAATCAGTTGTTCAACCGAAAACACATCAACATTTGAGTGAATTTAGAAAAAAAGATTATTTTGTTTAAAAAAAAAAAAAATGTTTGAGTCAGAGTTTAAGGCCAGAAGGGATCACTAGATCATATAGTCTGGCCTCCTGGATACACAGTCCACCAACACCCACCCACTAAAACCAACAATGGAAATGAGACCAAAGTAGTAAGGCCCACATGAGACTAGCCGATTACATTCCACAAGCAGAGAGTAGGAGGGCACCTGGTACAGCAGTGCTTGGGGCCCCTGCAATGGCAGGCAAATGATTAAGTGAGATCTACCCAGATAATCCTGGCAAGCAGCCCACACTTCTGCAGAGGCAGGCGAACCCCCCACAAGGTCCCTGCCAATCTGAACTGGGGGGAAATTTCTTCCCGACCCCACATATAGTAACCAGTTAGACCCTGAGGATGTGAGCAAGAACCAGCCAGCCCGGCACCTGAGAGACAGAATGCTCAGTGTCACCTCAGAGCCCTGGCCCACCCTATCCAGTGTCCCATCTGCAATTGAAATGAAACGTTTTGAGTGACGCAAACCAATTTGTAATTATTATTTTTTATTTTTTGGTTTGTGAAAATGTTTGAGACTTCTGTTTTTCATCCCAATTTAAGATGTTAAAAGATGTTGATATCTCAAATATTTTTGGAGGACAGGAAAACCATTCCCTGCCTAGCTCTGCTCCGGAGGCTTATCTAGACCATCGGTCGGTCTAATTGAACTTGATGTCTCATTATCACAGCCTGTCTCAAGAGATTTCAGGTGTCTCCAGCTGGGCCTGGGATGCATATGAGAACACTTTTGCGACATTTGAACATGTTGAGCCCTCACCAAAATCCAGAATCAGAGAGGTGGTTGTTAGAAGTGTAAAAAGGTGGTGTGGAAAGGACGTTATTCAAAATGACTTTGAACCGTCAAAAAGGTTTGGGGAATTCAGGTTTGATTCGGTAGTGAGGGGGAAGGTGGGTTGTTTTCTTTTGTTAACTACATGATTTGACTCTCATCTTGAGTGTGGACGGAAATGCTGGTGACATTGTAAGGGGATTTGAGGACTAACTGTCCCAGGGATGAGGGAAGGGCTGAATGAAGAGATGTGGGACTGTTGAGTGGCGCAATGTTGGGTTAGTCCATCATCCTTACATCTCTTGCCTTTGACGACCAAAATTCACATGTGAAAATGAATGTGATTGTCCCTTTTGTTTGTCCTGTAAATGCACCAAACACACTGGTGGTCTCTTCAGGAGAAGCCCAGGAATGGAGTAGCAGTAGGTGCTGCAGACTAGGAATGAGGTGCGTTGACAAAGTTTCATGTGGCAGCCCAGGACTGGATAGTATGGAGTGCCAAAATCTGGATTGAAAGGCATTGGTTAGAACTATGTGGAGCTCAGGACAGGTTTAGCAGAGATTATTGCAAAACTGGAATGATGCCAGAGCTTTAGAAATCCTGGGTCCCATTCTGTTTTACACAGGTGTAACTCACATAGTGGGGAGGGAACTCTGGGTGATTCAACTGACTGAATTTCCAACTTACGATATCTTCTGTCAGGGGTTGTGGTATTTCTCCTCACAGAAGAAACGGAGTCCTCTAGCATGCAGATCTCAGCAGGCAAAGGGCATGCACATGGATGCCTCTTTCCTCCGCTTTGCCACCCAGTCCTGCTGGCCCCTGCTGATTAACTCATTTGACAGCAAGTCACCACAGAGGGGTTGATGTTAGTTTCCAGTCCCCTCCTACCACATCCCCCCCACCAAATGCCTTATTCCTCTGTTATGCTGAGCAAATTCTCGCCAAGAGATAAATTTCTCTGCATTTCTCTTCCCCACCCTCTCCAACTGTCCTCCCATTGCTTCCTTTATTTCTCTTTCATACCCTGCCACTCCAGAGAGAGAAGGTGCTGCCAGTGGAGTGGTGGTCTTATTTTTATGAGGTGCCTAATTAGGGAAAGCAGCAGATATTGGGATGATAGTGCTGTTTTCAGACTGGCTGTTTGTCGCTCTTGACCGTAACACGGAATGACAGGACACAGGGGTGCATGTGTGTGTGGGCATGTGGTGTGTTGGAGAGAGACCTCTACTGGCTGAGCTGGGTCATTTTCCAGTTCAGCTCATCTTGCCTGTAGCTCCAGGAATAAAGAATCCGCAGTCAAACTGGAGACAAGAGGCAGAACTGGTTAGCTCAGTATTCAAACTCATCCCCTTCAAACCTGTATCTGAGGTTCAGAGAAGTTCAGTTAACTTTTTTCTTTAAAAACATTAATTTCCCCATGTTTTCTCCAACACTAGCTGAAGCTATTTAAGTTGTCCTAGTAACTCGTCTGCAACCAGTGAGTCCCAAATTCCCATTCTGTATGATTTTAATGCTCTATTTCCTGTTCCATGTGGCTTTTGAACTACTCATCACTAACCAGAAGTGCTGAGGATCTCAAATCTAAGAAAGTGAATGTAGCTTAGTGGTTCAAGCACAGGAGTGGGCATCAGGTCTCCTGGGTTCTATTATGGGGTCTTCCACCGACTTTCTATGTGACTAGGGTCAAGTCACTTACCTTTTTTGTTCCTGTTTGCTCATCTGTAAAATGAGGATAATATTGTGTGCATCTTAATTCTCTAAGGGCAGATTCTGCCTTTGCACTCTTGGCAGCTCCACTGAACCCAAAGGGGCAGCACAAAGTGTAAATGAAGGCAGGATTTTTGACCCTTTAATGTTTGAAATTAGGTGCTAGAGAAATGCATGTATTACAATTATTCCACAAACAGAAAGCTTTGTTAAAAGGCAATTAAGATTGCTCAAGTGCCTGTATCATCAGCTAAAGCATAAAAATACCCAGGATATCACTAGTTAACTACTCACCCAACCTACAACCATGATTTCATCTCCTCTGAATTACCTCACCCCCCCCCATCCACCACCCACTGCACACATGTCTCCTCCCTCCATAGCTAATGCCTCAGTGCAGAGATGCTGAGCAGTCTCCCTGCTCACCCCCATTCCCACTCAGCTCCTTGCTCGGGGGAGGTGGTGTTATGGGGGGTTCTGGCAGAATGTAGGTCTTACTTGGGAGCAGCTGGTTGGAGGAGATAAGGGCTGTTTGGGACACGTACCAAGGCAGCAATGCCGTGTGTGGGCCCTTAGTGTGTCAATGGTGGTGTGCACAGTCAGTCAGCTGCGTGGGTGTTGCTGTCTTGTACACTGTTGGCTTGCTGTGCCAGGGAGCCTTTCAAACACTAATACATTGGCAAGAAGCACTGGGCTTCCATCACCTTAGGCCCTCTACACCGCTGGAGGCCCCCATCTGCCCTTCACACAAGCTGCTTCTCCCTCAGGTCCCTCACACATCCCTGCTCAGCCTCTCATCCCCCCCCTCCCCCCGCCCCCAATCCATCCCTGTTAACCAGTACCCACACCCAGAGGCCCATCTCTCCATCACTGTCCACCTACCATACCCTCGTCTGCCCAGCCTGCTTCCCTGGGTCCTGAGGATCTCTGTGCTGAGCAGAGCTCGTGAGTCAGGGAGACAGACCGGCAGCGACGGAAAATGGAAGTAGCTGACAGATCTGAGCAAATCCATTTGGCTAATCTTGGTGTAGTGCATGTCCATTATCCCAACGAAGGGAAAAGACTATGGGTTTAATTTTAACATTTCAAAAGTGGCCTATGTCAGAGATACCATTAGAGTGTGCAAGTCTATGTGTCCAAGGTCTGGAGATCATGGGTGCTGTTAGTAGTTGTTTGGATACAAGTATCTTAAGAAATGTAAGGAAAGCAGGGCAACGTTCAGAAGGGAGCATGTTTAAGTATTCCCACTGTAAAAGTTGGTAAATATGTTACTACAGAACTAGAAAGAGAACTCCCTGAAGAGTTCTTGTACCAATTTTAGAGACTAAATTCAGTCCTTAAAGTGTGAAACAGAGGGATTTTAGTACTGCTTTAGGTGCAAATCTCAATGCAACTCCTGACTCCTCTCTAATTATTATTATGGTTCTGATCTTTGCAATGAAAAACAAAAAGAAAAGAAACCCTGTTGTCAAATAGCTCTTGCTGATTTCCGTGAACTTTCTTGCTGTCTCCATGCTGTGGTGATGGAGATTCCCCTAATGTTATTGCTCTTGGAAGGTTGTTAGAAATATTTAATATTGATGCATAGTTAATCTCTTCTTTTTTGCCGCTGTTTTCTAAACACTGAAACAAAGCTGCCTCCTAACCCACACTGAAATAGTTCTCATGATGGCCTCACACTGAAGGGATCTTATCAATTTTTCTGGTGCTCTGAGGGAGCCTTTCACCTGGAATAACATTTGCTGTTCTGGACACATCAGAACAAGAATGATGCAAAATAATTGGAGGGAATTCAGGGAAAAGCAAAAAAGTGGTTCTCAGACTGGAGGACTTATCTAGCTTGAGGAAATGTTCCAGACATTACATGGCCAAGATTTTAAAAAATGACTAGTGATTTTGGGTGCCTAAAAGAACTCACTGTAAAAGAGGCCTGAATTTTAGAAAATGATAAGCACCCACTCTCTGAAAATCAGACCCTTTGGACTCAAATTGGGCACCCATAAAGGGAGGCACCTAAAATTATTAGTTGCTTTATAAAAACTTGACTGATTGTGTATACAGTCATTTGGTTAAATTATGATGGGGTTAGTAATGGTAATCATCTACAAATGTTCAGAGGGTTTAAATAGCTCAAAGGAAGAGGCATTTTTTAGGATTGTTCAAGTGCAATTAAAGGGAAATTTAGTTTGAGTACCAGGAAACATTTCCTAACAAAATGTGTTTGTTAAGCTGTCCTGCAGTGGCTCAAGAGCGAGTACCTACTTCAGGGCAGACTTTTAAGAGACAGGGCACAAACCCCAAGCTGGTTGTGAGTTCTGTACTTAGATTTTGCCAACCAATGATCAGGTGTAATCTCCTCAGGCACTATAACGGCCTTAACATGGAGTCACAGACAGTCCCTTTGGGCACTTGCCAGCCAGGCAAGCTGACCTTTGTGATAGATGGTCCATTCTACTGCGAATCACAGCAATATTCAGGTTACTCCCAGTCCCAACGGACCAGTAATTTACCCCAAGTCAATTGCACTTTAGATCTCACACCAGAGGTGCTTGTAGCCAATCCTATAATAAACTATGTAAAGATTTATTACATAGGAAAAGGAAGCCAGAGAGTAATTTGTAAGGTTAAAGCAGGCAAGCATACATACACAAGTGAGTTCCAATGTTAAGTTTCAAAAGATAATAGAAGTTTCTATAATCAGCAAGCTCTATATCTTTTAGGGCTAACCCAGGCAAAGCAGCTTAGGATCCTTTGCTTATGCCTAGAAATCTTGCCCCCAGAGTCCAATCAGGCATAATATACAGTTCCTTCTTGTTAGGGTATTTTATTCTCTTCCTCCCTTGTGCTTTCAGCTGCAAACTCAGCTGACGGGAGAAATTCACTTGCATATCTCATCTTCATAGGGGTGGTGGTAGGGAAAGCAATCAACCAAGTCTTTTGTCCTTTTTAATGTTCCACAATAGTTCATCTGGTGTTGATGGGCCTTCCTCGTTAGCCAGGATATAACACTGTCAGTTGGAGCTTGGAGCTCAGTACTTTACCCGTGATTTACGCAGTCATAGAGGCTTATAATACAAACATTTAAAAATTATCTTACAGTATTGGATACAGATGTTACAAGTGAGATTGCAAGCATTCCATAAAGTCTAAATTCTAAGCACATGTTTATAATTCTAATACTTATTTGAACCATACTAACACACAAGTGAGCCAGGCCGATTTTAGCTGTGTATTTATCAGTGTTCCATTGAGGCCGGGGATGCTTGGCATGAGCTGGCATCTGGTCTGTCAGAGTCACAGTGGTGTATTAGAGTTGAAGAGTCTTTTGATGTAGGTGATAGAAACACTGCTTCAGTAGTTTTTTAAATGGGACTGGACAAAACACCGAAGAAATTGTTATTGGGGCCAACCCTGCTGATAAGATGGTCACCTCTAGCTCTTACGCTTATGTGACTCTACTTGTGATATAGCAGGTGTGTAATGAAAAATTCTAGTTTTGCGAGAACAGGATAGTGAGTTGAAGTGAAATATACAAACAGGGGAGACTGCCAAAGGTTTCGTATAAGCCATTGAACTATGAAACATCTATTTTTCGCCTTCCTCTGTAGCATGGGGCACGGGTCACTTGCTGAAAGATTCTCTCTCTGCTCCTTGAAGTCTTTAAACCATGATTTGAGGACTTAAATAGCTCAGATATAGGTGAGAGGCTTATCACACGAGTGGGTGGGTGAGATTCTGCGGCCTGCATTGTGCAGGAGGTCAGACTAGATGATGATAATGGTCCCTTCTGACCTTAATATCTATGAATCTATCTATTTCCTCTCCCTCACGCCCACAATGTAATTTTAAAATAAAACATGTCATTTGGACAGTTAAAAACAATAGACCTGATTCTCATGTACAGCCAGGCCTCTTTAAAATGCTTTGGCAGTGTCAAGGAGCCTTAAAGTGAGTAGAACAGCAAACTATGTCTCCATGAAAGCCCTTTTCACTGACAGAGTGGTGCAAAGTGGCCTTGTTGCAAATGAGTACGAGGCCCAGTCTGTTTAATAGACCATTTTAATTTTTATTATGGGATGGCCCAAGACTGGACTGGGCTGCTCAGCAGTGAGGCACCCGCTATAGACCAAATGAGATCTTGAGAAGGTGCTCCAGTGATTTGGTTTCTGTTCGTCTTTGTGACTTTTATTGTTTGATCCCACTACATACAATGAACTATTCCATCCTTAGAGAAAGGCACTTTTAACTGGCTATCAGAGCCTTTAATCTGTGAATTAATCCTATGCCTCAAAGAGCTGCTTTGGGCCCTGTTCTGCTGCCATTGAAGTCAATGCCAAAAAGTGCATTGATGTCAATGGCAGTTGAATAGGGCGCATCTCACTTTCCTTACTCCACTCCCTGCAGCACCCTGCCACATTAGCTGGCCACCTGATGAGAGCAGTATCTCCACCTCTGTATCCCCATCCCATGACCATCTTTCAATGATATGTGAAGGAGATGCCTCTCTGAGAGAGAGTGAGGATGAGGGTCTGGAGCACATGCAGAATATTCATGCCCTTTATGGAAGGGGAAATTAAGTACTGTGAGCATGCTTGCACTAATGTGGTTGCGATGCGTACTACTCACAAAGCAATTCAGCAAGAGCCAGAGAGAAAAGTGATCATCCTATCACAGCGGCCAGTAGTGACATATGGGAGATTGCCTTGGTCTGTCTCTCTCAACTCCTTACGTAACTGCTCTCCTGTTACCCCTCTGCCACTGCTACTTCCCCCGTTCCCTCTCTGATTCCCTCCCTGCTGTTCCAAGTCCGTTGCAGTGTCACTACAACCCTCATTTAAACTGCGGTCAGGGAGGTAGGTCCCTGTTCTGGGTGTGGTTGTTGTGTGTTTAAAATCTTCTATCTTTTCTCTCTCTTCTAGGTACCTGATTAATGTCACCTTTGAAGGGAGGAATTTGTCCTTCAGTGAGGACGGCTACCAGATGCATCCCAAGCTGGTGATCATCCTTCTGACCAAGGAGAGGAAATGGGAGAGGGTAGGATATGTTTGGAGACTCTTGGACTAAACTGGGAAGGAGGAGGGTGGTGAAGGTGCTCATCAAATTAACCCCTCTCTCTTCAGGACTTCCTTGTACCAAAGGGTGACCAGCTCCTTACTTCCTCTGAGGATCTGTGGGAGCTGGATTCGGGTATCTCCAATAATACAAGGACACCATCTCTTCTCAAATGTAGGCCACCAATACATTATCATATTAGTTTTCATAAAACGTTCATAGATTCACTCATGGTTCCCTTCAGCGTCCACTTTCCTGTTTTACGTAACAGAGTTCAGCTCCCTACAGCAGAACCACTGACAGATTTAAGGACAGCCTTGAATGAGGACAGTCAGTCGAATGGACCCCTGGCTGTAGACACTGCAGTTACCAGCTTCGCCTTACATATGACATGAGGACTAGAACTCAGGAACTTCAGCATCAAAATCGCAGGCCTTTACTAACTAAAAGAGATACAACATTAGCTCTCCTTTGTATCAAGGTTTAGGACTTCAGCCACTAGAGAGAGAGAGATACAATTTTCAGTGGGATGGGGTGTTAGGTGCAGCTCCATGTATGACATTTTAGGTAAATTATTTAATGAGTTCATTTGCATCTTGGAAGATGGAATTTCAAGATAGAAGGCAGCTTGGGTGAAAGTAATCATGAAATGATCGAGTTCATAATTCTAAGGAATAGTTGGAAGGAAAAAAGCAGAATGAAGAGAATGGACTTCAAAAATGCAGATGTTAACAAACTCGGAGAATAGGTAGATAATGTCCCCTGGGTAGCAAGTCTAAGGGAAAAAAGTTCAGGAGAGTTGGCAGTTTTTTAAAGAGACATTATTAAGGGCATAAAAGCAAATGATCTCAAAGCATAGGAAAGATGGGAAGTCTGGTGAAAGACCATCCTGGCTTAACCAGGAGATCTTCAACAACCCAACTCCTAAAAGAGTAAGACAAAATGTGAAAACTAGGTCAAATTATGAAGGATGAATATAAAAAATCCCCATTAGCATGTAGGGACAAAATTAGAAAGGCCAAGGCACAAAATGAGATTAAACTAGGTAGGAACATAAAGGGTAACAATCATACATTTTACAAATACAGAATAGGCCCATCACTCTCTGAGGAGGAGAGACTATAACAAAAATGCAGCAATGGCCACAGTATTAAATGTCTTTTTTGTTTCACTTTTCACCAAAAAGGTTAGCACCGATTGGACGACTAACAATAGCGAACATCAGTATAAATGGGGTAGGATCCAAGGCTAATCTAGGGAAGGAAAAAGTTAAGACTTACTTAGACAAGTTAGAGGTCTTCAAGTCAGCAGGGCCTGATGAAATACATTCTAGTATGCTTAAGGAATTGTCTGAAGAGATCTCTGAGCCATTAGGCATTCTCTTTCAGAAGTTTTGGAGAATGGGCGAGATCCCACAGGACTGGAAAAGGGCAAATACAGTACCTATTTATAGAAAGGGGAATAAAGACCAGTCAGTCTAACTTCAGTACCCGGAAAGATAATGGAGCAAATAATCAAACAAACAATCAATTTGTAAACACCTGGAAGATAATAGGTGATAAGTAACAGTCATCATGGGTTTGTCAAGAACAAGTCATGTCAAACCAATATAATATACTTTGATAGGGTAACAAGCATTTTTGATAATGGGGAAGCAATAGATATCATGTATTTTCAACTTTAATAAGGCTTTTGATACTGTATCAGAAACAAACTAGGGAAATATAGCTTAAATTAACCTACTATAAGGTGAGTGCATAACTGGTTGGAAAAACATACTCCGAGAGTAGTTATCAATGGTTCACAATCAAGCTGGAAGAGCATATCGAGTAGGGACCCAGAGGGGTCTGTCTTGGGTCTGGTTCTGTTCAATATCTTCATAAATGATTTGGAAAATGGCATAGAGAGTACATTTTTAAAATCTGCAGACAACATCAGGCTGAGGAGGGTTGCAAGTGATTTGGAGGACAGGATTAGAATTCAAAATGATCAACACAAACTGGAGAAATGGTCTGCAATAAATATGATGAAATTCAATAAAGTCAAATGCAAAGTACTACACTTAGAAAGGAATAATCAACTGTAAAATACAAAATGGGAAATGACTGCCTAGGAAGGAGTACTGCAGAAAAAGATCTGGGGTTTATAGTGGATCACAAACTAAATGAGAGTCAACAATATAATACTGTTGCAAAAAAAGTGAACCTCATTCTGAAGTGTTGTAATTCTTCCATTCTATTCAGCACTGATAGCTTATGCTCAAATAAATTTTAGTCTCTAAGGTGCCACAAGTCCTCCTTTTCTTTTAGCTGGAATATTGTATCCAATTCTGGGCACCACACTTTAGGAAAGGTGTGGACAAATTAGAGAAGATTGAGGAAAGCAATAAAAATGATTAAAGGTCTAGAAAACATGACCTACAAGAAAAGATTGAAAAAATTGCATTTGTTTAATCTGGAGAAGAGAAGACTGAGGGGGCACATGATAAGTCTTCAAACTACATAAAAGGTGGTTATAAAGAGGAGGGTGATAAACTGTTTCCCTTAACCACTGAGGACAGGACAAGAAGTAGTGGTCTTAAATTGAAGCAAGAGCGATTTAGGTTAGCCATTAGGAAAAACTTCCTAACTTTCAGGATAATTAAGCACTGGAATAAATTACCAAGTGAGGCTGTAGAATCTCCATCACTGGAGATTCTTAAGAACAGGTTAGAAACAAACACCTGTCAGGGATGGTCTAGATCATTAGTCCTACCTCAGTGCAGGGGACTGGACTAGATGACCTATCGGGATCCCTTCCAGTCCTACATTTCTATGATTCTGTGATATTTCTAAAAAAAATGCATCTAACCCTAAAGTAAAGGAGGGATCAAAAAAAGGAACTGGGGTCAGCTGAGAACGGGGGGACAACTCCAGAGGGCTAGGAACAGGAGTGAGGTAAAAGGTGCAGTAAAATGGAGTTGGGGGCACACCGAGCAGAGAACCACACACAGTGTCCACTGATGCAAGAAGCTTTGAAGTGGGGAGTCAGTGGATGCTGCCCAGAGGAGCACTGTAAATTTTAACAGCGAGGGTAATTAACCATTGGCAATTTTAAAAATCAAGAATTGATGATGTTTTTCTAAAAGATCTGCTTTTGTTCAAATGGGAATTATTTCTGGGAAGTTCTGTACCCTGTGTTGTACAAGAGGTCAGACTACATGATCAAAACGGTCCCTTCTGACCTTAGAATCGATGAATCTAAAACTGGATGCGTGCATGTGCAAGGCCCAGGAAAATAGCCCCACAGTCACAAAGGGCATTTTTATGAGTGATCTTTCTTCTCCTGCTTCTAAGTGGTCAGCTTGACCAGTGCCATAAGGAAGCCCATGGGGAGACTTTGTGGGAAAGTCTGATACATAGGGGCCACTATACATCTATTATGCTGGAATACCTTTTAACCCTGGCTGAGCGGAGCTGGATTCAGACTGGTGACCCTCGCGTGAAAAGCTTTGTAACTCATTAGCAGCACCCTAGATTCATAGGTTCGAAGGCCAGAAAGGACCATTGTATAACACAGGTCAGAGAATTTCCACAAAATAATTCCCAGAACATGTCTTTTAGAAAAAATCCAATCTTGATTTAAAAAATTGCTAGTGATGGAGAACTGATAAATTGTTCCAACGGTTACTCGCTCACTGTTAAAAATGTATGCCTTATTTCTAGTCTGAATTTGTCTAACTTCAGCTTCCAGCCACTGGACTGTGTTATATACCTTTCTCTGCTAGATTGAAGAGCCCATTATTAAACATTTGTTCCCCATGTAGGTACTTATAGGCTGTAATCAAGTCACTCCTTAACCTTTTCTTTGTTAAGCTAAATAGATAGAGTGATTGAGCTCCTTGAGTCTAAGGCATGTTTTCTAATTCTTTAATCATCCTCACTGCTCTTTTCTGAACCCTCTCCAAACTATCAACACTCTCTTGAATTGTGGACACCAGAATTGGACACACTGTTCCAGCAGGGGTTGCAGCAGTGCCAAATACAGAAGTAAAATAACCTTTCTACTCCTACTGGAGATTCTCCCGTTTATGCATCCAAGGATTCCATTAGCTCTTTTGGCCACAGTATATCATTGGGAGTTCATGTTCAGCTGATTATCCACCATGCCCCCCAAATCTTTTTCAGTTACTGTTTCCCAGGATAGAGTCCCCCATCCTGAAAGAATGGTCTACGTTCTTTATTCCTAGATGTGTACATTTACAGTTAGCCCTATTAAAATACATATTTTTTGCTTGTGCCCAGCTTACCAAACAATCCAGATTGCTCTGTTTCAGTGACATCTCCTCTTTATTATTTATCACACCCTCGATTTTTCTGTCAGCCGCAAACTTTGAGTGATGATTTTATGGTTTCTTGCAGTTCATTAATACAAATGTTAAATAGTGTAGGGCCAAGAACTGATCCCCACAGACACCTCTTGAAACACACCTGTTTGATGATGATTCCCTATTTACAATTAAATTTGGAGATCTATCAGTTATCCAGTTTTTAATCCATTTAAGGTGTGCCATGTTAATTTTGTATCTTTCTAGTTTTTTAATCAAAATGTCATGCAGTACCAAGTCAAATGCCTTATAGAATTCTAAGTATATTACATCAACACTATTACCTTTATCAACGAAACTTGTAATCTCATCAAAAATAGATATTGAGTTAGTTTGATAGGATCTATTTTCCATAAACCCATATTGATTTGCATTAATTACATCACCCTCCTTTAAGTTTTAATCGAATCCTGTATCAGCTTCTCCATTATCTTTCCCATGTCATGAGCAAGACGTGGGCGGTGAGACCTAGTGGTCAGAGCAGGAGTTGGGAGTCAGGCTGAGTCAGCTACCAGGAAGTCAGAGTCCGAGATGGGCTAGTGGGCAGACCAAGAGTCAGACATCAGGAGGCAGGGAGGATTAGGTTACTGTG
The DNA here is from genome assembly GCF_965152275.1 of Natator depressus. NCBI lineage: Eukaryota > Metazoa > Chordata > Testudines > Cheloniidae > Natator > Natator depressus. The sequence goes on from NC_134234.1 coordinate 260,325,478, forward strand.
AGAACAGAGTCCAAGACAGGCCAGAGGATGAACTGAGAGTCAGGCGTCAGGTACGATTAGATTACCAGGAGATCAGGGTCGGGTACCAGGTTACAGATGGCAATCGAATAGTAAAGTTGAGAAAAAAAACAGGGTTGGAAGTTGGAGTCTAGGGTCGATCGCAAGCAGGGTCTGGTGCAGAGACAAGCAGGCTGTGGTGTTCCTCAGACACCCCGTCATGACTTCCTGGTTTAAGTACTGGCACCAGCCAATCAGTGGGGTGTAAGGGGCTGCCACTCAGGTCCTGCTGGGCAGTACTTCCTGCTGAGCCCAACCTCACAAGGTCTTCCCATGGGAGCCCAGTCTAAGCCTCCTGTGGTGATGCAGTGGCATCAATAGCCCAGAATCCCCATGGTCCCAGGTTCCAGCCCTGCAGACTGTAACATCATGCCCTCTTTCAGGCCTCCCTTCATGGTGGTGCTGGACCAACCTTGTCTGGGTGAGCCTGGTGGAATTCTTCTAGCAGGTCGGGGGTGTAGATGTAGGAGGCAGGCTCACAAGTGCATTCTTTTGGGCCGTAGTCTTCCCAGTTCACCAGACAGTACAGGCAGCTCTTGGGAATTGAGGCTGGCACACACTTTGTATTCCTTGTGACCCTGGATTTTGACTGGTGGAGGTGGCAGCGTGGTTCAGTCGGAAGGAATTCTCAGTACAGGAATTCAGAAGGGAAACATGGAAAACTGGGTGTATTTTGAGAGACTGGGGAAGACGGAGTTTGAAGATAACCGGATTAATCCACTGGCATATTCAGGAAGGGTCCCAGGAACTGATGGCTCAACTTATGGGAGAGTTGCCTGGTCTGGAGGTGTCTGGCAGTGAGCCATACCTTCTGGCCAACTGTAAATACTGGAGCTTCTAGTCGTCGATGGTCTGCATATCTCTTGTAGGCCTCCTTTGCCTCTTCTAAGTGGTTCTTGAGTTCTTCCTGAATAAGATGCATCTGTTGGATGCAGATGTTGGCAGCAGGGTTTGGGGAGGCTGCTGGTAACACCGGGTGGAAACCAGGGTGGAACTAGTAATCAGTGAAGAAGGGGCTCTGACCCGTAGAGGGATGGTCAGCATTGTTGTAAGAAAACATATGACATATGTTTGACATATGGCAGGAGCATAGACCAGTTATCTTGATGATAATTTACAATGCACCTCATGTACTGCTCCAGTACTTGGTTCACCCATTCTGTTTGTCCCTCTCTGGGAGGTTGGTATGCAGTGGGGGTGGATATGCAGATATCCAGCAGCCTGAACGCTTTGCACCAGAAGTGAGAGGTAAACTATGAGCCTCTGCTGGGGAACTATGTGGTCTGGGAGTCTGTGGAGCTGGACCACGTTGTTCAGTAGGAGTTGGGCAGTAGTCTCGGCAAAGGGCAGCTGGTTGCAGGGCATGAATTGGGCCATTTTGGTCAGACACTCCACAACCGTTAAGATTATGGGATGACCCATCAATTGGCTCCAGCAGGTCTGGTGTATGTTTCAGCTGGAGGGGGATCTGGAGGGTTTTGGCTGCCTCAGCATCTATAAAGTTGGCAGCAGCCTAGGGGTCTATCATTGCTCACTGTTGAGGAATCTGCTGCACCTGCCCCAAGACCTGGAACTGAAGTAGCAACTGGAAATGCGGGGTTCCCAGGTCAGCATGGGTGGTGCGTGAACTGTTGGCTGGGGGTAACCCCCAGCCCCGCCCCTTCCCCACTTTCTGGAGCCCAAAGCCCCTCCCACCGTGGCCACTGGCCTAGTCCCGTGGCTAGCCCCCCAGTCCCAAAGGAGCACCCAGAGGGTGTGCGGCCCCAGCCTCCCCAGCCCCGGAGTGCGGGAGGGCAGGTGGCGCGTGGCTGCAGCCTCCACAGCCCCAGCTGGAGCTCTGGGGGCTGGAGCTGCTGGAGGACTGGAGCCACATGCAGGGAGCAGTCACGGCAGGGGGCGGGGCCACACCTGGCAGTATGGGGAGGCAGAGCCTCCCCCAGCCTAGGCAACCCGCCGCCCATGCAGGTCAGATTCTACTTGATGACAGTGGGGTGGTTCCAGAGCAAGGAGGTCTGGTGATGCCCAGGCTGTATCCCCCTACTGGGTCTGGGCTGGTCTGTTTCCCAAGTTCTTCCAAGTTGGGCAGGAGGCAAGGGCACGTCCTGCTCTCTCACACTAAAAACAGGTTCAGCTGTTGTCGAGGTTCTGTCTCCTCCAGGGTCAGATGTTGGTGACCCAGGTCAACTCACATTGGTTCAGGACTTGGTTCTGCAGGTCTCGGTGTAGAGGGAGGGCATGGGGGTGTTGGCCACCCCTCCCTTCCTCCTTCCATTTGCACAGTCAGGAGTCCATGCACAGGGTAAGATCAATCAAGATGTCTAGGTGGGTGGGGTTTTCAGTGCGGGCTAGCTCATTCTTTACCTCATCATTGTGCTCCCATCAAAGCTGGTAAAGTTGGGCTGCCTCATTCCGTTCAGCACCAGCCACAAGCTGTCAGAAATAGGTGGCATAGGAGGTGGCTGGCCTTTGCCCTGGTGAAGCTTCTGGAGCTTCTGCAGAGCGGATGTGATACAGGCTATTGAAGATGGTTGCAAAGGCTTGCAGGAAAGCATCCCAGTCAGAAAGCACTGGGCTGTTCTGCTCCAACAGGGAGGATGCCTAGTCAAGTGCTTCACCAGACAGCAGGCTGACTACTAGCCCCACCTTAGTCTGGTCTGTGGGGGTACACTCAGGGGCAGAGCAGGAAGAGCAGCCAGCATACAGGTAACCCCAGAATTTCCCATGATCGCCATTGAAGTGTTTGGGCAGTGACACCGCAAGGACTGGTTGAGGCAATGGGTGGTCTGTTCAGGCTCATAGTGTCGCTGCTTCTCCCTGTGAGCCTGCAAGCTGCTCACGTAGGGTCTGTGCCTCAGCAGTGAGCTGTGCCACCTGAATCTGTGACCAAACTAGTTGCTTGTGCAGGGTCTTTACTTTGAGTGCATACTGCGTAGCATGGGTCTGTAGTGTGAGGTTCTCCTTCTGCAGACAGATGACTTGGTCCTGCAGATCCTGGGCTCTCAGGGAGCCGCTGGTGGGAGGGCAGCCTGTCTCTTCCATCATCAGTGGAGGGGATGGATGGATTGGGGTGGGGGGGGAGGGTGAAGGTGGTCTGAGCAATCTGTCATATCTGAGACATGGGCGGTCAGACCTAGTGGTTGGAGCAGGAATTGGGAATCAGGCCGAATCAGGTACCTTGAGGTCAGAGTCTAAGACGAGCCAGTGGGCAGACCAAGAATCAGGTGTCAGGAGGAAGGCAGGGTCAGGTTATCGGTAGGTCAGATTCTGAGACAGGCCAGAGGGTGAACTGAGAGAGTGGTGTCAGGTAAGATCAGGTTATCAGAAGAATGGGGTTGGGTGCCAGGTTATAGACAGCGATTGAATAGTGAAGTCAAGGACGAACAAGGTCTGGAAGCTGGAGTCTAGGGTCTATTGCAAGCAGGGCGCGGCGCAGAGATGGGCAGGCACTCTGTGTTGTTGCTCAGATAGCTCCCCTTAGTGGCTTTCTGGTTTAAGTATTGGCACTGGCTAATGAGTGGGCTGCAAGAGTCCACCACTCAGGTCCTGCTGGGTGGTACTTCCTGCCAAGCCCAGCCTCAAGAGTCCTCCCAATGGAATCTAGCCTAAGCTTCCTATGGAAATGCAGAGGTGTCAGCAGCCCAAAACCCCCATGGTTCCAGCCCTGCAGGTTATAATGGCCTGGGATCAATGTCGGGCCTGTAATCACAAGAGTCATCCTGTTTACCTTGGCACAACATTAGTTTTCTTCAAATCTTCTGGTACTCCCCCGCTGTTCCAAGACTTATTGAAAATCAACATTATCAATCCAGTGATCTCCTCAGCCAGCTCTTTTTAAACTCTTGGATTCAAATTATCCAGACCTGCTGATTTAAACATCTAACCCTAAGGCATCCAGTATGCAATACATCCTAATGTTACGCCTTCAAGAATAAGTCTTGCTTCCTGAAAAGATAAATGTCTTATATAAAATCCTGACCTTTTTGGAGCTTACAGAGACAGGCTCTTCCATTCCCTGAATATATAGGGTGATTTTTCCGACATACAACTCTGTCACATACAGCCATATTCTATAGTCCAGTGCTCCACCTTGTTCTTAAAGGGATAGATCCCATCAACAAAATACAAACAACCTTGTGGTGCCTCAGTAGTTGTCCCCCACCAGTTCTAGGGGTGTTCTGAGCAGGGGTGGGGAGAGGAAGAGTCATGGCCAGAATGGTCCTGCACTCTGTCAATTCCCTGCTGTTGCAAGCTCTATAGGGGCTGTGTCAATGGTGAGTGCAACTTGGGGCAGCCCTTAGGCTGGCGTGTTCTGGGGGCCAAACTGGATTTTGCAGTGCCTGAATAGAAGAGGCAGACGTTCCCTCCCCTGTGACCCTAATGCTGTCACATTGATGAATCTCCTCCTGTGTCTTTTAGACAGACTGTTGCTACAGAGGGCTGGCAGTCATGACAGAACAACCATAGCAACCATTTTCTGGAACAGATCTGTATCCCTGAGTTCTTCAGCTGATGTACTCACAGGCGGTATTTACTGTTATAAGTAAATGTTCCACATTCATTCATTTGACTCACTTCTTTGTACACAGCTTTCGTTAAGGGCAAAAGTTCACACGCTAATGGGGCATGTGCTCTCTCTCTACTTCTTAATTAGTCAATTAGTAGAGCTCCCTCTGCACTGGCCAGGCTCACTCTGTATGTGTTTAAGTTCATGTGCACCACAGCCAGGACTCAAACGGGACCCTATATTGTTTACTAAGAGTGGGGCTAATTCAGAGTCATCTTGTTCGCTCTTCAATGGCCTTGTCTGGCACAAGATGCGCTCTGGGGGATAGGTGGCTGGGGATTCCAGAGAAAGAGTACTCCAGGTGCTTCTATATCCTGGCTAGTTGCCAGCTGTTGCAAGGTCAATATTGACAATGGATAGTTAGGCACCAAGAATGGTGGGAAGCAAGTCCACCACTCTGTCCCTATGCAGGGCTGTGCACCAGTGTGAGATAAACTGGGGCCATGGTCTCTATTGTGAATCCAAAAAGGAACGTCCTGTACTGGGCTGAGCCATTAGACTCTAAGCTGAGTTGTATCTGCTGGAAGTCACTCTTTGTGTATTCTTCAGCAGGCAAAAGTTGGTGCTCCTTATAAAAGAGCACTGTAGTATTCTAACTGCAGCATGGGCAGTTACTGAAGAATATTATATAGTTTTTATAGGGGACCGAGGTGCCACATCCTGGCACAAATTACAGACCCATTCTTCCTGGTGCACATCTGGGCCTGGGCTTCTTGAGGCAAGGGCGAAGCTGGCATCTCCCAGTGCAATGAGGCCTAGACCTTCTGAAACCAGTTTCGGGGCAATGCTGCCCAGAACATCATCATGACTAGCACAGCCAAGTGTGGAATCAGGACTGGTGCTTCCTGGTGCATGGTTGGGTCCACACCTCTTCAATCAAGTTCAAGGCGAGTGCTTGTGGCACATCATATGGATTAGTAGCTCCTAATCCGTAACTGGGCTGTCGTTTCATAGAATCATAGAAATATAGGGATGGAAAGGACCTGAATAAGGTCATCTTATCCAGCCCCCTGCACTGAGTCAAGACCAAGTAAACCTAGATCATCCCTGACAGGAGTTTGCCTAACCTGTTCTTAAAAACTTCCAGTGACTGGGCTTCCAAAGCTTCCCCGAGAAGCCTAGTCCAGAGCTTAACTACCCTTATAGTTAGAAACTTTTTCCAGTATCTAACCTAAATCTCCCTTGCTGCACATTAAGTCCATTACTATTTCTCCTACCTTCAGTGGGCAGGGAGAACAGTCAATCACCATCCTCTTTATAACAGCCCTTAACAGATTTGAGAACTGTTATCAGTTCCTCCCCTTCAGTCTTCTTTTCTCAAGACTAAACATGCCCAATTTTTTTAACCTTTCGTCATAGGTCTTGTTTTCTAAAACTTTTATAATTTTTGTTGCTCTCCTCTGGACTCCTCCTCTCCCATTTGTCCACATCTTTCCTAAAGTGTGGTACCCAGAACTGGCCGCCATATTCCAGGTGAGGCCTCATCAGTGCCAAGCAGAGAAGGACAGCTACCTCCCTTGTCTTACACACAACACTTCTGTTCATACATCCCAGAATATTAGCCTTCTTCACAACTGCATCACATTGTTGGCTCATATTCAGTTTGTGATTCACTATAATCCCCAATCTTTTCAGCAGTAATACTGCCTAGCTGGGTATTCCCCATTTTGTAGTTGTGCATTTCGTTTTTTTCTTCCTAAAAAGTACTTCACACTTGTCTTTATTTAATTTCATCTTGTTGATTTCAGACCAATTCTCCAATTTCTCAAGGTCATTTTGAATTCTAAGCGTGTGCTCCAAAGTGCTTGCAACCCATCCCAGCTTGGTGTCATCTGCACATTTTATAAGCATTCTCTCTACTCCATTATTAAAGTCATTAATGAAAATTATTAAATAGTACCAGACCAGGGCAGACCGCTGCAGAACCCCACTAGATATATCCTCTTCTCTGGTTATCTGGGACCTCACACGTCCTCCATAAATTCTCAAAGATAATTGCTAATGATTCAGAGATTGCTTCCACTAATTCCTTAAGTACCCTAGGATGAATTTAATCAGGCCCTGCTGACTTGAATACATCTAACTTATCTAAATATTCTTTAACCTGTTCTTTCCCTATTTGGCTTGGATTCCTTCCCCCTTGTTGTTATATTAATTGTTAAATATCTGATCACCACTAAGCGTTTTAGTGAAGGCATTAAACACCTCAGACTTCATGATGTCATCCATTGTTTGCTCTCCTTCTCCACAAATTAGTGGACCAACACTGTTCTTCCTCTTTCTCTTGCTCTGAACGTTTTTTATGGAACCTCTTCTTACTGCCTTTTATGTCCCTTGCTAAGTGTAACTAATTTTGTAGCTTAGACTTTTTGATTTTGTTCCTGCATGCTTGTGCTATTCTTTTGTATTCACCCTTAGCAATTTGTCTGTTTCCATTTTTTGTAGGATTCCTTTTTGATTTTCAGGTCATTAAGAGCTCCTGATGAAGACTGGCCCCATATGAGAATTTGGGACCATGGCTCTGTGTGCTACCTGTGCTAACACTTCATGATACATCTCTGCTGCTTGGCACAACTCTCCAGAGAGTTGTGCCAAGCACAAGTGCAAGCACTTTTCCAATAGCTCGGACAGAATTATAGTTTCCTGTTAACCTTGACTGGGAGCTGCCTGGGGAGTGTAGCTCTGATCACATCTGCTTCTTTCATCTCATTAACCATCTCTTTCATTGATTGGTACAAGGCAGGTGGGACAGGTTGGAATCTCTCCTGGATCAGGGCGTGGTCTGTGACAATCCAGTGCTATATGTGAATTACACACCCAAAATTGGCCAGGTGCTTGGAGACGGCAGCGGAGTGTTTCTGAATCAGCTAGATCAGTTCTCTCTGTTCTTTCATAATCTGTGCATTACCTATGTCTGTCTCTTGTAGCCAGGCCTCCTTGGGGCTTTTGCTAATGCTGTCTGTAAGGCAATGGGGGAAATTCCAGCATCTGGTCTCTCAGACATCACTGCATCCTCCCAGTCTAGTCAGAGGACTTGTAAAATGGTTTGATTGAGGAACAACTTGATGCAGGACTCCCAGTTGGCATCTTCCCTTTTCCGACAGGGAGCAAACTGTGAGTCATCAAAATTGAGTTTGCTTCTGTGCCAGGGTACAGGTCCACCTGGGTGGTATAATATTTGCCCCAAAGCCAGTCTTTGTCTTGCTTAGGAGGAGAGTTTTTATGTTCGGTTCTGTTTACAGAGGGTGGATGTCCCAAATCCTGGTGTCAGGCTGTCCAGAGTAGCTCATGATCCTGGGAGCCAACCTCAGGGCAGACTGTCAAGGAACAGGGCTGGTGGCATGTTCTATAATTAGATTTCACTAACCAAGTAACAGGTGTGAACTCCTAAAGTGCTGTAACAGCCTTAACATGGAGTCACAGACAGTCCCATTGGGCACTCCGGTCTATTTTGCCACGTAGGCAAACCTGCCTTTGTGATAAATGGCCCCTTACACCTAAATCACAACAATAGTCAGGTTACTCCCAGTCCCAAAGGATGAGTCACTTATTTCAGCTCTCAAACCAAAGACAACATTTGTAGCCAATCCTGTAATAAACTAACTAAAGATTTATTAACTAGGAAAAAGAAATGAGAACGATTTACAAGGTTAGATCAGGTAAACATACATACATAAATGAGATTGTCTTAGAGTCCAAAAGATAATAGTAGCTGCTATAATGTGCAAGCTCTATATGTTCTTTAGGACTAACCACGGCCAAGCAGCTTGGGGATCCCTTGCTTATGCTTCGAAATATTGTCCTCTCCAAATTTCAAGCAACATAGTGATAATTCTTTTTTGACAGGGATTTCTATAACCTCCCCCCCACCCCCAGTGTTCAAGCTGTTCAGGGCAGACTGTCAAAAACAAGGCAGACACCCCAAACTGGCAGTAGGTTCTATAATTAGATTTCACCCAGCCAGTGACAAACCCGAATGCCTGGATCACTGTAACAATCTCACCATGGAGTCACAGACAGTTTCCTTAGACCAGCATTTCTCAAATGCGGCTGCCATGTCGGCATGCAGCCACCAGAGGGTTTTTTTGCAGCCATGACAGCCTCCAAAGCATGGGGGGAGATTGGGGGCGGGGCAAAGCAGCCCCCCTCCCCTGCAACACCCAACTGTTGCTCCCAAATAGCTGTTACCAAGGGCAGTGAGGTGTGCTGCCATGTTGTTTTGCACTAGTACTGCCAGCAGGGATCGGAGCCCTGCACTGCTCAGCCTCCTTGGAGGCTCTGGGCAGCGCCTCTGGAGACACGTGGGGCTGGCGTGCGCGGCACAGGAGGTGGCTCTTGTCAGCGGGGGCAGCTATGGCGTTCAGATGTTGGGGCGCTTCCCTGGACAGCTCCTCTGCTCCCACCCAGCAGGGGCACAGGGAGCCTGGAACCCTGCAGGTGGCCGGTGAGTTCCCAACCCACCGTCTCCGGGTCGGGCTTTTGCTGAAGGGCCATGGGAGGCAGTGACAGAGAGACAGGTTTGTCAGAGCAGCCGCCAGCAAGAGTTGTTGGCCGTATTCTGAGGCCACCAAAAAAACTGCTGTGAGAACCCCTGCCTTAGACTCTCCAGTCTATCTTGCCACCCAGGCAAGCTGGACTTAGTGATAAATGGTCACTTACGCAAAATATCACAAATATTCAGGTTGCTGCCAGTCCCAAGAGAGCAGTCACTTACCCCAGATCAATTTGTATCTGAAATCTCACACCGAACAACACCTGTAGCCAATCCTGTAATAAACTAACTTAAAGTTTTATTAACTTGGAAAAAGAAATAAGAGATTTATTTACAGATTAAAGTAAGCAAACATATACACACAACTGTGTTGCAATTTAAATTCTAAGAGTGACAGAGTTGGAGTGATCTATGAATTCAAAATGTCTTTCAGGGTGGACCCAAGAGGCAACGCTTGGGGATCTCTGGCTTCAGTTTGGTGTCTCTGGCCCTGTGAGAGTTCAAACAGAAAAGTGATGGAAAATTTTCATGCAACTTTGTTTTATTTCCTTCATTCAGCCTCCAAGTCCCTAGGATGAGCTTCCTTGCGTGTAGCATTTCCAAGATGTGACAGGGCCATTCACCAGTCCTTTTTATTGTGATGATCTTTGATGGCCCATGTGATTTTGATAGTTCTTCTGGACAGGCTCGTCCCATCTGAGCTCTCAAGTTGAGAGCAAACATTTTCAAAGTTAAGGAGTACTTGTGGCACCTTAGAGACTAACCAATTTATCTGAGCATAAGCTTTCGTGAGCTACAGCTCACTTCATCGGATGCATACTGTGGAAAGTGGTGTTCTACACTTTCCACAAGTCTCTAAGGTGCCACAAGTACTCCTTTTCTTTTTGCGAATACAGACTAACACGGCTGTTACTCTGAAACCTGTCATTTTCAAAGTTATTAAGCAAAATGTACATATTTCCTTACCGCCTGGAATAGAGACATTACAGATAAGATTAATGCGTGCAGCAATTTACAAACATTCTACAGAGTCTAAACACTGAATACGTTCTTATAAGACTAATACCTATTTTGAGCAACACTAATACATAAGTGAACTAGTCTGGTATCCAGCTATGAATTTGTCAGTATTTAGCTAATGCCTGCAGCCTTGGCAAGAGCTGGCACCTGCCCTGCCAGCATCACACCTACATACAGTCCTTTTATGGCAATGAAAGATTGGATTGCCATTGCCAATCATTCTTGTTTTGCTAATTTCCATGTGTACATGGGGATTTATGACTCGCTGTCCCTGGGGAGATGTGACACATGTATTTGTTTTACACCCTCTTGGCAATAGTGAGTGATTCTCTTCTGATTTAAATCAATATTTACATTGGTGTATCTTCACTAAAAGCAGATGGATTACTCTGGATTTAAACAGGTGTAGCTGAGATCAGAATTTGGACCTATATATTTTTTATTTTTGCAGAGTATCTTTTGTGGACCTTAATCTAAGGGCTTGTCTACACTGCGATGTCGACAAAACTTTTGTCTTTCACGGGTACTTAAAAAAGACCCTGCCCCTGCGTGAAAGACAAAAGTTTTGCTGATGCAAGTGGCAGTGTGAATGCAGCTTTGTTGGTAGGAGTGCTTTTGTTACTAAAAACTGCTTAGACAAACCCTAAGAGACGGTAATTCACTCAATCCCTTGTTTCTCATCAGGCAGTAGACTTGCATCACAGAATACACATTTTGTGGGTACTTCACACACAAGTGAAGGTCCCATAAACACTTGATCTATTTAAAATATGGTGCCTCTGCTGATTATTCTGATTCAGTCAGAAAACAGGATCATTTTAGTTCTACATCGACGCTCATTTCTCCAGACAAGGCACTACTTTGAGGCCAGCTGTAACCAATCAGCAAAAAACACACTCAAGACTTTTTTTCATCAGTGGATGAATGGAAAAAAATCCCTTAATCTTTAGATTAGATTTTCCCATCCTACTGTAATGAGCCAGTTCCTCTCTTTAACCAGAGAGGGGACAAGCTGGATTTCTCCTCATAACCACTGCAGTGTGCGGGTGTAAGCTGTTTGTTCTTTCCTTTGCATCTTGCAGAAGGGGCTTCCAGTTTCATTCACTTCTATTGTGGAGCATATATTTTATGATTCAGGAGCCTGTAGAAAAATATTATGGCTCCTCTTTGCTAGGCCCTGCTTACTCCCTGGCTACTAGAGGGATTCTTACATTGAAACAATGACAACTTTCTCGGGGGGACCTTGCCTTTACTGCAAGTCAGATACTGGAAAATCTGAAGATCTTAATTAACAAGTGTCCACACTTAACATGTCCATTACAATTTAGTTGCCTGCTTGTCTCCTTGGTCAGGCTGACACTGTGATCAGCCCAGGATTGTGTTAGATGCACTGTTGAAATTGTACTGTCTAGACTCAAACCTGTACTTGTCCTCTATAGTCTTAATACATATTCTGATAAGAAGCCCATCTCCCTCACCACTTATATACTTTAAACTGTGGGCTATCGCTATTATCTATGGCTAATCTGTAAACAAATATTTGTAAACACTATTATCTGTTGCGTGTTTACTTTAAGATCCTTTGATAAAAGGTGTCACAGTGATCAGTATTATTTATTATTGTAGGATCACCACGCTTCTTAAAATTGATGGAACAGCCCCAACTTTACTGATCTTTACTGAGAGCCAGAGAACATAGACGGCCAATCTTATTCTAGATGTCAAAATGTGGTGACAACATCAAACCTCCATGGCAGTCACAAGTGATGGAGTTGCATCACTGTGAGGGTATCTTTGCTCACTAACAGGAAGTTCTTGACATCACAACCCAACATCAAACAGCCGCAGCATGTCATGATCTCTTCCCCTGCCCCTCTCCACATATGAACAATGCAAACAGATGACAATCTAACATAGCTAGGATTAGCACACTGTACAGCAAAACACATGTTCCCCCCCTCTTGTCCCCAAATACATAGCCCTGCGTTGGAAATCATTAGAAGGGCCAGAAATTAACCCAAAGCCAAATTCACTTCAAATTCAAAACAGCTGCATTGGAAGAGGTGGTTATTTTTTTAATTTTCTAATGACATTTGTTGGGCAGAATATGCAAAAGGCAGTGGGGAAAGAAACAAGGGAACTTTGGCTGCTTTAACATTTGAAAGACGGGGTTGGGGGGAAACAACCAACAAACTGAGCCCAGAGCGGCTGAAAATGCGGGCTTAGCTTTTGCTTAAGAAGACTCACAGAGAATGAAAGTGCTCCCACACCCCGAGGGTGTGTTTTCATCTGTTCTATTGCATTTGCTTGAGACAGTATCTCATGTCGACGTCTTTGCTTGGCCTATGAATTCTCTGCCTTTTCTATTTTTATATTTGCTGAGTTTTATTAACTGGGGGTGGTGGTTTCCTCCTTTGGATTCGGGGACGGGGGCGGGGATGCTGTTGCTCTCACTTTCATATTCAAAGGGCCCTGGGTTTGTTTTCCTCCTCCTTATTATTTAACAACCTGAATTTGGTGCCCAGCGTTTGCTTTCACTGGGGTTGAAATATGTTTGGCCAAGATTGCTTTCAGATGCATTTAAAATAAGTTTCCCTCATGCTGGCATGGGCTGAATTAAATTGTTTTTGCAAAGATGAGCTATGTTCGTCACCACACTGCTGACTTTGTTTCTCTGCATTAGGGCTACATCTGTCACACTGTCTGGGGGTTTCCTGATTGGTTTTTACACCATTCACCCTGTTTGTGGTGGTGGTGACTGTTCCGTTGTCAAACAGTTTTATCTTGGTGCGTCTCTGGACAGTCATTTTTTACCAGACTGGGACTGTGTTTCTCTCTCTGGTTGTCACCAGGTTGGAAACGCTTGTCAGCCTGTCTGGTGTTTCTTGGTGTGATATTTTTTTTTTTTTTTTTTTCTTCAATGCTCACATCATGTTTGTCACCCTACCCGACATTTCTCAGGGTGGGTTTCACAGTGTTAAAACTGGTTGTCACCATAGCTCCTGTGTGCTTGAATTACTCTTATTGCTTGTGAACTCTGTCATGCACTTGGCCTCCTCAGTCTGAGCGTGCAATATGTTCAGTGCTGTTTGTTTTCCTTCTGTCTGAATTGTATTTTCCCTGAATAAGTAATTTTTTTCAGCCTGCCTTTGGTAACATTAGACCCTGGGGTTCACTCTTTCATTGCTGTAGAGTTCTGCTGGAGTGTCTGTAGCTGCTCTTTGGACTCTCTTCTGTTTGAAGGTGTCAGGTGCTGATTGACCTGTTTCTCACTCAAACATGCTAGGGGACTGTGCTCTCTTTTGCTGAGTCAGGAATTTGTCCAGTCTACTTAATTTTCTTCTGGTGGGCTGATTGTATTCTGCGGCATCTCTTGCCACACTAAGTCTGGCATATTGTTTGACAGGCTTTTCCTTGTTCTTGTTTAGCTGTCCGCTTGGTCTGCATTTTGTGTGACAGTTTCTGGTGCTTGTTTCTTTTGGGTTTATTTCCTCACAACTGTAGATGATAATGACTTACATTTCTATTGTGCCTTTCATCCAGAAGGCTCCTAAGTGCTTTACAAAATTTACATCCAGGCATCATTTCACCGTTACTAACGTTCAGCCACCTTTGGTGTGAAATGTGCTGGCCATTTAATGACACACAACAACGCAGCACTACAGTCTAGGACAAGAAGGAAAGAAGAATACAGTATCTAGTTGAATGTGAGAGAAGAATTTTAAGTAGACACTATAGATTTAGCTAAATTGCACTTTTCCCCACAGATGTCTCGTAACACCCTTGCTTGTGGGGAAAGTGACATGGGTTTTTTTTTAATGACCATGAGTAGTCAAGAGCTTGTCTTTATCTCTCATCCAATAGATAGTAGCTGCAGCATCAGAACACCCTTTGGCACCATGCTGGGGCATTGCTTCAGCAATGATGCTGACAGAGGGAAGGTTGCCACTTATTGAATCACCAGCACTACTTCTGGCAGTACCTGAGGTTTCCTTGAAGATTTCCCACCCAAGGGATTACCAGAACTGATGCTGCTTAGCTTGTGAGAGCTGACAAGATGATAGAACACAATGGTGCAAACTGGAAGCCAAGCAGTGGATTCAGTTCTCCAGTTGCGCGCTGTCTGAAATATTCTACAGTTGACTTACCTTTATTCTGTGTGCCCTGAGCCTGAGCTCTGTTGCTTTACGGAGTCAGATCTCTTTCTAAGCCTGGCCTGGTCACTTACTTCAGACTGAAGTTTTATTTCCTTCTTTGTTGAAGTGGGAAATATTTGCTTTCCCGCTTAAATGCTTGTTCATTTTCACTAAGCCTGGGCTTCTTTGTAACACTGCATTTAATTATGTTTGCTCTGTAAAGACTGCTTGGATTATAGCCGTGTCTAAAGTCTATAGGCCCTCTGCCTAGAACTGAGGTTAATCTGTGGCCTGCTGCTTTCCTTGTGATTTGATCTTGGAGATAGACTGGTCTTTATCTATGTACTTACACGTACCCCTGTCCCTCTTCTTATGGGTGTATTGATGCTGCAGACAAAGGCATCTCAGATGACTGAACTGCGGCCTGTTGTCCTGTGCAGAGTGTGTACCCATATTTGAACAGTTGACCTACCCCTTGCCTCTTCTTCTGTGTGTTGACTTTGGAATAACTTCTGTGCATGTGTGAATTTTCCTGGCACAGGGATCTGTCCATTGTCCGGGCACCTTGCGCCAGCTTGGGAATAGTGAGGAAAAATTTAAAAAAGCCCAGTGATGAAAACTGTATGAAGGCCCAACTCCGTTAGAAAGTCCCATCTCAAATAACCACTTTAAAATAGTCCTGAAAGTTTTCAGTGCAATTTTATTTGAACGGTAGCTAAAACCAGGGTTTTAGCTGCACCCTAGACTGGTTGACAAAGAGAGGTTTCACTCTCTCTACAGTATTGTCGAATAGGGACTAAGGAGAAATATGATAATTGTCTGCAAGTATTTGTAAACAGCAAGGAAGGAAAGGCCTTCTTTAGGATGATCCAAGTGAGTACAATGAAGAGTAATTGGATGGGATGAAATTAGAGCAGAGGTAAATTAAGACTGAATATCAGAAAACATTTCCGAATAATGAGCTCTGTTAGACCATGAAATCATTTTCCAGGGAAAGTGGTGAAAGCCCCATCATTTGAATAATTTAAAATGTGACTGGACAAACACTGTGGGGCAGAGGTCGGGAGAGGATTTGGGGAAAGATGATCTAACTTGTATTTTTAGTGGATAAGTTCTGTTATTTTGTTGTTCTGTGTGTGAGCGCTCAGGGCTTGCCTACTCTTGAAAGTTAATTCAGATTAACATAGGGTGTGAATTTAAAGTGCAGTTGCTGTTCTTGAATAACTCCATGTGTAGATAACCCCTGGGGAAAACTTTTCCTTTCAGTAATGCCCTTCCTGCCAGTCCACCTCTCCGGCTCCTCGTCAGAGCCCGTGTTTAAAGTTCTCTCGCTCTCTATTTAAACTTGACTCCTGGAATGTGTCCTCTTACAGCTAGATAACAAGAAAGTTTATTTGAATGCTGAAGAGCACAGCCGGCCTCAGATCCAGCTATCCATGCTCGGCTTATGCTAATGGAATTTTCCAGCGACTTCTTCCTCCCCCGTCATTAAAAAATTTAAGAAAAGCAACTCATGAAGATGCATTCTTAGCGCACCACTGACATGGTCGACACCTGGATTCAAAACAAAGTATCTAAAATATCTGGAAGGATTTGAAATTGCTTCACTGTCAGAAAATAACTTTGGGGTAATCTTGGGTACAGAGCACTACAATTTAATTTTGTACAGTGTGTTTCTTACAGACTGTACCCTCAAATTCTTCAGGGAGCTAAATAATACAGTTAGAGGGCAAATAATAAATGAGAGGTGTAGGTAAGGCAGAGAAAACATGTTTTTGTTGAGAGATGAAATGAAATGGAACGTGGATGGGGAGCAGAGACACAGTAAACCTGCGTTGGAGAGCAGGAGCTGCAGAGAAGAGGGTTCTTGCACTAGACCTGACAAGACTGTGTAAAGAGAGAGGGAAGGACAGTGTGAAAAGAGTGAGGAGGGAAGTGGAGCAAGGTAGGTCCGAAGGGGTGGACTCGAGCCACTCCACAGAGAGGTCTAAAAGCAAGAGGGGCAGTTCTGAAGCGAGCTTATTGAAGGTGTCTGCTCTGTTTGGAACAGCATTTAAAAGCAATTGGGGTGCTAGGATGGGGTGAAAAATAACACAGGAAACACCATCACCAGGGCCACTTTATTGTGCCTAAGACCTGATTTAGCACGAGGCCTCATCTGCAGCTGAATTGGCTGTGCTCCTGGCAACTATCCCCACCTGCAACAGTCAGCCCTTAGATAGGAGCCAGAGAGCCTTGCTTGGCCAGTCACAGCATCTCCTCTCTGCTGTACATGGTGCTGTTGCTGGGCTGGCTCTGCAGAGTGAAGGTTATGCTGTGTCTCTGCTGCATGAGCAGGGGGCAGAGACTCCTGAAGTGAGGCATCAGCACCCTGAGGGCAATAGGCAATAGCCTTGCCCCCTGCCAGGCAACGCCCTTTAAAGTAAATAAGTTCTCTAATGGGGAAATGGGGGTTGGCCAGGAAAGGGGACCTGGGAGGGGTCCTGAATAGGGGATTGAGTGAGCCTCAGAGGGCCAGGTGTGGGTTAGGGAGAAGCCCTGGAGGTGTCAGAATTCAGGTTGGGAGGAGTCTTCAAAGACTGGATGGTGATTCAACATTTGGAGTTCCTGGGTGCAGTAATAAAGAGTAGTAAGTTAGGGGGTGATTTGGAGTGTGTGTTACTGGAGTGAGTTAGAGCCACAACAGCAGAGGGCTCTGTGGGGCTGGTTGCTGCTCTTCTGATCCATGACTATAGATAGGGCTTAAAGGGGTGGGGGCTGCAGGGGCCTCCTGTAGAAATTAGGCCCTTACTCGGGGTCCTGGATTGCATTAATATAACCTCATATTTCAAACAGATACTCCTGTTCCGTAATATTTAATCCAGTTTTGGTTGCCTCAACTCAAGAATGATAAACTGCGATTCAAAGGTGAACAGAAACGTGATGAAGGTTTGTTAGAGGTATTATAGAACATCTATACAGCATAGCAAAAGATTAGAAACCGAGGGCTTAGTCTACATGGGAAAATTTACCAGCAGAACTATGCTGGTACAGGTTTCAGAGTGGTAGCCATGTTAGTCTTTATCAGCAAAAACAAAAACAACGAGGAGTACTAGTGGCACCTTAGAGACTAACAAATTTATTTGGGCATAAGCTTTTGTGGGCTAAAACCCACTTCATCAGATGCATGGAGTTGAAAATACAGTAGGAAGATATATATAACAGTACATGAGAAGATGGGAGTTGCTTTACCAAGTGGGGGGTCGAGACAATTCAATTAAAGTGGGCTATTATCAGCAGGATGAAAAACCACTTTTGTAGTGGTAATCGGGGTGGCTGTAATGCTGGTACAATTATGCTGGTACAGTTATACTGGTTTAACTCCCCTTGGGGACACACTTATTCTGGAATTAGCGCGCCTTGTTCTGGTTTATTTTATACCACTTTCAAAGTGTCATAAGTTAACTGGACAAAGGCACTCATTCTGGAATTAGAGTGTCCACGTGGGGAATTATAGAGATAAAACTATTGTGGCATAATAATCCAAGTATAGTTCTTCTGGTAAATATTTCCACCTAGATGAGCCCTTAGTATGGTTTTTGTCTGGAAAGAAGCACTAGAAGAGGTATAATTAAAATATTCATATTAAGAAAGTGTGTCTGGGAAATACACGGGGGAGGAACCACCTCTCTATTATGTTCACAAAGGTTGGCCTTGGGGAGCTTATCTGGAGTCTTGTTAATGCTGACACATTACTATGTTCTGAAGAGCAGACCAACAACACGTACATGTGGGGACATATACATGTCTGAGAGCATCTGTCTGAAAATGGCTCCTTAATAATAGGGCTAGTCAAACATTTTCTTTGAAACATTTGCAGGCAAAGTGCTGAACACTAACAACTTTTAAGTTTTTGTATTTCTTCAAAAAAAATCAAAATATTTTGCAGGAAAAAACAACCAAAAAAAATGCAACCAGCTCTACTTAATAGTATGTCCATAGGTATTTGCAGATGACAGGACAAGGAGTAATGGTCTCAAGTTGCAGTGGGGGAGATCTAGGTTGGATATTAGGAAAAACTTTTTCACTAGGAGGGTGGTGAAACACTGGAATGTGTTACCTAGGGAGGTGGTGGAATCCCCTTCCTTAGAAGTTTTTAAGGTCAGGCTTGACAAAGCCCTGGCTGGGATGATTTAGTTGGGGATTGGTCCTGCTCTGGGCAGGGGGTTGGACTAGATGACCTCCAGAGGTCCCTTCCAACTCTGATATTCTATGATTCTATTTCTGTAAGTTTGAGAAAAGGAAGAAACATGTCAGCTGATTCTGGTATTAAAGGTCAAACTAGTTTCCCTCAAAGGAAATTACCATCTTGGTCTCGTTGGAAGACTCTACACTGCCAAATGTCTAGCTGGGCAGGCGCTGATGGATGCCTTGGAGAGATTAACTGAACCTTGGTCTCTGAGGAGACGGAAATCAGCACAGGTAATGGCTCAGGCACAAGGTCTTGGATGAAACTGTGGCTGCAATCTCTTTCCCCAAAGCGTGTAACCGAAGGGCTGATGAGGGGCATGGTGAGCACTGGGGCAGCTGAATGAACTGAAAAGTACTAGAAATGGTTTTAGAATAATAGATATTTATATAGTATCATATCTTTGCACAATATTTTACAGTAATTAGAGGAAAATAATACATGGTCCCTAAGAATGGTCATACTGGGTCAGACCAAAGGTCCATCTAGCCCAGTGTCCTGTCTTCTGACAGTGGTCAATGCCAGGTGCTTCAGAGGGAAAAAATAGAATAGGTAATCATCAAGTGATCCATCATCAGTCGCTCATTCCCAGCTTCTGGCAAACAGAGGCTAGGGACACCATCCCTGCCCATCCTGGCTAATAGCCACTGATGGACCTATCCTCCATGAATTTATCTAGTTCTTTTTTGAACCCTGTTATAGTCTTGGCTTTCACAACATCCTCTGGCAAGGAGTTCCATAGATTGACAGTGCGTTGTGTGAAGAAATACTTCCTTTTTTTTGTTTTAAACCTGCTGCCTATTAATTTCATTTGGTGACTCTAGTCCTTGTGTTATGAGAAGGAGTAAATAACGCTTCCATATTTACTTAGTCACCTTTTGTCACTCTCATTGGGATCTACTGGGGGTTAGTGATAGAGCAGCCCTTATGCCCCACTGAGTGCAGGGGTTGCAATTCTTGCCTTGCCCTTAGCATGAACTGTGCGAGGTGGAGAACTCTTTATGTCCTCTCCCACCATTTTACCTCTGTTTAAGGCCAGGCAGAATGTGGTCCTAAATCAAACAAACCTAGAACATGCAGCTAGACAAAGGAAGGATGAGGATTAAAACAAATAAAATATAATGACAGTGGGGCAGAAAATTGATTAGTTGCTTCCATGATGGCAGATGTGTGTTATGAGAGTCCGGGCTACACACACATGATCCTCTTTGCCTGGGTTTTGGCCATTGTCATTCACATACATTTCTGGAGGTGCTTTGGAAGCAGTGAGCTGCATATTTAGTGCGGATGACACTAAACTGGGAGGAGCGGTAGATACGCTGGAGGGTAGGGATAGGATACAGAGGGACCTACACAAATTAGAGGATTGGCCCAAAAGAAATCTGATGAGGTTCAACAAGGACAAGTGCAGAGTCCTGCACTTAGGACGGAAGAATCCCATGCACTGCTACAGACTAGGGACCGAATGGCTAGGCATCAGTTCTGCAGAAAAGGACCTAGGGGTTACAGTGGACGAGAAGCTGGATATGAGTCAACAGTGTGCCCTTGTTGCCAAGAAGGCCAATGGCATTTTGGGATGTATAAGTAGGGGCATTGCCAGCAGGTCGAGGGACATGATCGTTCCCCTCTATTCGACATCAGTGAGGACTCATCTGGAGTACTGTGTCCAGTTTTGGGCCCCACACTACAAGAAGGATGTGGAAAAATTGGAAAACATCCAGCGGAGGGCAACAAAAATGATTAGGGGACTGGAACACATGATTTATGAGGAGAGGCTGAGGGAACTGGGATTGTTTAGTCTGCAGAAGAGAAGAATGAGGGGGGATTTGATAGCTGCTTTCAACTACCTGAAAGGGGGTTCCAAAGAGGATGGCTTTATACTGTTCTCAGTGGTAGCAGATGACAGAAAAAGGAGTAATGGTCTCAAGTTGCAGTGGGGGAGGTTTAGGTTGGATATTAGGAAAAACTTTTTCACTAGGAGGGTGGTGAAGCACTGGAATGCGTTACCTAGGGAGGTGGTGGAATCTCCTTCTTTAGAAGTTTTTAAGGTCAGGCTTGACAAAGCCCTGGCTGGGATGATTTAGTTGGGGATTGGTCCTGCTTTGAGCAGGGGGTTGGACTAGATGACCTCCTGAGGTCCCTTCCAACCCTGATATTCTATGATTCTATGATATTGCAATTTGGACCCATATCCTTTTTGGCTAATAAAAAATTTGACAAATTGAGACCCTCATAGGTAGAAATTTAGTGCGCTACGCTGTGGAGGTAAGGCTGCTAGCCTCTCACAAATGAGTGACTCTTAGACCTGTAACTCAATGAACCATGTTTTTTAGATGGATGATCTCACCAGTTATCATCCTGTCTACAATCAAGCTTCCTTTTGGGGGAAGATTATTGTTGAGAAGTTTGTGAAAAGCAGTTCTGGCAGCATCTGGAGTCCTCCTATTTCCTTGGCCTGTTTCAGTCTGGGTTTAAGACTGAGATTAGCACAGAGGTTCTGATGGTCTCCTGTTGACAGTAGACAATGATCAGGAGTCAAATACCATCCTCTATTATATATGTCATCCCCTGTCTCCCACCCGGTTTCAGTGGGATTGCCAGGATGTAATTGAGGGCACAGTTTGGTCCCAGGTGTCAATGCTGATTCTTCAAGGTCTGTGTTTTAGTTCTATTTGATGTTGTTGGCCACAAGTTGTTTTGACATCTCTGTGCTAGACTGAAGAGCCCATTATTAAATATTTGTTCCCCATGTAGGTACTTTATTCTATTCTAGTTCTTATATTGTAACCATCAACATGATATCCGAGCACAGGAAAGAGAGTCCATACAATCATCTGCAACTCTGTCTGTGGCTCCTTGTGATCTGTGAAATTCTGTGAGGGGGGCCTGAGGCCCTCCTTTGACAACTCATTGGCCTGATTAAAGGAAGCACTAATCTTCCACTCATCCTGAAGCAAATAGCAGGCCACTGTGTACTCAGAAAGCCATCATTTGCTGTGAAAGTTCTCAGCCCATTGTCCTGAGAAAGGTGACTGAGCTATCTCTAACAGCACCTGTCCTTTACTCAGATCTTAAATGCCCACAGAGGGG
Organism: Natator depressus; assembly: GCF_965152275.1. Classification (NCBI taxonomy): domain Eukaryota; kingdom Metazoa; phylum Chordata; order Testudines; family Cheloniidae; genus Natator; species Natator depressus. Next base: position 260,347,065 of record NC_134234.1, read on the forward strand.
CTTCAGGCTTGGGCATGCTACTGAGGCTATGTCTACACTACAGCTTGTGTCGGCATAACTTATGTCACTTCGTGGGGTGAATAAATCACCCGCTCCCCGAGTGACAGAAGTTACACTGACATAAGCACTGGTGTGGACAGCGCTATGTTGGCAGAAGAGACTCTCCTGCCACCACAGCTACTGCCGCTTGTGGGGGCTGGAGGAATTAAGCTGATGAGGGAGCTCTCTCCTGTCGGCTTAGAGTGGCTACATTAGAAAGCTTACAGTGGCGCACCTGCACTGGTGCAGCTGTGCCGCTATAAACTCTCTACTGTAGCTGTGCCCTGAGACAGCATTAAGTTACAGCTGGTTGAAAGACAGTGAAGCTTTATCAGAAAAAAATTTGAAAATTTTCAGAGAAAAATTCATTGAAAAATGTTGACCATTTTGCGTTGTGCTGATGGCTAACCTTCTAGCCAGGACAAGGAGCAAGTATCCATGCCTGTATGACTAGGTCTATCAGCAGTATTTGACTCTGCTGGTCATGAGGTGAAGTTGCTTCTCCTGAGACACCTGAACTATAGTTCCCATTGAACTATCTCCCAGATGGTTTTGGTGCACAGCTGCTTCTGTACCAGGCATGCTCTCATCTGTGGAATCCTGAAGAACTCAGTTCTATCCTCCGTTTTCTTCAGCATACATATAAAACTCCTGGGGCAAACTGCGAGAGGACATGGAGTTCAGTGCCAGCCATGCACAAATGACACTCAGTCCCATATCTCCTTCATACGAGACACAGAAACCAGCTTTCCTGCTGTCTGAGCGAGAGAGAGACGTGCCTGGGATGAAGAGCAGCTGGCTAAAACTAAACACTGGCAAGATAGAAGTGATGCTGGTGGAATGAGGAAACAGTTTGAAGAATCAGGTCAGAGCCATAACATGTCCCCAATCTAGGACATCTGCCCTCTAATTCTGAATGTGAAACATGGTCTTGGGGTCTTTCAGGTCTCTTTGCTGCTCAAAGTGCATTAGTGGTCAGAAATAGCTTTTAATTTACAGCTGCTTAGGAGGCCATGCTCCCTGTAGGGGATGGACGTGTCCATGCTATTAGTGCGTCCCCTCCAGGCTAGGTTTATAAAGCACTGTACCTAACTCTGGCAGTACCTGACTTGAAGAAACCCCAGATGACTGAAGATGCATTGGCCCGTCTTCTGAGTAGCACAGGTTGAGAAGAGCCCATAGCCCCGGTGCTACGCATGCTGCAGTGTTTCCCTGTCAAATACCATGCCTAGCTTAAAACATTAAACCAAATCTTCAAGGCCCTTAGTGGCCAAACACTGGCTGTCTCCAATGCTACCTCTCCCTCTGCAACCAGGACTGGCTGTGACAGCAGTGGTCAAATGGGATAATGGAGCTAAAAGATGTGGCAATAGGAGACTGGGCTTTCTTGACAGCGGACCTCCAGATTTAGAACTCCCTTCCACCAGATATCAGAGTGATCTCTTTGCAATAGCTTTACCTCAATAACACTTGAAGAATGACTCCAGTTCTCATCTCTGAATACAGAAGCACGAAAAAGGGAAGGAAAGAAGTTTTAAGCTTGCCCCAGTTGTGTTTATAATGAAGGGATGGAGAATGCGGTCTTTGCTTATTTGATTTTTGTTAGTGCTTGGCTACAATGTTATAATAGAAAATGTCAGGGGAAACTTGCTCTTCCACTGCCCATGCGATCACCAACACTGACTGCACTGAAGAAGATACACTTGGAGTTATGTACTTGTCCTGTGGGTTAGGCTCATAGGATGTGGGACTTTTCCCTTGGAAATTCCAGACAGATTGCTCCCCTGTTTGGAAGAGGATCTAGGCACTCTAGAAGAGAAAGGGAGCTTTGCACTTCTTGATTGGCTCACTGGCTGCTTTTTGTGGAACATTTAGCTCCTCAGGCTAGTTTCCCTGATCGACCAGAATCTCTAAGTTTCACCTTTCCATTATTCATATGTGATGATTCTCTCCTTCCTCACAACTCCTCCATTAGTGTTGGAGTTTCCTTCCTGGCTCATTCATGGACAAATAACAGGTGCATGTGTATGAAGTTGAAATCCTGTGTCCTGTATGACATATCTTACACTGCAGTCTTGGTTGTGGCCTGGCAGTGATTCTTGCCTGCCGTTTGCACTCTTGTAAAACAAATTTGAAATGAACAGACACTCAGAGCAGCCACAAAGATGCTTTGACAGCAGCCTGCTGAGAAGCTGGGCCTGCCTCCCTGATGTGTGGCATTTGGTTCCCAAGAGATACAAGCTGAGATGAAGTAGGAGGAGGACAGGCAAAACTCTTTACATAATGTATTATGAGAGAGACAAAGATGAACAGTGTTTTGTGCATAGTCAGAGTAGGCAGTAGGAGTGTTTGTGTTTATGCTGGGGTGGGTAAAAGTGTCAGAGAACCTGTAAAGCGTGTGCCTGTGTGTCTGAATATGGCTGGTTCAGTGTGTATTATTATTTTACAGCAACCGCAGGCATTCTACGTAGCTTCACAGAAAACACATTGAAGACAGCACCCTTTCAAAGTACACAGGAATGTAAAAATTGCCATGATGGCTCAGATCTGTCTAGTCCAGTATCCTGTCTCTGATGCTGGGCAGTACGAGATGCTTCAGAGAAAGGTGCACAAAACCTTGCAGAAGGCTGTTATGCAATGACCTACTTCCAAGGAATGTTTTGTCCTAGACCCCATTAGTTTGAGGTTGACTTCTACCCTGAAACAATAGGGTTATGTCTTTTCCAAAACTCTAGATTTTTTATTTGATTTTAATCCTGGCTGTTGTAATTCTGGACATTCCTGTTACCTATATAAATGCACAATCCTTTTCTGAATCATGCTAAGCTATGGCCTTCAGTCATATACTGTGGCAGTGAGTTCCATAGGATAATTATGCATTGTGTGGGCAAGATTTCCAAGATCCCCAAAACTTGTGTATGAGATCCTAGAAGAAGACAACCAAGAAGAATAAATCTGTAGCTGCTGCTTAAAGGTGAAGTAGGCAGGCTCTGGTTTCCAAAGGTGAGTCACTCATTACCATCCCTGAATCCTGAGTAATCTGATCTGCAGTCATCTTGGTTTCTCTGCCACAGTGGTATCAGATCTTCCATAGTCTTATAGTTGAAAGAGCCCTATATTCAAGGGCCCCTGTCTTTGCTCCCTCATGATGATCAAAGTTTCTCCTTTTTGGATGTTGTTGGCCCAGAAGTGATTTAAGAAACCCAACCGGTTTGAACAAAATCTATTCAGTAGTTTTCACGTGATATGAGCATCCCTTAAAAAAATGCATCCCCTGGGGGGGGGGAGGGGAGGAGCTGATGCGTTTTAGAGCTTAGATAACTGCACAGTGGGATCGTTTTTTAAACTTTAGACTTATTTAATGGGAACAAGACCCTCTGATATGTCTGAAGAAATTTGGGTAGCAAATTAAAAGGTTCTAAGCAATTGTAAATGTCATTCTGGCATGCCTAGAGATTTGTTTTCATTACTGTTTTGGAATGTGTATTGAGTGCAGATCTCCAGAGAGAGCAGCACCTAGATGTGTGGCTTTCTGGAGATCTGTATTCAGCATAGTCTCCAGAATAGTAATGAAGATAAAGTACTGAGCTATGACCAAGTTCCAGGGAGACTGAGTTTAGGGGAGACTGGAAGTGCAGGAGAGGGGTGTGATTGCTCTATCTGGGAGAGCTGATATGAAGACAAGTGTCTGCATATGGGAACTGGAAAGAATCAGGGAGCTAGTTAGAGGCAGGGAGCGGGAGGATATATCTCTTTTCCCTTAACTGAGGGGAGACAAAAAGGGGCAGATCAACCCTCTGTTCTCATGCTGTGATAGTTTCTCCCTTAAAATGCTTCACAATCCTGTTGAACCAGCTAAATACAGCAGTGCTTAGAAAGGGGTCAGTAAAATCTGCACAGGCACTGCCTAAAAATGACCTGCTGCTTGCTGAGATAATTTCCCTGGACAGCAGAATCACTGTGACACAACTGTTTGCACTGCACAAGTGTTGCGTGCAACTTCCATGTATCCTCATGCAGCGTTTCACCCTGATTCAGAGCAGAGAGTGTTTAATAGCCTATTGAGCTAGCCTCAAGGGATGTGGATCAGACCCGGGAAAGTCAGGATGGACTTTGCCCTCTGTCTGGAAAGCAGGAGGGGCAGGGAATGCAGTTACCACACTGGCATATCAGCACCATGAGGTCCTTTCCAGTGCTCTACGTAACCTCTTCCTGTGAGGGTAGAGGAACCTCAGTATTTCCCCTTTCTCTCTTCCCATCCCCATCTCCCCCCTTCTCTTTCTCTCTTACCTTCTCACTGGCTGTGAGCTCTGCTTCCCTTTCTAAGAGCAGTTCAGCTGGGACTGAGGTGGAGATGCAAACCCGCCTCCTGCGCACTTTCCTAAATGCCTTTTTAAACAATCTCAATAATTGATGAGCACCCAGGCCCTGCTCCGCGTGAGCGAGTGCACACAGTGTTTAGAACATGAAAATGCCATTTGGCTCATCAGAGCTCATCCCAGGAACAACGCTGTTTCCCCAGGATACCATTTAATTGTTCTCTCCATGAAACCCAGTGGTTTTTTGTTTGCCTCAGTGGTCTTGGTTGCTCGACTACTTGCTGGCATTGCTCCTTCTTCCCGCCTAGAGGCTGGTGTCTGCTCTCAGTGCATCTGTGTTAGCCCCACTCAGCAGATAGGAATTCAGCTCCTGCGCTGCCAGCTTCCCTTTCTCCTTTGTGCCAGAAGCAGCATCTCATGCACTGCTGGAGAACCTACCTTTAGTCACAAGTCAAACGAGTGTAGTGGGTGTCAGATTGCCTCCTCACTGCCACTTTCCCACCTTGCAAAAAATACCACACAATTTTGCCTGAGTGGTGCCCAGTGTAAGAACAGCAGGGGTGTTGCTGACCATACTGAGGTGCGGTGACGTAGCTAGGGGGCTGCCCTGTATTGCAGTTGCAGGAGGTGTTACAAGACGGGGCTCAAAGGCTGCACAGAGCTGTGAGGGGAAGAGGGGGGAGGCTGCAATAGCAAAGGATGCTTCAGGCCAAGACTGAAATGCATGGACAAAGCCGTGGGTGGGTGGGTGGGATGGGGTTGGGAAGGTCTGTATGTGCTCAGTATCTGATGGGGCTTGGGGCTTCAGCCCCGCAGGAGGCACCTGCGAGGTCTCGGGGCTTCAGCCCTGCGGAATGGGGGTTTCAGGTCTTCAACCCTGTGGGAGGCGCCTGCTTCAGACATCAGCCTTGCTCCCACTGAAGCCTCAAGACCGACCTCCCCACTGGGCAGAAGCTAGAGGCAATACATGGGGGGGACACCTGCCCCCCCTGATTTTTGCCAGGGTTTGCGGGCCCTGCTTGGTCACATGGTGCAGCTGGGCCCCCTCCCTGCACAGCAGCAGCTGGAGCTGGCTGGGAACTGTGGGCCACGGGGAGAGGCAGCGGCAAACAGCTGGGAGCTGCAGGGAGAGGCTGCTGAGGGTAAGAGGGGAGTGTGCCTGGGGTGGGGGGGACAATTCAAGCTGTTGGAGGGGGTGGAAACTTTAAATTGTGCCCGCAACTCTCAGTAGGCAACAGTCATCTCTGGCTGAAGCCCCTATCCCCACCGCCCCGATGCAGAGCAGAAGCCCTGAGCTCCCCGCCCCCTATGAGAACTATGTGACATAAAGCCCCCTTCACAGTGGCCAGTCTGCTGCCTCATATGCCATGTTTTCCATTTTCTCCTTTAACCCAGACCTCCCTTTGCCCTCCACTGTGTGCCTTGGTGTCCTCCTTAGCGCTGAGTTCTTCTTCCTCCCACATCTCCTATGTCATCTACATCTGCCACCAAATTATCAATTAAATCATTGTCCACCTGTGCCACTGCCCCAGCTCCCCTTCTGCTGACGTTCCCGTCTGTTCCTTCATGTCCAGTCATCTGGGCTATTGTAACTCCCTATGGCTTCCAAATCCCAGCTCTTCATTTCTTATAGGGTTAGTAGTAATAAGGTTCCATTGTGCTAGGCACTGTAAAAACACATTAAGAAGACAGTCCCTGCCTCGGAGCCTTTACAGTGAAGGATACAACAGAACACACACGGTGGATGAAACAAAGTGTGGGGGTGTGGAGGCCAAGGAAGCAGTTTAATATACATATCTTAGCTCAAGGAGTGTTAGTTATGGCTTGCAATCTGACTAGACGTTGTCAGCTGGGCTGACAGTATATTGTAGGTGTCACGGCAGAGGTGGATTTTAAGGAGGCATTTCAAGGAGGCTAAGATGGTGGCTAGATTGATTTTTGTCCTGGCCCTAAAGAGGCAGAAGTCTTCTGCCTGCCTTCTCAAGGGGGCCCAGAAGCAAATATGTTGTCCCCCTCCTTACACAGAATCACTGTCTCCCATTTGTTTCATGGTCTAGTCCTAAACTGGTCTCCAATATGTTTGCTATGCAATGTGTTTGCACCACTCTTTTCTGTAATGTATATTCAAGGCCCTATGTACCGTGTAGCACATTTAACCTACATTATGCATCAAGGGCCCTGAATTTGTGTGGTCAGGACCTGGTATGGCAAAACTTACGAGCTCCATAGAGCAGTCACTTTCCCTAAGGTGTGTAGGAAATGTTTGGGGTTGGGGAGTGATGTGTTTGCTTCTTGGCTCCTTTGAGAAGGTCTGTACACTGTGGCTGGTTATAAAGGGAGCAGCAAAGACGGCTCCTAAGAAGGCACAGAACAGTAACACAGCATTTTTGTGGATTAATGAGCTTTTATGCAGCAGCTTCAAGCAGGGAAAATTATGTAGCCAATTATATTGCCTCATAATGGCTTATGCACCAGATCTTCTTTATTCCATATAGCGTTTGCTGTCGTGTATTTAACTTTGTAAAGCCGTGTGGGACGAAAGATGCTGTATAAAACACAACTGTATTGTATTTCACTTTTCGAATGAGAGGATTTTCAGTGCCTTCTGCTATTTTCTGCCCGTTTTGTACCCTTCTGGGCTAGTTGAGTACCATGCTTGAGTTTGACAGATGGCTCATCTGTTCTGGCCTGGTTTTGGCACCAGTATCACACTGTGGCTGCTGCATTTGCTTGGGCAGTCATCATCTAACTCGTCACTTGAAAAAGTCCTCTGGGGCCAAATTAATAAGTGGATGCATCTCTACTGAGTTCAGTATAGGTTCATTCTTTTATGTCATTGGTAAACTTTAAACCTTGGCTATCAAGATGAATAGTGCTAGAGAATAATGGAGTAGTTTCTGTCCTTAAAAGGACCCATCCACTGGCTTAGCTTGATTGTTTGATGTCCTCCATTTCTTTGCATTCTGGCACGTCTTCATCACCATATCTATATAGGTCTTCCCATCCCAGCTCCACTCCATTTCCCCATGTCCCAGCCCCCTTAGTTCCATTTCCCTGCTATCCTGCCACTCCCCCAAGCTCAGTTTACCCCATGTCCTGGTAGCTCTTTGCAGTCTCATTCCCCTGGGTCCCAGACTTTTCCTAGGAGAACATGCTGTGCTGAGCACATGACAACTACAGTATCAGCCTTTCTCAGCGGCACGCATTGTAGGGACTAAGCTAGGAGAGCTGACCTTGAGAAGCTCAACACTAATACAGTCCTAGCTTCTGCCAGTAGAAGGCACTGCAGGAAACAGTACAGGAATGCTGGCTCACCACTCTTCCAGTCCTGGCTTCTCTTATTAGCATGGAGTGATGGAAGGGCTGGGCTATGTGAAAGCCTGGTTACTCCAGTGTTGCAATTCAGGAGTATTTTCAGCAAAGTGTATCCAAGCCTTAGCTGTTGTCTCTTTCCGTGCCTTGCAGTCCTGTGGCATAGTGGACAAACAGCGTCAGCAGTTGTTGAATGTGGGGACAGTGCAAGTGCAAGTTGGCAGAGGCTAAACTGATTGACTGTTATTGGCAAAGAACTATTTTTGGGAGCCAATGATGAGAACACCCTGTACTTCTGTGAGTTTGGCTCTGTCTTGCAAGGTTATTATCAGGGAGTTTAATCAGAGACTGTCAAATGTATGGAGTGAGCAGCTAGCGTCTTAAAGAGCATGTTTCATGCTGGAGAAGCCTTTGAGGTATAAGTGAAGGCAAACATAAATCCATTTTCCTTTCTTGGGTTGCTCCAATATCCGCCTTTGCCATTTAACAGTATATCTGCTTCTTCAACCAAGAGCTGTCTTTTCATTTATCCCTGCTCCTCCAATCCAATCCTTCAGTGATGTCAGACAACGGCAAATCTGTGACACTGCGAGCCTTCTATTTCTAGTGTTCATTTTATCCTAAAGGGTCCCAAAGCTCTTTGGACAAGCTCTGTACACAAGCATCACTTTGCTCTCCATTGAAATGTAGCCACCTCTCATTGGAACGAAACGTGGCCGCTGCTTGTCAGTGCACAGCAGTGCCATGCCACCATTTAAGACATGAACTGAAAGTGGAGGGGTCATTCCATGGTGGAGGCATTTAATGACTGGTACTTGTGTTGGAATAGGGCTAACATCCCTGTTCTTGCAAAAAGTGCCACTGCTTGTGTGGTTTAATACATAAATTATCCAGAGCAGGAGACCTGGGTTCTAATCCCATCTCTGCCACTGACCTGCTGTGTGACCTTGGGCGAGTCACTTCACATCTGTTCTCCTTCCTACACTTAACCTCACAATTGAAATAAACAAGTTCTTCAAGGTAGGGACTGTTTCTATGTCTGTGCAGGTCCTGGCACAATGGGGCCCTGAGCTTGGTTGGGGCTTCTCGATGCTACTGTAATACAAATATATAAATAATACCAATAACAATACTGGATCTTTAGAGACTAGGACAGGTCAGGAACCTGGTTTTATATCTTCTCTGAAAGACAGAAGCTCCAGCAGCACAGGGCCCTCTACCCCATGCTGGGCTGTGGCCTCTTAAACTGAGCCTACACTGCAGCTGGGAGCAGGCCTCCCAGCCCAGGAAGACAGACTCACGCTAGCTTCCTGCAAGCTAGCCTGCTAAAAACAGCAGTGTGGATGTTGTGGCTTGGGTGGAGACTCAGGCTAGCCACCTGAGTTCAGACCCGAGGGGTGGGATGGGCTTGAGAGCCCAAGCCGCAACGTCTACACTGCTATTTTTTAGTGCACTAGCCCAAGCCCAGCTAGTGCAAGTCTGTCTACTCAGGTGTGGAGGCTTGCTTCCAGCTGCCGGGTAGATATAGCCTCAGGGAAGAGCACTCCATGAATCACTAAACATGGCTTCCTGCAGCTCCTTTGGAGGTTTCCTATCATTAATACTGACAAGACCTGACCACTTCTTGGCTTGCGAGAGCTGATGGGATCACAGACACCCAAGGCAACAGGTTTATGCTATCACAGCTGTAGCAGGATAACTGCATCATCGTTTCCAGCAGAGGCTGAGAGAAGGTTCTTACGTCAATGCTGAGAACTTCAAGAATAGCAAAGGGAGCCGGAGTCTGGGGAGATTCCCGTAAGGACAAACGTTAAAAATGAGAGAATGTGAAAGTGGGGAGGTCTGTAAAGCTAGAAGGGAACGTTTGCTGTAGAGCTGATGTAACACTGACAGACCCCGGTCATCGGCATGTGGGATCGAACCGGGGACCTCTGAAGCTTAGTGCATGAGCCTCTACTGCATGATCTAAAAGCCAGCTGGCTCTTAGTAAGGCTGTAGAGCAGTCTCATTAATCTCTCTCTCTAAGTGGTCTCGGTGCCACTAGATGGGACAGAACACCGCACCCAGAAGGTGTGTGGGTCACACTGACAGATAGGGAGAAGGATGACAGAGGGTTGACACCACAGACCTGGACAAACCAGGCTGCAAGGAGCATGATGGTTCAACAGCCACTTTGGGGAATTGTCCGCTGACAGTTGTATGGAGTGGGAGTCCCAGGGGCTTCTGCAGAAACTTAAAATACCATCACACTCTCAAAGCTGGACATGTTGATTTCATTCTCTTTCCCCCAATACATGCCACTCCTGGAGGCAGGGGCTGGGGTGGGATAGGGGCTGGCTCTTCATATTCCACAGGACATCTTGCTCAGGGAGTAGGCTTGACAACTTTCTAGTTGCTCAAAACCGAACACCCTAGCCCCGCCCTGCTCTGAGGCCATGCCCCTTCCCCGCCCTTTCTCCGAGGCTCCACCTGCCGCTCACTACATTCCCCCTCCCTCAGTGACTCGCTCTCTCCCACCCTCACTCACTTTCTCTGGTCTGGGGCAGGGGGTTGGGGTGCGGGAGGAGGTGAGGGCTCTAACTGGGGGTGCAGGCTCCAGGGTGGGGCCAGAAATGAGGGGTTCACGGTGCAGGAGGGGGCTGTGGGCTGGGGCAGGGGGTTGGGGTACAAGGGGGTGAGGGCTTTGGGCTGGGGGTGTAGGCTCTGGGGTGGGGCCAGGGATGAGGGTTTTGGGGTACAGGAAAGGACTCTGGGTTTGGGGGGGGCTCAGGGCTGGGGCAGGGGGTTGGGGCATGAGATTGGGGTGCAGGCTTACCTCAGGTGTCTCCCGGTCAGTGGTGCAGCAGGACTAAGGCAGGCTACCTGCCTGTCCTGGCACCATGCTGTGCGCCCCCCTGAAGCAGCCACCAGGTCCAGGGCCAGAAGGCTCCACATGCTGCTCTCGCCCGCAGGCAAATCCCCACCCCCCCCAGCTCCCATTGGCTGGTTGCCAGCCAATGGAAGTGCAGAGTGGGTGCTCAGGGGTGGGGGCAGCGCATGGAGCCCCGTGGACCCCCTGCCTAGCACCTGGAACTGCTGGTCGTGTCCGGGGGGTGCGCAGCGCGGTGCCCCAGGACAGATAGGGACTAACCTCCTTAGCTCTGCAGTACTGCCGACTGGACTTTTAATGGCCTGGTTGGCGGTGCTGACAGGAGCCGCCAGGGTCCCCTTTTGACTGGGTGTTCCAGTTGAAAATTGAACACCTGGCCACCCTATTAAGGAAGGGGCCTCTTTTTATGTCCCCTAGTGCACACTGCTGAGTAAGGGGACTCTTTCTCTATACTGTTTAACCTGCTTAGGAAAGGTCTGTTTCTCCCTCTAACCCACTCCCTATATGTTGCTCAGGGGAAGGAGGTGCATTTCTTTATGTTCCTTGCTGCACAGAGCTCAGGTAGGGAGCCTCCCTCTCTGTATATTCCCTAGTGCTTGCTTGTTTCCACATGTATAGTGGGTATTTTGCATAAGCAAACAAGCCCATGCCCATCTGCAGAATGGACACATTATTGCCTCATTTTTGGTGAGAAACTCTTTCCCCAAAGTGACCCACAAAAGGGGGGTTGTTGTGAAGCATGGGGAAATGGTGACAAAAACACCCTGCTGAGGTGGACGAAAAGCTGCAGAAAACAGCTGAAACAGATTGAAAAAGATGGCTTTGGCTGGCTGCCCTCATTCAGACCTTAAGCTCCTGTTGACGTCACCTCATGTGACAACAAACAGCAGCCAGAATATTTGTACCTAGAATAGAAAATAAAACTAGAGAACCTGAAAGGGGACCCTTACTGACCTTTTCAGCTCTCAGGGAAACATACAAAAGTCTGGGACAGTATCATGAAGGAAAGATCTTCAAATCTCTTTGAAGGCTTCACTGTTTGAGAGCTGCATGCCAATGCACATAGAAAGATTGACCGTCGGACCGTTGTAAAAATGTCTTGGAATTGCAACCTCTTCAGAAGAACGTAGTGCAAAACTGGCTTTCCTGAAGGCTTTATAGGCTTATTTTCGTGATGCAATCAGGAAGTGCACAAGTATTTCAGTTTCATAAATGGTCCATAAAACTGGAAAATAGGAGTTGCCATACCAGATTTACCATTGTGGTGACACACCAACTGGTAGAGCAGAACAGACAATGATTTCTCTTGTGTTCATCCTGTCTCTGAGAGTTCCTTCCAACCACCATCTCCATGAAATGCACCTAGTGTGGAGGACATTTTAATGGAATTAGTATTGGGTCAATATTATGTATCCCCCATACAATAGTGGAATTTTTCTAGAGAGCTGTGGTACACACTTTCAAACCAGTGTGTCTTGGATGGAATGGACTTGGCTAATTCTTACCTTTCCAACAACTATCTATTGTGGTCTCTCCAAAGAGACTCATGGGAAGTCTGTAGGGTTTTGGAAGCAGGGCTTGTTAAGAGGCCCAACTCAGCCTCAAATGCAATGGTTCTAGCACGACTAGATATGGGATCTTCAAGATGATGGTACCATTTATGGGAGGTGGGGTCAGTTTCCTGGCATGGTGGCTTCACAAGTAAGAATTTTGACATGTGATCCCTCACATATATGCACATACGCATGAATCATGATGTTAAAATCATGAAACACATGACAGTTCACTACTGTGATTGCTCCACCAATTCTGTAAACTACTTGTTTGTAACTGGTTTCAGAGTAGCAGCCGTGTTAGTCTGTATCCGCAAAAAGAAAAGGAGTACTTGTGGCACCTTAGAGACTAACAAATTTATTTGAGCATAAGCTTTCGTGAGCTACAGCTCACTTCATTGGATTCATTCAGTGGAAAAGACAGTGGGGAGATTTATATACACAGAGAACATGAAACAATGGGTGTTACCATACACACTGTAACAAGAGTGATCAGGTAAGGTGAGCTATTACCAGCAGGAGAGCGGGAGTGGGAGGGGAAAACTTTTGTAGTGATAATCAAGGTGGGCCATTTCCAGCAGTTGACAAGAACGTGGGAGGAACGGGGGGGGGGGGGGGGAATAAACATGGGGAAATAGTTTTACTTTGTGTAATGACACATCTACTCCCAGTCTTTATTCAAGCCTAAGTTAATTGTATCCAGTTTGCAAATTAATTCCAATTCAGCAGTCTCTCATTGGGGTATCACAGTGGTAGAGGTGCAGGTGAACGAGCCTCTGATAGTGTGGCTGATGCGATTCTACAACCTATCCTGAAGGACGACCCATCATTCTCACAAATCTTGGGAGACAGGCCAGTCCTTGCCTTCAGACAGTCCCCCAGCCTGAAGCAAATACTCACCAGCAACCACACAACAGAACCACTAACCCAGGAACCTATCCTTGCAACAAAGCCCGTTGCCAACTGTGTCCACATATCTATTCAGGGGACACCATCATAGGGCCTAATCACATCAGCCACACTATCAGAGGCTCGTTCACCTGCACATCCACTAATGTGATATATGCCATCATGTGCCAGCAATGCCCCTCTGCCATGTACATTGGTCAAACTGGACAGTCTCTACGTAAAAGAATAAATGGACACAAATCAGACGTCAAGAATTATAACATTCATAAACCAGTCGGAGAACACTTCAGTCTCTCTGGTCACTCGATTACAGACCTAAGGTCGCAATATTACAACAAAAAGACTTCAAAAACAGACTCCAACGAGAGACTGCTGAATTGGAATTAATTTGCAAACTGGATACAATTAACTTAGGCTTGAATAAAGACTGGGAGTAGATGTGTTATTACACAAAGTAAAACTATTTCCCCATGTTTATTCCCCGCCCCCACCCCCATTCCTCACACGTTCTTGTCAACTGCTGGAAATGGCCCACCTTGATTATTACTACAAAAGTTTTCCCCTCCCCCCCCCCCCGCTCCCCCCGCTCTCCTGCTGGTAAGAGCTCACCTTAACTGATCACTCTCGTTACAGTGTGTATGGTAACACCCATTGTTTCATGTTCTTTATGTATATAAATCTCCCCACTGTATTTTCCACTGCATGCATCCGATGAAGTGGGCTGTAGCTCACGAAAACTTATGCTCAAATAAATTTGTTAGTCTCTAAGGTGCCACAAGTACTCCTTTTCTTTTTGTTTGTAACTGTTACTTGGTCTGTATCAAAATCACTGCAGTCCAACTCAATGCAATCAAAATGAACCAAAGCCTAACCAAGACAATCCTGGTTTAGGTAAACCAAGGCAACCTCAAGGAACTAAATGCAATTTCACACAATCCCATCAAAACAAAGCCAAGCCAAGCCACATTAAGACAGTGCAATCCCAGCCCATGGAACTGAACCCAAATAAATAAGAACCAAGCTCATTCTGACTGGGTACAAGCATAGCAACCAAAGTGAAACAAAGCTAATACATGTTAAATTGGGGCAATCCTCGTCCATTAAACTCAAGCCAATTTAATGATATTAAACTCAGTTTCTACCAGCATAAAAGCAGTGTGATCTCATTCTACAAAACCTAGACCAACCTAGCAGAACTGATCAAATTACAAAACCAATGACACCTAGCAAATGGAACCACAGCAATTCCAGCCCCAACTCAAACAGAAGCAGAGCTGACTCAGCCCAAACTGCAGTGCCCCGAACACATCCAGGGGCACGCCCCACCCACCCTACACCTCAGGCCCTCTGGACCTTTTCATCGGGCTCCTGCCCCATGGACCTACCTGGCCATCCCACCCCTTTACTGCGAGCCAGCTTCACAAATTGCAGCCAGTTCGGTTCTGGACCACACCAAGAAAACATCTGTACATGTTCGTGCTCCACACTCTTCACGTCCTCTCTCTTGCGTCCCGCCCTGACATGAAGTGGCTGGACCTCCTGCCACCTCTGGAGGGTGAGGAGCTCCGGTGGGTGAGCCTATATTCCACTCTGGTCCTGCGGCCCGCCAGGGACATCAGCTGGCGGCTCCTTCATGGAGCCATGAGCACGGACGTGTACTGGGCGCGGTTCACTCCCCTCCCAGACACCCGCCCCTTTTGCGGCATGAGGGAGACCCTGGCCACATATATCTGGAGTGCGCCAGGTTGCAGCCTCTATTCCGGCTCCTCCTAGATATTACATTTTTGGTTGCACTTTTCCCCTCACCTTCTCATCTATGCACTCCCTATCTGTGGCCCCACAAAGTCACGGGGCCTCCTTGTCAACCTCCTCTTAGCCCTGGCCAAAATGGCCATCTACAAAACCAGGGAGAGGAGGTTGGCTGACGGGGTTTCCTGCGACTGTGGGGCCTATTTCCACTCTTCAGTCCGTTCATGCATCCGGGCAGAGTTCCTCTGGGCGGCTTCCGCTGGCTCCCTTGACACCTTTGAGGAGCAGTGGGCAATGTCTGGGGTTCTCTGCTCAGTGTCCCATCAGGTTCCCTTCGTATAGCCCTGTGACCTCACTCCCGTTTCTGTATCTTTAGTTGTACCCCACAATCACTTGGAATCCTGGACCTGTGGATCCCCCGCTTCAGCTGGGGGGAGGTCCTTTAGCAGTAGGCGGGCTTCCTGGATCCCAACAGGACGAACACATCCAGCTCTTGATTACAACAGGTTCTCCTAAGCAGCAGGCCTTGTACTGTGTGCACTGGGCTTTATGGAGCCCTAATAGCTTACAGATAGATAGACACCCACTACATATCAGTTAAGGAGGATGAATATAATCTAGCAGAGAACAATATATGTAAGTGGTAAGTAAACTGAATGTATAGATTGATAACATGAAAAAATATATGGTGAATGAGGGACAGGCAGGAAGATTCTACAAGGACAGCAGTGAAAAGACAGAGTAGCCTGTAAATAAACTTGTCATTGGACGTACAATTTTTAAATGTGTATTTTGTGTCCTAGTTAAAGGCTCTTGTCTTTCACCAGTCAGACATGTTCTTGGTTTGGGATTTGTACAGCTCCTCATGTAGACTTGTCCCCTCTTCCATCAGTTAGCCCGAGCTAACTTAAAACAGTCTGCTGTTCTGGATGGATGGGGGGACGTTTGAGTTTCCGAAGCAGAACACATCAAGATTTCTTTCTTTCTTTCTCTCTCTTCTCTTCTGAGATGCGACCATTCGTTCCCCCTACACCCTGCCTTCTGCAGCCACGTCTCCTGCTTTTTGCATCTTTTGTGGCTTAGTGGCTACTTAAACATTTATTTATGTAGACCGTTCCCCAAGGGAGCAGCTCCTGGAGGCAAAGAGTTGTGTTGGAAGGGAGGGAGCAGTTCTTCCCCCCAGAAGGCTCAATATTATCTCTTGCTAAGGGGCAGCAAAGGAACAAAAACCCCTTGTCTTAAAGCATAAGATTAGCATACAAAGAACAAACCATGCACACACACACACATACACCAGAACACACTGGCAACTGAAGATGAGGGGAAGGAAATGTTTGTGTCAGCCAAGTGATTAGAAAGTCAGCTATGTTCAGTCATGGACTTTGTTTTCTTTTAACCCTTAGGACACTGGCATTTTTCAGATCTGCCAGCCAAATAAATGATTAGGACGCTGTGCTGCATATATCACACAGTGGGTGTGGTTTGGGCATTCTGACTGTATGAACAGTTCATAAATTCCTCTTATGCTATTAGGCGTTGAAGGTCATGCCATATGTCATTGGGAAAGTAATTAAGAGTTTGGATTTGGCCAGTGACCTCAATGTTAATGATCTCTATGTAGGTAGTATACAGGTAAATATGATTTTCTGTTGTTGATTTGCTTGAATTTTAATAATAGAGAGGGGTAAACTCAACTAGCTGAATTAATTAATTAGTCACATGTAACTTATTCACACAGCTGAATTCTCCACTAGATAGATTGATATTTATCTACCTATATTCATGTGTGTGTTTAGTATATGTATTTATTCCAACAAAGACCTATATTGAGAGAACATTAAATTTGCATAGTTAAACAGTCAAAAGCCAGGAAATGACAAATATTCAACCTTAACTCTGCCCTCTTCTGCTTAATGAATAATAATAACGTAGCTCTAGATCTTCAGCTGCAGTCTAGATATGCTTGGCACAATTGGGCAGAGGTGGCTGCAAACCATCTTTACGTTTCCCCAGGCCTGGGGCTGGCATCAGGACTGTTGCCCACAGCCCCAGGGGCTGTTTTGGCAGCTGAGGATCATTGTGTGTTCGGATGCCCCAGCCATGCCCCTTCTTTTCCCCAAGATTATTCCCTATGCTGAGGGCCAGGAGGGAAGTGGTCTAGAGGTGCTAGCTGATCTGTGGCACGCAGGGATTCCCCTTACAAGAGAGGAATCTTCAAGGTGCCAGTTAAGCCGGCTTTTCAACTGCTTTGTGCCACTCCAGTGTTCAGAGCAGCTGGTGGAGACCTGAGAATCAGGCCCCAAGGCTTTAATTAATTACCGATTCCCAAACTACTTCTTAGTTAATATAATATAAAATGATGCCTTCTTTTCCCACAGCTATAGCTACAAATGAATAGCATGCTGTCATTATTCATTCTTGTTTACTAATGCGATTTTCATTGTCATAGCTGCAATGTTGTAGACTTTGTATATGATAAATTCTCTTTTCTCTAAGGTAAGTCTTCTGATTAGTCAGTGAGCACCCCTGTGCTATGCCGTTGGTTTTAAACCAGCTGCTCTGTCTAGCTGAGGTGCAGTTGAGGTGTTGATGCAGTTAATCATGATGTAGACATATTTGTTTCCCATTTTAGGATCCCCTTTAGATGAACTAACTGCAAAAGAGGAAGTGTAGTTATTCCCATTTTACAGAGCAGGAATGGAGCCTCAGCAAGGTTAAATGACCTGCTCTGGGTCACAGAAGTCTGTGACAGAACCAGAACTTGGGTCCCTTGACTCCTAGGGCTTTGCTGCAAGATTATCTTTCTTCTCTCTCGTTGCTGCAACCACTTGCTCCCTTCTGTCTGTTACAAGCTTGCTCTTGCATCTTCAGTGCCGAAAAACCTTCTGTCAACCCCATTTGCCTAATTACTGCCCTGTCTTCCTGTTACCTTTTTGTCTCAAAGAGTCATTATAGTACTACCTTCATCGCACTGTATTGGTTTCCTCTCCTCCAACTCTCTTCTCTAGTGATAAGAGGGACCCAACACACCTTGGTTGGTGTGAATGAAAGACTGCCTTTATTTCGGTTTAAGAAGATGGTTACCTCCTTGCTCTATGCCCCTTAGGGCTGCTCTGAACATTCACAACTAACACTGCACCTTCCAGTTAGGAATCTGTCCTCTTTGCACCATGCAGACCCCTCACCAAGATCGAAATCAGATGGGAGCAAACCTCTGTCTTTCCCTTATTTGATTGGTCTGCTGCCTTTATCTGTTCCATCAGTCACTCTTTCTTTACTCCCTCTTCTCCCTGAGCTCCGTGAGTCTGTTTCCTGGTTCTCCTACTACCTCACTGAAAGTTCCTTCAGCAACTTCTATGTTGCTTTCTCATTCTGCTTATTTGTTTTGCAAAGGCTTATGAACATTTATGGAATTATATTAGTAACTACATAAAAAAACCTAAGTTAAAAGAAAGTTATTTGGGTTGCAAAGTCAAATATTTGTGGTTGCCCCTACTACCTTATTTCTGCCCCTGTGCGCATCCATCTTATCCATAGAATGAGGAGGGGTGCTGTGGGAAAAAAAGTATGTGGTCCTGTATTTTGAAGACCTATCATAATGGACATGCACAAGGGGGCTGAATTAAGGTTGCATGAGCAACTATAAACCTGGCATTTCTTAACTTTTGAGTGCTTAACCTTGCAACCCAAATAATGTTATTTTAATATAGTTTTTGATGTGTAACCTCCTAGGCTTTTTAAAAGGAAAAAGGTAAACACAAATCCTATTATGTACAACTGTAACAATCCCTCATCACGCATTATCAGCAGGGATTGAATCATGAACTTCCAGCATCCCAGCACAGACTTGTACCACTTAACTTACAGGATGAGCTACCAGCAGCCTCTCCTGCTGGCATCAGAAGGCAGATACTATTCTGGAGGGGTAGTGGGCAATTGATACCATGTCCTAGGTCCATGGGATAGTCATGGGAGCCCAGCCTGGCTTGATTTTCTCTCTTCCCCACCTGGGAGATAGGAGGCTCCTGTCGATGATGGGGTCATGAGAGAGAGGGGCTGGGCTGCTGGGGGCATGTACTGGGTCCAGGAAGGTATTATGTAAGGCGTGTGGTCTGGCTTTCTCCCCCACCCTGCTGCTACCACTGCTCTGGCAGCTCCCAGGTGTGTTCCTTGTGTGGTTTGTGGTGTTGGTGCTGCTGCTGCATTGATGGCACTGTGGGCCTGGCTCTTTAGAGCATTTGTGTTCAGTTATTATTTTGGCAGGTTGCCAGAAATTTTCCTGAGCAATGCAACTGACAGAAGGGAAATGGCAATTATTTAACTGTCTATAACACAGCTGAACCTGAATGGAATTTCATGGACCGAAGGAAAAACACTTCTCTAGTATGAGGGTTTTTTCCCTGCTCAATTTCAAAGGCTTGCTGCAAAGAATGGAGGTGTTAGATTTTCTCAAAAAAAGGTCCAGAGAGAGAATCTTATATAATGAAAAGTGTGAGGCAACCTAAATATAGGGCTTACTACCAACTCCCCCATAGTCGTAGTAACTATGCAGTACACACACATAAACATACACACAGATTTAAACACATGTACGAAGTCACCTAGATAAATTAGATGGTGTAAAGTCATTCCCCATATATATTTCTATTTGCCACATGACCCTCAGGCCCTCTCTCACAACCTTCCAAGAGCCTCAGCTTCATCTTACGTTGGCAGGACCCTTCCTATTATTCTTGCCCTTCTACTGCATGGCATCATCTGAGACCTCTTGCAACGCTAAGCATGCCATAGATAATGTGAGCTTTGCACTGACATGCTTCAGACCCGTCATTCCTCAGTTGAGATTCTGAATAGCTGACGAGCCTATGGAAGATGTGAGCTCCCGAGATCCATCAATACTGAGAGAGAGTCAGCTTGCTTTGGCTCTAGAAAGCTCAGGCCCCCAGGAAAGCAGTCCACAGCTTTTCCCTTCCTTTTCTCCAGCTGGGGTTGGCAAGTACAAAGCCCTTCCTCCCCTCCATAACTTTGCTTTGAAATTTTTCGCTCTCTGCAGCAGTGCCTGAGGTGCTCACAGTTTGCTAGTGCTCTCCAGTTTGTGAGAAAGCAGCAAAAGATGCCAAGGGTGGTTTCCAGCCACGCCCTGTTCAGCTTGATCCCTACTGGTTCTGCCAAGAGGAAGGGGAGTCCCAGACAAGACCAGCTCACTACACTTGTGCTGTTTTAGTGTGGGTCGGGCCAAGGGGATACTTTTAATCTCCTCTGGCAGAATCACTACTTGCTGACCACAGTAATGATTCTGGCTAAAGTCTGAGCCACAGTAATGTGCGAACATGTAGAAAGTCTGGCTGTCTGATTGGTGGACTATGCCCAATGGTGAAATCTCGTCTATGGCATGTGGCCACCAGTGGCAGACGCAGCTGGCCCTGACTGAATGCTATGGAGTGTTATGGTAACATTGTGCTCCAGCCCTGCTTACTCTAAAATGAAGCCAAGTGTACAAGGGAGTAGGAGTGGGATGAGTAGGGGCCCCTAGACATTGTTCCTCTTGCTCTAGTAATCACTTCTCCACCATAGAAGTAATACCTATTTACAGTCTGAATCAGTGGCCCAATCTGTCACCTTTGACTGCCCTTGATCACTTGCACGCGTGAGTGCACTTAGAGGTGACACCCTCCTGACCGGAAGTGGGACATTCAACCTGACTTACTTCCAGAGGAGCTAACTGATGGCTAGGCCAATAGGCTTATTGAAGCTCAAAACCCTCTGAGTTATTTAATAACTACGGGCCACATCCCTCACCCGCCCTGGAGGAACCCGAGATGGCCAGAGAGGCAGGAAAACTCAGTCTGCTGAAAAACATCCCCTTAAGGGGCTAGAGCTGCCCATGGAGTCAGGGGCCAAGGTCCGCCAACCCCTCTGATCCAAGGGATCTATGGGAATGTATCCCCCAGATCCACAAAGGCAGAGCCATGCTGCGTGGGTCTCTTGAATCTGTCAGTGAATGTGCTGGGGCCCCCTGCCTCTGAGCAGCCATTGCATGAATAACCTGTAGCTATGCTCCTGCCTGAGTGCACTGTATGTCAGTGCCTGGGTGAATTTCTCTGCCTGCATGTGTCAGTGGCCTAGAGTCTGATCTCAGCTACACTAGTGTAAATCCACAGTAATTCCACTGACGTCTAATGGTGGTTCTCCCGTTTTCACTGCTGAGGTAAGAGGCGGGCCCTTTGCATCTTTGTGCAGGAGCGTATCTATGCATGCCTATTTCATGGAGAGTGGGTGCCTCTTGTTAAGGGTGCCCCAGTGTGTGGGTCTGCCAGTTCCGTGTAAAAAACTATCAACTTAGGGGACCAAAGGGTTTTGGGTGGTGCTGGAGGGCAGGGCTGTTGTTTTTCGCCTGTCTTGCAGAAGGCAGGATGGTATTTGGCAATGGGGGCACCACAGCAGGTGAAATTCCCATGTTCAATATTCCGATCTCCTCCCATTCCCCAGAGGCACCTCACAAAGTGGCTTCTTCGCTCTGCCTTGCTACTTCTGACAAACAATAAAAATGCAAGCAAGCCCCTCCCTTTCCATTGCTTACTCTCCCATCCTCACTGTGGCCGGCTTGCTTTCAACACCCTGCTTGTCTTAATCTAAAGAGACTCTTTCAACCGCCTCTAGGTCTGCATTTTTAAACCTCCCATCAGTGCTGAATTGCAGGGGAGCCCAGAACAGAAATTCACTCAGAGCACAACAGTCACTGCCAATGCCTTACCTGAGCGTTCATTGGGTTTTGTACACCCGAGTCCAGTGCCCAGATTCATTACTTCCCCCAATCAGTAAAAGGGTTAAACTGTCTCTCAGGCTGTGGCATAAATGGGTGAGCTCCTCTTTCCCTGTAATATGTTAAAAAAATTAATTGAGAGAAAAGAAAGCTCAGCAAAAAATATTGCTCAACAAGAAAAACCAAGGGGAAAAAAATCGTTAGTCAGGGCATTATATGCATGGACACGTACTGTATGCAGGCACCCACCTGCACAATGTGGACACACACACACACACACATGCGCGCGCGAATGAGAGGGAGTATTTTTTTATAAGGCCATTTAAAAAACAATACATCTCCACCACAATAAACCATTGGAACAGACAGACGCTTCCATCACATGAAACATGCGTCCGACCACCTTGTCCTCAAAAAATCTGCCACCTTTTCCCCCGGGCCACACTACCACAGTGGAGAAAAGCAGAGGAGCTCAAGATGGAGCCCTACTGGTTTGGTATTCTCTGTAGGGGCATCATGCCTTTGGAGTTTGCTTGTCCTTAGTCCTTAATAAGCTGAATCTGATGACCCTTAAGAGATGGTGAAATGCTCATCTTTCTTCCCCCAGGCATTTCAGAGGGGGTGGGGGCTTGCCAGGGTGCAGAATTGTTGCAGAAGAAGGCTGAGCCTAGGGTTTGTGTTGCCTGATTGGCTGTAGATGGTTATATTGAACAGTATGGCTGCACTTTAGTTATGGTGGGGTATTATTTCTGAGCTATGTTTAAGTTTTATGTAAAGGGAGCCTAGCGCGTATGGAAGAGCTGTTCCTTTGCATTTGTATAAATCCAGAGAACTATTTGCTGCAGGATAAGCCACACACTGTTCACCACAGTAGACCACATCTCCAGCACACTAAATAAAACATGGCCTCCCCAACCATAAATGACACCCTCTGCCACCATATTAAGCTGTGACCTCCACCCCCGTAAGATATGTTCATCGCACCCTCCGTTACCATAAGCCATGGCTGCCGCTGTTGTAATCCATGAGCTCTACATCTGGAAGCTATTCATACCAGTCACCAACACTAACCATGCCTTCAGCTACCGGAAGCCATGTAGGCCCTCTGCCACCGGTACTATGAGCCACAACCTTCCGTGCAAAAAAAAACAAAACAAAAGGACTCCCTATCACTATCTAGTGTGAGCTCCACTACCAGAAGCCAGGTCTTCCACTACAGTAAGCCATGAATTCTGACATCAGCAACATTTGACAGTTCTCACATCAGTTCTGGCATAAGGAGTAATTTACAGAGGTGGTCACCTCATCATTTATGTAGCTCTCCCCCTGTGATACCAGAGAACACTGTATTTCATGACTTTACAAAATACAGGCACTTTTAGAGTACACCTCTTTAACATTCTTGGGCTAATTAGGGCAGAGGATAGGACTTAAACACCGACAAAAAAGCAAGCAAAGATACCAGTAAAGAAACAACCAATTGGTGGCATCTCAACGAATGGCAAGAGCAGTGTAAATGCCAATTTGAAGTGAGCAGAGGACTGCATTCCTGGGAATTATTTTATTTGGAGAGCCATAGGATTGAGAGATGGAAAGCAAAAGCAGTTACTTTATGCTGTGTAGTGCCCACAGAGTGCTAGGAGCTGTACAAACAGAAGAAGGAGCAGTCCCTCCAGCCCTGCAGCGATCGTTCTTGCTGAAGCGAAAGCCCATTAGAAACAATTCCCTGTTGTGCAGATGTAGTAAGGGCATCAGACTTCACCAGGTGGTTGTGGAAGGTGAACTTGATGCTCGAGAAGGGACATTGTTTTCATGTTAATTAATTTGCATATGGAACATTCACAAATATTCTTTTTTTCCTTTGGCTGATGTGGCTAATTAATGAGCCCAAGTGTTTGTAAACAGGAGATTTTCGCTCTCGGTGGTATTTCTCCCCTCCCTGCTTGTTCAGTTGCATGCCAACGCCTCTGGTGATGTGCTTTTGTTACATCAGAGGTGTTCCAGAGGGAAATAGCTGTGATGTCACCCGTGGAAGCTTACAACTAGTGACTGACAAGCTTCAATAAAGGTTAAGATTGAAAGTCTGTTCAAGTGGCTGCATGGGAGGCATCACTGTCTGTCTAGTGGTTGAGGCACAAGACTGGGAGGCAGGAGACCGGAGTTATAGTCTCTGCTTTAACATCCATTAGTTGTGGGATGCAGAGCAAGGCACTTGACAGCTCTGTGCCTCAGGGTATGTCTACACAGCACTAGACACCTTCAGCTGACACAGGCTTGTGGGGCTCGGGCTGCGGGGTTCTTTCATTGCAGTGTAGCCATCTGGGCTCAGCCAGGGACCCTGGGCTCTAGGACCTTGCAAGGTGGGAGGGTCCCAGAGCTCAGGCTCTAGCCTGAGCCAGAAAGTCTACACAGCAATGAAACAACCCCTGCAGCCCGAGCCCCGAGGACCTGAGTCAGCTGGCACAGGCCAGCTACAGGTTTGTCTTTGCTGTGTAGACCTAGCCTTAGGCATCGTTCCCCCATTCCCTGTGCAATGAGACTAATGATGCTTACCAGCCAATGCCTGGAGAACTCCAGACTGAACCTCCCCCCGAGAACAGGTTCGCCTCACAAGATTTCATCTTCCTACTTCTAATTCTAAATTAGGAACATAAATGTTTCCTTGTCTTTCTATCGTATGCACTTATATGGCCCCCGTTGCCATAGTATCTGAGCCCCTCAATGTAATGCTGCCTGCAGTGAATCAGGAGCATGAATACCGCCCTCAAGGCAGACTGATGAACCAGGGTACAAACCCCAGATAGGCTGCGAGTTCTACACTTCGATTTCACCAACCAATTATCAAGTGTAAACTTCTCAGGTGCCATGACAGCCTAAACATAGAGTCACAGGCAGCCTGCTTGGGGACTTCAATCTAAGTCACCACACGGGTGAGCTCACCTCTGTGATAGATGGTCCTTACCCCAAGAATCAAGTTACTTCCAGTCCCAAAGGACAGTCACTTACCCCAGGTCAATTGCACTTTAGATCTCACACCAAAGACAACACTTGAACCAATCCTATTCTAAACTATCTGAAGGTTTATTAAATAGGAAAAGGAAACCTGAGTTATTCACAAGGTTAAGGCAGGTAAACACAGATACACAAATGAGTTCCAATTTTAAATTTCAAAAGAATAGAAGCTTCTATAATCAGCAAGCTCTATATGTCCTTTAGGGCTAACCCAGTCTAAGCAGCTGGGGAATCTCTTACTTATGTCTAGAAACACTTTGCCCCCCCAGAGACCAAGCACATAGAGATACCAAGTTCATTTTAAAAAGAAAAGGAGGACTTGTGGCACCTTAGAGACTAACAAATTTATTTGAGCATAAGCTTTCATGAGCTACAGCTCACTTCATCGGATGCATTCAGTGGAAAATACAGTGGGGAGATTTATATACATAGAGAACATGAAACAATGGGTGTTACCATACACACTGTAACGAGAGTGATCACTTAAAAAAACAAAAAAACAGACTCCAAGGAGAGACTGCTGAATTGGAATTAATTTGCAAACTGGATACAATTAACTTAGGCTTGAATAAAGACTGGGAGTGGATGTGTCATTACACAAAGTAAAACTATTTCCCCATGTTTGTTCCTCCCCCCCCACCCTGCACTGTTCCTCAGACATTCTTATCAACTGCTAGAAATGGCAGTTTTCCTCCCCCACCCCCCACACCCCCGCTCTCCTGCTTAATAGCTCACCTTAAGTGATCACTCTCGTTACAGTGTGTATGGTAACATCCATTGTTTCATGTTCTCTGTGTGTATAAATCTCCCCGCTGTATTTTCCACTGAATGCATCCGATGAAGTGAGCTGTAGCTCACGAAAGCTTATGCTCAGATAAATTTGTTGGTCTCTAAGGTGCCACAAGTACTCCTTTTCTTTTTGCGAATACAGACTAACACGGCTGCTACTCTGAAACCTGTCAAGTTCCTTTTGTTTGGGGCTTTTATCCCCCTCTTGCCATGCGTTCTCAGCTGCAAACTCAGTCGATAGGAGGAATCCACTTGCATGACTCATCTTCACTGGGAGGAGACCAGGACAACAAAAGTCCTTTGTCCTCTTGTTGAGGGTACATAGGAAAATTCCACTCCCAATTTACCACAATAGTCCTGACCTTTCTTTTTGGGAAGGGTGTAACACCTGTTGAAGATCAGCCCTTCACACTGCTTAATGTTTCTGTCCTGTCTGGTGACTTCCACAGGGACAGAGGCTCACAATACAACAGCTCAAATACTTCCTTACAGTATGAGATACAGATGTTATAAGTGAGATCAGTGCATGCAGCAACTTTCAAGCATTCCATAAAGTCTAAATACTAAACACATTCATGTGATTTTAATACTTATTTTAACAATACTAACACACAGTGAGCCAGATGGATTCCAACTATGTGTTTGTCTTTGTTCAAATGAGACCTGGGGACCTTGGCATGAGCTGGCACCTGGTCTGCCAGTATCACACTCAAGGCATTTTGTGTTTATTCTCACAATACCCCATTGAGGTAGGAAAGTATTATTATCCTCATTTTACAGATGAGGAACTGAAGGAAGTCCCTAGTCCAGGTCACTTAGGAAGTTTTGTGGCAGAGCGGAGAATTAAATCCAGTTCTCCTGAGTCGTAGGCTGCACCACCCCTCTTCTCCTTCTTTTTGGTATTTCAGCACTGGAATTAGGAAGCACAAAGGCAACTGCGAACATGAAAAATGATAGGGGGGTAATATTATCTGAGTTTTGTTGAACCTCGGGAAGGGTTTGGATTTCCAAATGAGTTTTGGGTGACCTTTTTGGTCACTTTTTAAATGCAACTGAAATACCTTCATTCCTATTTGTGACCTCTTATGAACTGTAGGGATGGGGGTAGAGGTGGTATAAGACAGTGCAAGGAGGCGATCAAGCCTGGATAAAATAAGAACCAGAAAGAAGCTGTGCTAAAACTTGAGCTTCCTGAAGCTTCATGCAAAATGTTAACCACAACATTGTCCAGTCCCCTTTAATCTTCAGCCAAACAAGGAGCTGAGCCTCCTGAATTTTTTTGTCCCAAACTTGAACCTGTACCTCTGGACCCTTCACCCAAAACTGTATCTGGAAGGAGCCTTGCCCAGAATGTAAAACCCAAACCTTTGAATGGTCACATCCTTTTAACTTTCAATTAAAGAGTTCCCCAAGTGGCCTTTGTGTTCTCCAGGCCAGATAAAAATGAAATACTAAGAAAAACACAAGGGATGGCAGTTCTCTGACCCAGTTGAAAGGAGAAAGTCTTGGAAATCTCACTGGAGTGACATATTTTTGGCTATGTCCACATGACAACTTTTAACCAGGGTTTTTGTAATGGTTAGATGAGGAATGGTCATCTTAACTGGTCACAGGTTACAAAGTTCAGTTTGTGTCACACAGCAGCTGTGTTTGTGTGTCCATACCTGGACACGTATACTGCCTCGCCTTGTTTGCCTAATTGCACTCTGGAAACTCTGAGCAGCTATCCTATAGTGCCTCAACAGAGAATAAAGTACTCTGGTGACATGTGCAAAGTGGCACACAGCATGTGGGGTTCTGGGCTGTCCTACCACCCGGCTAGCTGGGAATAAGCAAGACCATCCAAATCAGTTACACAAACGTGATTAGTGTATCATATCAACCCTGTAAAAAAACAAACAAACGTGTCCTGGCGGGTGACAGGAAGACAGCTGTGTGCCAGTCCAAGCATTTGGCAGGAGCAGAATGCTGCTCGTTAGCCTTTGTTACTAATCAAGTTTGAGCAATGATGTATGAGCACAAACCATGTTTAGAGCCAGCCATGCTGACCTTTGCGCACTCTTTGGTCCCAGTTCCAAGACATGGTAGGTGCAGAATTATTCAGAGAGGTTTCTAAACTTTGGAAGCTTTTTCAAGCTTTTTTAGGTCTCAGAGAAGGTTTGAGTGGTCTTCAGGGACTGAGATTTGGGGACAAAGATCTGTGCCGGTTATGCGTCCCAATTGTTTTTTTTCCTCCCTTATAATTAAATTTCCTCCTTAATAATTATTCAAGGGAGTGGCCTGTAGGGAAAAAGAGTGACGTGATTGACAATGATATCTATCCAATCTGCGGTTCCATATTATTTACAAAGGGATAATATTTATTTGGGTTTTGTTAGCTTGGGATTGGTTAACCTCCTGCTTTTGACCGCGTACTGTACAAGATATTAATTAGATCAGTCCATTGGCTCCTTTCTGTTTTATAAATATCTTACTGACTTGGTAACACTAAGAAAAAGAAATAAGGGGAGATAGGAGAATGTATTCTCCTTTCCTTGAGACTTCCTGTGGGGAATTTTGGTGGCTGATGTCTGATTGGATAAGGTTTTGGTGTTACAAGTGGGTGGGTTCTCAGAACTGCATAACGAGTAAATAAATGGGATGTGTGGCGCAAGAGCCCTGAGCATCTCTGGCTTATGCAGGAATTGAGTAAACACTGGAATAATAAGAATTTACAAGCTGCCCCAAAACACTCTGAGCTGTCAGAAATGCCTCACTCTGCTTTGCGCTGGCTGGCAGGTTATATTAACTGCAGGTGTCACCTTTAATGACTTGGCCAAGACAAATCTGTGACATTTTATTTTGTTGGGTCTAACCTCTGTCCTCACAACACATTGCTCCTTCCCTCTCGCATAGATATATACCATATAAAAATACACTCAGATCTTCCTTTGCTTGCATTTTCTCTCTTCCTCTCTCTCTTTTACACAGATGTGCGCACACACAATTTCTCTCGCTCTTCTCCTTACACTCACACTGCCTTATGCACACACTTTCTTGAATACACACTCATACCCATTAACTCTCCCATATTCACACTTGTACACATTAACTCTCCCTAATGCACATTGTCTATCACAAACACTTAAAGACATTGCCCCATCCCCCCGGTTTTCCTAGGTCAGCAGGCTATACATCTCCTGCCTTTGTACTCTCAAATCAGCACTTACCTATAGACATGGAAATGCCTGTTTTATGTGCCCGAGTGTTCATTTGAGCACTGAAATGTAGGATTTGGACAAGTTATTGAGGCACTTATCGTACACTTGAAAATTTAGGCCAGCCCACTTACATACTTTCTCTTTTTCCTCCTCTTTGGGCAATTTATAAAAGCTTATTGGAATGGAGTGATTTTTAAGTTGTGCTGTTATTTCATTACCCTCTGATGGGCAGGTGAACAGGTTGTGTACTGCTGTGTTTGCAGTTTGTGTACTTCAGCGCTCACACTGTGGTGTTGCTGGGCTGCCATTCCCATCTTAAGCCATATAAATTTACCCCATATAATACAACACGAAAAAATGTTCCTGGCCTACCACTCTATGAGCTCCCCATCTCTTTCATCGGGAACCTTGGGAAGTTATGAGTCAGGCCTGACTCCTCTGTCTATCTGGTCTAATCTATGCTTTAGGGGTTTATATATTGCTGTGGTTTCTATGTGCTGCTATAATATGGAAAGATGTCTCTTTCACTGACCACTTATTGATAATGTTAACAAATGTTCCTGAATGTGTGTCTGGGATGGATGTGTGCTGGGGATGCCCTTTTGCCTGTAGATCACTAGTGCCAATCCAGCCCCAAGTCTGTCATTTAAATGAAAGTTGTTCCTATCTGCCAGCTTTTTTGGTGGCCTGAGTGAAATGACCTTCTGATCTGAGCCCAGTTCCTCAGGAGCATAAGTCCAAACTGCAGAAGCCACCAGCACAAATGGCTCTCTTTGGGCTCCTTGTTGTCATTCTCAGCAGAGAGGCCAAAGAGACCAAATGGACCGTAGAGAAAACTGTCCTCTGCCTCTCAGAAATGGGCCGTCTTGATTAGGGCTGAAGTATGAGATTGGGGAGAGAATTTTCTCTTTTGTTGCCAATGTTGTACCTGTTCTGAGGATAAACAGAGGCCATCAGTCCCCTGGGGTATTAATCTGGCATGAAAATGTACTTTAAAAAAAAGAAGGGAAAAAATGGCTGAATTTGTTTCCTGTTTTGAATATGGCGATCCCTCAGGATCACAAGAATGTCAGATGTAGCCCACTCCTGGCATCTGCTGCCAGCTTCTGATCTTCAGGTTCCCATGCGC
Source organism: Natator depressus (assembly GCF_965152275.1). Taxonomy (NCBI): domain Eukaryota; kingdom Metazoa; phylum Chordata; order Testudines; family Cheloniidae; genus Natator; species Natator depressus. The sequence goes on from NC_134234.1 coordinate 260,376,708, forward strand.
TGACCCAGCTCCACCAGCTACTCAACCTTCTGACAGCACACTGGTGCCACCCCCCTACAGGACTGTGTTGGCACTGGGAGAGGGTTACGGGGTCACTGCTGCCCCAGAGTGACTTTTTTGTTCCTTTGAACAATTTACTGAATAAACCCACTCTGGGTATTTGCTCTTTTTTAAGTCAGATGAAGGTTTTTAAAAAGCAATAAATGTTTTGTGCTGGTTCTAGATGCCATCAATGCAAAACACCAGAACAGCTTTGATTTTTATCGAATAACCTTTGACACCGAAAAAGGCTCTAATAAGTGCTTTTCCCCCTGTAATTTTAAAAATGAAATTCAGTGAAAGGTTGACAGCCGCTGGAGACTCCAGCCCTCTATTTACCCACAGAGCAGGTACACCATGAGCAGCAGCAGGTCATGCTTCCTACGCACACACGCCGCCCCCACCATCAATGTACCTCAACTCTGACCTGGAGGCATTGCTTCTAGGAATGAGTGGGGAGTTTGTTCTCAAGGCCCATTCAGACCTGGCCCGCTCAGCTGAAGCTGCCAAGCAAGATGCTTATTAGTGTCAATTGTGATGGGATGGGCAAAAATATGAGCAGAGGTGAGACTTTGATGTTTGAAAGCATCATAGGTGGGTTTTTCTGGAATTTCTGTAAGGAATATCTTATCCCGGGTAGTGTGTGTTCTAAGTACATCACCTGGTGGGAGATTGCAATGGCTTCAAAAGAATAACTCCTGTCTGTGGGGTGTACATAGCAACAGCTGAGCAAAGGAACCCTCTGCAACAAGGAAGTCCATGTTTACCCAAGAAATGAGAGTAGTGGCTGAAGGGGTAAGATTGTAGTATTTCCTTAAGCAAAAGTAGCATAAATAAAAGTAATAGAATCTCCCTGAAACATCTTCTCATGCATCAGGAAGACAGAGCACCAATTCTTTATCTGCATCTAATCTGTACAGCTATGCCATTTAGTGATTGGGAAAGTGCAGGAGTGATAACACTGGAAAGATTTGAGCTGGATCGTGTTGGAAACTGTTAAATGAGCTTTTCCTTCAAAGCTCTGCTTATGTATGGTCAATCCTGACTTATAGCACCCCCAGCTATTCCAGCAATGGTCCCCTCCACCCAGGAAAACTCAATCCTGACATGCAGCTCTCCTCTTATTTCAGTTTTAGCCCATCTGAGAACAGAGTCTGATTATTACGCCAAAGGGACTCTCCAAACTCATTTCCTGTGTGATCTTCTCTATTGTTGAACCCATTTCCCCAGGGTCTGCCTCTCAAAAAAGTTCTTGCACATGTGAGTGGGCTCAGGCACTCTGGGGGCCTCTTGTCTCCAGACAATATGCTACAGGGTAACTTGGAGAGGGATTGGGCAGTCACGTGTTTCTGTCTTGTTTGTGTCTCCGCAGGTGGGGAAATGGAAGGACAAGAGCCTCCAGATGAAGTATTATGTGTGGCCCCGCTTTGAGCTGTACCCTGATTCTGAGGAGCGTGAGGATGACCATCTGAGTATTGTGACCCTAGAGGAGGCGCCGTTCGTTATTGTGGAGAGTGTGGACCCACTAAGTGGCACCTGCATGAGGAATACGGTCCCCTGCCAAAAGCGCATCGTGACCGAGTAGGCACTCACATGATCTTTCTCCTTCTGGCTCACTGTTCTCCACAAAGCAGGTGGAGCCTTCTTGGCTTGCCCTGATACTCTGCTCCAGCTAAGCCATCTGGGCTCTCTCAACCTGGCCCATGCTGCCTCTTGTCACTGGTACAGCCAGCCAGCCAAGCCCTGCAAGCTTGGCTCATTTTGCCCCTCAGCAGTGGTACCACAAGCTAGGGTCTTCATGAGGAGTGTGTTCAGGGAGTGAGGGTAGGTGTTCTGGGAATAGAGGGGGGTTAGCAGAGGGAGTTCTCCTCAAACTTAATCCCTTATTATTGTGACTGGTCAGGAACAAGACGGATGAGGAGCCTGATTACATCAAGAAATGCTGCAAGGGGTTCTGCATTGACATCCTCAAGAAAATCTCCAAGTCTGTCAAATTCACCTATGACCTCTACCTGGTGACCAATGGCAAGCATGGGAAGAAGATCAATGGGACATGGAATGGAATGATTGGGGAGGTAAGCAATGAAGGGTGGGGCTGAGCTTTACCCAGAGGCTGGGCTCTGGAGTCAGAGCCTACTCCAAGTTCTGATTAGCTCCTCTTCCTGGGAAGGGGCAGATGAGACCTCATAAAAATGAATCCATTGTGGCATGCTCACTGCTGAACAATAGCTATAATCCCTCTCATTTATTATTTATTATTTTTTACTGTGCCACATGTGTTTGGCACTTTACAATCAAATAAAAGGAGATGTCCTGTGATGTCGCCCAACGTACAACCTGGACTGTTGGACAGCTGTGTCCCCTCAGTTCTCCAGCCTTTCACACTGCTTCACTGTGAGAGCAGCCACTCCTGGCTTGCTCACACACAGCCTTCAGCATGTAAATTACCCCAAGCTATAGTGCAAGAGCGCTTCAGACAGACAGCCTTCCATCCTGGAATTATACTTCAGAGTAACACCAGCAAATTCCCAGTCCCAGACTTTCCCTCAGAAATGTGTGTCTTGTACTGCCCAGTACCGTCCTGGACAATGCACGCTCATAGAAAGTCCATCGTTTCATTAATAGAAAATGATATGCACTCATTTTGTTACCTCAAATGTCGTCCCCCAAACACTTCAATCCAAACACACTGGCTTAGATAAAACAATACAACAAGTTTATTAATGACAGAAAGATTTTAAGTGATTACAAGTAATAAGTCCTAAAAACAGAATTGGTTACAAAGAAATAAAAGATAAAACACAAACTAATACCTAATTTAGCAAGCTAAGTGAATTTAAAGCAAAAAGATTTCTCACACCACATGCTTACAGCAGTCTAGCTGGCTTCCTTCAGGCAGGACCACTCCCACAGTTCAGTGATGCTTCTTTTGTCTTTCATGTGTGCTTGATGCCATGAGCAGAGATGAAGGGAGAGAGGTGATTTGGGAACTCTGTTCCTCTTTTTTATATCTCTGCCTCCTCTTTGAGAATCATCTCCAGCTGGGGTTCAGATGGCAGCCAGTCTGTTTGCATAGGAACCTCCAGTTGTTCCATTGCCAAGATGTAAATGCCTCGCTCACACCCTTCTTCCTGCCAAAGAATGGCTGCTTACTCGGGTGATAGTCCGTTTGATTATGTTGACACCTGGCTGAAGCATCAGTTTGCCTTTTGTCTCTAAGGTTTGTGCTGGGTTTTCTAAATTTGGAACATATCTTATACAGTAGAATTTTATAACTTCACATACAATGTTGCCACACATATTTTACCAGGGCACTAATGTTCAGCAAATTATGAGTTTTCAAATGATACCTCACAAGGCACACTTTGTACAAAATTGATCATGGTCTTGTAAAAAGGATGAACAGAAGGTTGCTGACTGTCACGTGTCCCTGCACCAAAGAGTTTATGATCTAAATTAAGGCAAGACATATAAGGGATAATGACAGACATTCATAGAAGGAAGAGAAGACAAGAACAACAGAAATAAGATAACTTTCCTTCTAGACAGATGATGTGTTTATCCTGAGAGCTGCACAGGTATACTTTACATATCATTTTTTTAATACACACAACATTCTTTGAGTAGAAGATTAATATTTATAAGTCTCTTGGAACAAGTATGTCTTGAAGAGAGATAAGAAAGAGGAAATGATGGAAGTAAGGACAGGGAGAGAATTCCAGGCCTAAAGGAATGTATGAAAAGATAGGAGTGGGAGAAGATACTGATGGGGGTGGGGTCCTTAACTATGAGGCATGAGTGGAACCAGCCTCAGTAACTGTCCGTCTTTCTCCTTACCTGAGGTGGTCACCAAGCGGGCCTACATGGCGGTGGGATCCCTCACCATAAATGAGGAGCGTTCAGAGGTGGTGGACTTCTCTGTGCCCTTCATCGAGACAGGAATTAGTGTCATGGTATCACGTAGCAACGGGACTGTCTCACCTTCTGCCTTCCTAGGTAAGCTCTTCTCCTGAGGTGATGGTGAGGGGGAACTAGTGTAATGAAAAAGCAACCAAAGAGTCCTTGTGAGTCTCTGGACAGTCCCGAGGAAGGAGTTTCAGGGAAGGATGTTTTTTCTTCAAGTTGTTTTATTTCAAATTCCCAAACAAGCAAAATCCAGGCAAATTCAAACACTCAAGGTCTAGGAGCTCCAGAATATTTGTCAGTGACCTTTAGGCACAGTACTAGCAAGGAGGTGACTCACTTACAGCTCTCAGCCTACAGTACACAGTATCACTGTGGGTCTGTCTACACTATTGTCAGAGGTTAACTGCAGCACGTGGGGCATACCTGACCTAGCTTTAATTTAGCTAACTCCAATAACAATAGCAGTGAGGTTAAGCCCACCCTGGGTGCCTACTCGAATGACTAGCCCATGCTGCCATGGCTTCATTTCTATTGTTATGGGAGCTAGCTAGATCAAAGCTAGCTTGGGTATGTCTACATTGCTGCAGTCACAGTTCTGATTTCCAGGTAGGTGAGGTGCCCGTTGGCTCAGCTAGTATCACTCCCAGTGAGTGTGAGCCAGAAGAAAAATGGTACAGGTCCTCCTACCAGAACGTGTGCCTGTCCTTAGTGATAACACAATGAGGGTGGTAAGACATGGCTTTAGGCATGTCACCCTACAAGGACACATTAACCTAAGCTCTCTTTGGCACAGTATCCAGTGGAAGATAAATATCTACCAGCATTTCTGAAAAACAGTGGGGCACAATCCCTGTGGTAGGCCAAGATTCCACTCCCCAGTTCTAGTGTCCCAAGGTAGTTGAGAGTGATCACTGAGTGCAGAGTTGCTGCTGTGTTTTCTCAAGCAGTTACTACATTCCTAATATTTACCGCTTTGCTTTATAAAATACGTTGAGATATAGCAAAGAATAAAAGGTGAGCTATAGGATCAGTCTGCTCTCTGACCCTGATTCTGCAAACACTTATCCATATGAAGTTACTCATGTACCTAAGGAAGATTATTTAAACCTCTTTGGGCTGGGAATCTCAGGAGATAATGCTTTTCTTTATAAGCTTTCCAGTGTTTTCTGGCTTTGGCCAGGTCCTGAAATATCACTAGGAAATTTAAAACAGCAGCAGCAACAAAATCAACACAATGTTTTTGAACTTCAAATAGGTTTGGGTTCAAACTTTGACTGAAGGTTGTAGCAGGGTCATATTTGATCTGAACTCGCTCAGCCCCATCACTGCCCCTTAAGCTTGGAGCAGGGCAGAAGGCAGCTTTGGTCAAACACTCACAGGACATGAACTGTAGCATTTCTAGTGCAGCCTGCAGGTCTCAATTGCCAAGCGGCAGGGTGGAACATTGGTAGAACTCCCATAATTCTGGCTGAACTGCAAAAACTTCAGGGATACAGTTTGGTTCAGGCAGGCACCCCAAAATTAAACTGCGTAGCTGAATCATATCCAAACCTGTTTGTTCCCCAGAAATGAGCTGAAGGACTTAATGGGACGAGCATTTCATCATTGCATTTGATAACATCTGGCCCTGCGATGAAAATGGAATAAAAAATGAACTAACTTTTTCCAGGCTCAGAAGCTTTGAGGCTTGATTTGAGGTGGGGGAGTGAAGGTTTTGGAGCTATTTCCTGTTCTGTGCAAACCAGTCCCCCCCGATCCCCAACCTCGACATGGAGCCCTCTGAGTGGGATAGTACGCTGCCTGTGGTGTGTCTGGCATTTCACCCTGTGCCCTGTTTTTCTCCTTTCCTGCCCAGAACCATTCAGTGCTGACGTATGGGTGATGATGTTTGTAATGCTGCTCATAATCTCTGCAGTGGCTGTCTTCGTCTTTGAGTACTTCAGCCCTGTGGGTTACAATCGGTGCCTTGCTGATGGCAGAGGTAAGAGGACCCTTTTCGATTGTAAGTTTCTCTCCCTCCTCATCCCGGCTCCTTAGTCAGTGGGAATTCCTTTTCCCCCTACACATGCTCATGGATCCAGCCCGCTTGGATCTCCATGTGCTGTCTAAGAAGGGAAGGGAGGGAGGTGGGAAGATGACTCTTAAGATAATAATGGGTATGGATAATGGATAATCAGCTTGGCTCAGGAGACTGTTATGTAGAGCCTTTCATCTATAGAGTGCTAACTCCAAACTATTTCTAGCTGGTGGGGAGGGGAAGTGGATGCGGTTATCTAGCACTGGCCCTGCTGTAAAAGCCTTTTTGGAATAATTAGAGGGTCCTGCACTGCCAGTCCACCTTTCATCAGTGCTACGTTTCACTTTAAAACTTAAAAGCCCAGAGAGAGAAACTCTCCCCCTATTATATTCTTCTATGCCCCAGACTTGAAATCCATTACCTGGGTGTGTCTCCACCCCATTTAGTTTTAAAGCTCTTTTGTTGACCAAACGTTGTGAGAGGACTGGGAAAGTGAGACATTGGTTTTCCTGGGGCTGAATGAAGAGTTATTTTGCAGGGCATGGGAGAATGGAGGGGGCAAGTCTGATCTCTCTCTGTGATGTTCAAAAGCCTTCTTCCCTGGGAGAAGAAGAGATGAGTCAGAGAAGAGGACAGAGAGGGATTTTTGCATTAGCAGAAATGGAATGCTCAGCAGTTAAGGTTGCTACTCTCTCCTTAATCTCACTCCATTATGAATTGGTCCTCAACCTAAGGTCTTCTATTTTGTCAGCACACTGGTCACTTAACAACAGCTGAACTCAGATGTTTGTTTGAAAATATGTTCACTTGCCTGCCAAGCCATTGCCTCCAGCTGATTTATACTACCAAGTTAGACAGCACTGACCAAAAAAAAAAAAAAAAGAATGTGTAATGGAAATACAGACAGAGACTTAAGTATAACTGTGCCAGTGGGGACTTCTCTAATAACACTGAACTGTGGACAGCATGTATGGGCAGATGGACATATCTAAACAGATGTATGAGCAGATGAAAATAGCTATGAGGTTAAAGGGAGAGACTAATACAGATGTGCAATCAGTTGCTGATATTAATACAGCTGTGCAGCCAGATGCAGATATTAAACTAGCTGTATGGGCAGATGCAATTAATAGTATGTCTGAATAGTCGTAAATATTACATGTTCGGACAGATGTTTTTGTTACTACAGATGTTTGTAATAGTGCAGATGTGGATGGCAGGTGCATATGTTACAGTGTTTGCTTGGTTTCAGAGAAGCAGTCGTGTTAGTCTGTATCCGCAAAAAGAAAAGCAGTACTTGTGGCACCTTAGAGACTAACCAATTTATTTGAGCATAAGCTTTCGTGAGCTACAGCTCACTTCATCAGATGCATTCAGTGGAAAATACAGTGGGGAGATTTATATACACAGAGAACATGAAACAATGGGTGTTACCATACACACTGTAATGAGAGTGATCAGGTAAGGTGAGCTATTACCAGCAGGAGAGAAAAAAAACCTTTTCTAGTGATAATCAAGGTGGGCCATTTCCAGCAGTTGACAAGAACGTCTGAGGAACAGTGGCGGGGTGGGGGGGGGAGATAGTTTTACTTTGTGTAATGGCACATCCACTCCCAGTCTTTATTCAAGCCTAACGTAATGGTGTCTAGTTTGGAAATTAATTCCAATTCAGCAGTCTCTTGTTGGAGTCTGTTTTTGAAGTTTTTTTGTTGAAGAATTGAGACTTTTAGGTCTGTAATCGAGTGACCAGAGAGATTGAAGTGTTCTCCGACTGGTTTTTGAATGTTATAATTCTTGACATCTGACTTGTGTCCATTTATTCTTTTACGTAGAGTCTGTCCAGTTTGGCCAATGTACATGGCAGAGGGGCATTGCTTGGTCGCTAATGCTCTAGTTAAGGTTACTTTGATATTCCCATCACTGTGTGGTTCTGTGGTTGACAATGCAGTTGTGAAAATATGCAGTGAAATCAGTTGAGAGATTAGTGTTTTAGGGTGGAATTTTCAAATGCACTTACGGGTATGTCTACACTGCAATTAAAAACAGGCAGCTTGCCTGTGCCAGCTGATTCAGGCTTGTGGGGCTCGGGCTTAGAGGCTGTTTAATTGCAGTGTAGACGTTCGGACTCAGGCTGCAAGGTGGGAGGGTCCCAGAGCTTGGGCTGCAGCCCAAGCCCAAAAGTCTGCTCGGCAATTAAACAGCCCCTTAGCCCAAGCCCCTTAGCTGGAGTCAGCTGGCACAAGTCAGCGGCAGGTGTTTAATTACAATGTAGCTATACCCTTAGTGACCTAGGCACTGATAATCAGTGGGACTTGCGCCCCTAAATTATGAGGACATTTTGAAAATCCCATTCTTAGCCTCTCTCTCCTCTTTTTTCTTAATAATAAATTAATGCAATGCACAAAACCATGCTAGTGTCATATTAACATTACAGTTATAAGCACTCAGAAAGCCAGGAAGTTCAAAAATGTATATTTCTCACAATAGCTAACTTGTCTCCATTTCATATGGAGGATCCAATTTTGACAGCTGATACATCCCCATTGGAGTCAGCTGGAGTTGTGTGTGCACCTCCAAGGGTAGAAGTGGGCCACTTGCACTTAAAGTTATATTTTAAATAAAACAATTAGTTATCTCGAAGGGCTAAGGTGTAGCTAGCATGACATGGGTGGAGGAGAAGGTGCAAGAAATCTTCCCTCCCTTGTGCTTCTCTGTAGAGGCCAGCCCTAGTCACCATAAACAGCACAAAGACTATATCTAAGTGTAGCACCACTGCTAGCACTAGACGCTCCACCGATGCAGCAGGTGGGAGTATGGCCCTACCTTTTCAATACCACACTGTGGGGCCTGGTGGATAGTGCACGGGACTGGGACTCGGGAGACCTGGGAGCTATTCCTGACTTGGCCATTGGACTTTGCTAGGTGACTTGGGCAAGTCAGTTCTCCTCTTTGTGCCTCAGTTTAGCTATCTGTAAAATGGGGATAATGATATGGACCTCCCTGTAAAGTGCTATATAGGAGCTAGATATTGTTACTATACCAGTTAGCTGAGCTGAGCTGACACCAGAGGGTCACATGTGTAGCGGAGCTCCCACTTGGACAGTTGCTTCCTGAGAAGAACTCTTGGAATAATTCCAATTATAATCTCTCTCCCAACCTTGTGGGGGCAAACTCCAGTCTGTCTCTCAGAGATCTCTAGCACTGTGTCTAGTATATGCAGTGTGGAAGAGATAAGATTGCCATAAGAACCTTACAGTTTTCATATTCTGAGTTTTCAAAATGATAAGCTGAGTGCTCCATTCCCAGATGTGTTTGTTATAGTTAACGTGAGGTTCTACTCTGAAAAGTGACTATGTAAAAATAGCCCCTTCTTGCATGGCAGATCTGTTCCTTGCATGTCAGATTCAGAGTCAGAGCTGCTGACTTTCTGAAAAAGTAAGATCTGTCTGGTTTTTTACTACTGTCTGCCCCTCAGAGCCAACGCAGCTCAGGGAGATAGAGCTGGGCTCTTTTCTGGTCATGCGTCATCAACATAATGGCAAAGGGAGATCCATTTGTAGGGCTACTTGTGCAACCCTGTGGTCTTCAGGTTGGGCACTTACTTATGCGTGGGCCAACCCACTAAGGGTGCTAGTTTGCGTGCGCATCCCTGAGGGAGTAATTGGAGGGCAGTGGTGTTGAACAGCTGTAAGAGAGGGCAGAATTCATCTGGCAGAATCTTTATTGCTAGTGATGATGCCCAAAGCAGAAAGGAACAGTTTGACTTTCAGATTCCAGGGCCAGTTAGGAGTTAGAAAAAAGCATCTTTTTTCCTTGTAAACTGTACTAATTTGTCAACAAAATCCTGGAGACATGATAAACATGGAAGTCCACGTTGCCATTTATTACAAAGTCACTTTTCAGAGTGAGGCTGCACTTTAGTGCCACTGCAGGGACACATGTGAGTGCATTACAGCTGTGGGAACAGACAGAAATACTAATCCAGTGATCAAGTTGCATGAGTAAGTAGAACTGCAGATTGCTTATCCTGAGGTTTTCACTGCCTGTGTTTTATTCCTTGGTCACTCCAGAGCCAGGTGGACCCTCTTTCACCATTGGCAAAGCTATCTGGTTGCTGTGGGGTCTGGTGTTTAACAACTCGGTGCCAGTGCAGAATCCCAAAGGTACCACTAGCAAGATCATGGTGTCTGTGTGGGCCTTCTTTGCTGTCATCTTCCTGGCCAGTTATACTGCCAACCTGGCTGCCTTCATGATCCAAGAGGAGTACGTGGACCAAGTGTCTGGACTGAGCGACAAAAAGGTAACTGATCCATTCCAAACTTGAAAGCATCTTTCACCCTCTCTAACCCATTCTAATTGGCAACCAGTGCATTGATGCAGTGTCTGGGATAAATAGTGCTAAGACTGATCACTGAAACATAGTTGCACTTTACATGTTCAAAGCACTGTGCAAAGACCGAATGGGGTAACAGTACTGGATATCATGTTATAAAATCTGTGGGCCAGATCCTCTGCTTGTATAAATGAGTAGAGATCTATTGACGTTAGTCCATACACTGATTTACACCAGTGGAGGGTCTGGTCCTGTATTTTAATGCTCACTGTTATGAATAGACACTTAAAAACTCAAAACAGAAATGCTTTTCTTTTCTGAACAGTTTTCTATCCCTTGCTTACACACATTAGTTTTTGTTATCTCAGAGTAATCACTTATGCTGGGTGGTACACGTTGGTTTGCTCTGATGTGTGCAGGACAGCGCTCACTGGTTTGTTAGGGTAGGGTTGTTTATGAGCACTAGGCCATGCACCATGGTTTATTTTTATTATATGGGTACTCATGAGTATGCTGCTGTAGGTTCTTGTTTGTTAGCCTGGAGTTCGTTATTCAACCAAGGGCTGCTCAAACTGTTAATGTTGATAACTACAAAGTAATGCACATTGGAAAACGTAATCCTAACTATACATATACAATGATTGGGTCTAAATTAGCTGTTACCACTCAAGAAAGAGATCTTGGAGTCACTGTGGATAGTTCTCTGAAATCATCCCCTCAATGTGCAGCGGCAGTCAAAAAAGTGAACAGAAAGTTGGGAATGATCAAGAAAGGGATAGATAATAAAACAGAAAATATCATATTGCCTCTGTATAAATCCATGATACGCCCACACCTTGAATACTGCATGCAGATATGGTTGCCCCATCTCAAAAAGGATATATTGGAATTGGAAAAGGTTCAGAAAAGGGCAAAAAAAATGATTAGGGGTTTAGAACGGCTTCCATATGAGGAGAGATTAATAAGACTGGGACGTTTCAGCTTGGAAAAGAGGCAACTAAGGGGGGATATGATAGAGGTCAATAAAATCATGAATGGTATAGAGAAGTAAATAAGGAAGTGTTATTTACTCCTTCTCATAATACAAGAACAAGGGGCCACCAAATGAAATTAATAGGTAGCAGGTTTAAAACAAACACAAGAAAGTATTTTTTCATGCAACGGACAGTCAACCTCTGGAACTCCTTGCCTGAGTATTGTGAAGGCCAATACTATAACAGGTTTCAAAAGGGAGCTAGATAGATTCATAGATGATAGGTCCATCAATGGCTATTAGCTAGGATGGGCAGGAATGCTGTCCCTAGCCCCTGTTTGCCAGAAGCTGGGATTGGGTGACAGGGCAGGGATCACTTGATGATAACCTGTCCGTTCATTCCCTTTGGGGCACCTGCCATTGGCCACTGTCAGAAGACAGGATACTGGGCTTGATGGACCTTTGGTCTGACCCAGTATGGCCATTCTTATGATTTATTGCTGTAGGGTGGCCTCTAAACATGAAGCTGCAAACCCTTTTGTTATCATATGGTGACTAGTGAGAACTTGACTGTACACACTGGCTTGCTATTGCAAACCTGGCTTGTTATTGTCAAGGCCCCATCTATTCCATGACAAGATAGACTCAGTTCTGGGACCAGGTCCCCTAGTGTAGGCAATACTTCTGTGCAGCAGCCTGGAAGTTCTCTGACAGATTCATGTACATTTTTTTAAAATAGCATTTTTAAAGGAATGAAATACATCAATGAATAACCCCAATCCATACAGTAGCCCTCGTGGTGTTTGTTTTGATAATATTTTCACTTTGTTTCATGCTGTCTCCACATTCTCACATTTCAGCTTTTTGTATTGACAACATGTTACTGCAGGCTAGAAGCAGTCAGGCAGAAAGCTGGAAGTTTTGGCAGCTGGGTAAGGGATAATTGGGGCTTTTGACACCAGAGAAAGCCTGGGCATTGTACGGGATTGTGGGATAAACATGCTAGCTGGAAGTTTCTACTAAAATGATCATCACTAAAACAGTTAAGTGTTGCCATTAATGTATTGTTATTAGGTTTCACCATTAACAACCCATTGAACTGAGTGCACCTCCAAGTCTTGTTTCAGGATGCCTGCAGACTCAGGAAGACAACTACTCATCTGTTTGCACTCTATGCATATTTTTAAGGTATTCTTCACACCCATGAGGAGGTGTGTATAAAATATGAAGTTGATTCTGAGGCAAATTACACAGCTTCAGATTCATGGAGGGCACTGGACCTTGGCCATATTGTTGAGGATGTTATGGTAGGGTTGCTGGAATGAAGTGGGTCTGGGTACTCTTTCCCCCACTTTGTTTATACATTTATAATTGTTTTGGATATTTTCTACACAACAACCCAAGTTTATCAGAACAGAGAAGATAGACAGAACATGTTCAGCTAATCAGTGTGTCACACAAACATGGCTTTCAGTGCCGATGGTGCATTGGGGTTAGAATTGCAAAGTTTTGCAACAAAATCTGGAACCAGGTGCAACTGGCCTAGCAACAATTCAGGGGGTTTCATATCATCTCAGGCCCAAGTTTACTCTGCAATGTACCCTGCCAATGCCGAGTGAGGGGGAGGGCAGGAAAGCTCTACTTCAGCCAAAAGCCCTCTAAGTAAATAAGCTAGGACTACATCTTAATAGATTTTCACTCACTTCACACCTGAAGAGGCACAAAGAAGCAATGACAGAATTTTCAAGCAGCGATCCATATGTCCTTGAGCAGTTGTTAAATGCCCTAGTCTATCTGGTTGAAATTCACCCCTGTGCAGAGGGCCCCCCACAAAGTTCATATATCACTTATGACCCACTTACACTCTCAATACAGGGTTTAAATAGAACTTGAATGCTGCATTGTCCCAGTTGGTTAGGCAGAAGGGATACTGTGAGGAGACAATAGCTGACAAACCACAGAAAGCCAAGAAGAGAACAAATGTACATCCTTGCAAGGAGTCAAGGGCACCTAGGCTTTCTGAGAGTCTCTTTCCCCAACATGCTAAACCACGGAAATCTTGCCCTTGGCAGCCACTGGGGCAGCAAAAACCTCCCAGCCGGTCACATTTTCTGGAGAGGGACAGGTGCCTCTAGCAAGACATGGGTCAGGGGACAAAATAGCCCAAGCTAATGCTGAGGGTCTGGTCACTGTAAGGGATATTGGCCTTCCTCTCGGAGACTTCTTGAACCTGCTAGCAAAAGCCTTTAATAGCATGAAGATGGTAGGTTGAGGATCCCAGCACCTTAAATGTGGAGGAGTCCAACATGCCAGATGTAATAAGAAGGAAAAAGAGACTATCACCAGCTGTGGCTTTCTATCATCGGTCAAGTTCAAGGCAACTACTGTTGAGGACATTTCCACTGATAGTGTCTCCTTGGATGTAAGGATCTGCTCTAGAAAAGGTGCTAGACCAGGGGTGGGCAAACTACGGCCCATGGGCTGGATCGCCAGCCATTTTAAGCTGGCCCTTGAGCTCCTGCTGAGGAGCGGGGTCTAGGGCTTACCCTGCTCTAGCCGGGGAGCAAGGTCAGGGGCCGCTCCACACGGCTCCCGGAAGCAGCCACATGGCCCCGCGCTGGCGCTCCAGCCGGTGAGCAGGGTTGGGGGCCACTCCATGCAGCTCCCGGAAGCCACGGCATGGCCCCCCTCCGGCTCCTATGCACTCCAATGACCCCGTTCCAATGTCCCCCTCCAGTGCTCCAATGGAAGCTGTAGGGGCAGTGCCTGCAGACAGGGCAGCGTGCAGAGCCGCCTGGCTGCCCCTCAGCATAGAAGCTGGAGAAGGGACATGCCGCTGCTTCCAGAAGCCGCTTGAGGTAAGGGCCACCTGGAGCCTGCACCCCTGAGCCTCTCCCCACACCCCAACCCTCTGCCCCAGCCCTGATCCCCCTCCCGCCTGTGCAGGAGGTGGCTTCGGGCTGGGGTGAGCGAATGGTGGGTGGAGGCTCTGGCTGGGGGTGTGGGCTCTGGGGTGGGGCTGGGGATGAGGAGTTTGGGGTGTAGGAGGGTGCTCTGCCTCAGTTCCAGCCCAGAGCACCCTCCTACACCCCAAACTCCTCATCCCCAGCCCCACCCCAGAGCCCGCACCCCCAGCCAGAGCCCTCACCCCTCCACCCCCCATTCTCCCAGCCTGAAGCCCCTCCTGCACCCTGAACTCCTCATTTCTGGCCCCACCCTGGAGCCCGCACCCCCAACCAGAGCCCTCACCTCCTCCCTCACCCCAACCCCAATTTTGTGAGCATTCATGGCCCGCCATACAATTTCTATTCCCAGATGTGTCCCTGGGCCAAAAAGTTTGCCCACCCCCATGCTATACTCTCAGTTTTGTCTTCCCCAGACCTCTCTCTCCAGTAGCCGCTAATAATATCAATTTAAATAAACTGTTCAGGAAGGACAGGGAGGCCAGAAAAGGTGGGGGAGTTGCACTGTATGTAAGGGAACAGTATGACTGCTCAGAGCTCAAGTATGAAACTGCAGAAAAACCTGAGAGTCTCTGGATTAAGTTTAGAAGTGTGAGCAACAAGGGTGATGTTGTGGTGGGAGTCTGCTATAGACCACCGGACCAGAGGGATGAGGTGGACGAGGCTTTCTTCCGGCAACTCGCAGAAGCTACTAGATCGCACGTCCTGGTTCTCATGGGCAACTTCAATCATCCTGATATCTGCTGGGAGAGCAATACAGCGGTGCACAGACAATTCAGGAAGTTTTTGGAAACTGTAGGGGACAATTTCCTGGTGCAAGTGCTGGAGGAACCAACTAGGGGCGGAGCTCTTCTTGACCTGCTGCTCACAAACCGGGAAGAATTAGTAGGGGAAGCAAAAGTGGATGGGAACCTGGAGGCAGTGACCATGAGATGGTTGAGTTCAGGATCCTGACACAAGGAAGAAAGGAAAGCAGCAGAATACGGACCCTGGACTTCAGAAAAGCAGACTTTGACTCCCTCCAGGAACTGATGGGCAGGATCCCCTGGGAGAATAACATGAGGAGGAAAGGAGTCCAGGAGAGCTGGCTGTATTTTAAAGAATCCTTATTGTGGTTACAGGGACAAACCATCCCGATGTGTAGAAAGAATAGTAAATATGGCAGGCAACCAGCTTGGCTTAACAGTGAAATCCTTGCTGATCTTAAACACAAAAAAGAGGCTTACAAGAAGTGGAAGATTGGATAAATGACCAGGGATGAGTATAAAAATATTGCTCGGGCATGTAGGAATGAAATCAGGAAGGCTAAATCACACCTGGAGTTGCAGCTAGCGAGAGATGTTAAGAGTAACAAGAAGGGTTTCTTCAGGTATGTTGGCAACAAGAAGAAAGCCAAGGAAAGTGTGGGCCCCTTACTGAATGAGGGAGGCAACCTAGTGACAGAGGATGTGGAAAAAGCTAATGTACTCAATACTTTTTTTGCCTCTGTCTTCACGAACAAGGTCAGCTCCCAGACTACTGCACTGGGCAGCACAGCATGGGAAGGAGGTGGCCAGCCCTCTGTGGAGAAAGAAGTGGTTCGGGACTATTTAGAAAAGCTGGACATGCACAAGTCCATGGGGCCGGATGTGGTGCATCCGAGAGTGCTAAAGGAATTGGCGGATGTGATTGCAGAGCCATTGGCCATTATCTTTGAAAACTCATGGCAATCGGGGGAAGTCCCGGAAGACTGGAAAAAGGCTAATGTAGTGCCCATCTTTAAAAAAGGAAAGAAGGAGGATCCTGCGAACTACAGGCCAGTCAGCCTCGCCTCAGTCCCCGGAAAAATCATGGAACATGTCCTCAAGGACTCAATTCTGAAGCACTTAGACAAGAGGAAAGTGATCAGGAACAGTCAGCATGGATTCACCAAGGGAAAGTCATGCCTGACTAATCTAATTGACTTCTATGATGAGATAACTGGTTCTGTGGATGAAGGGAAAGCAGTGGACGTGTTATTCCTTGACTTTAGCAAAGCTTTTGACACGGTCTCCCACAGTATTCTTGTCAGCAGGTTAAAGAAGTATGGGCTGGATGGATGCACTACAAGGTGGGTAGAAAGTTGGTTAGATTGTCGGGCTCAACGGGTAGTGATCAATGGCTCCATGTCTAGTTGGCAGCCGGTATCTAGCGGAGTGCCCCAAGGGTTGGTCCTGGGGCCAGTTTTGTTCAATATCTTCATTAATGATCTGGAGAATGGTGTGGATTGCACCCTCAGCAAGTTTGCGGATGACACTAAACTGGGAGGAGTGGTAGATATGCAGGAGGGTAGGGATAGGATACAGAGGGACCTAGACAAATTGGAGGATTGGACCAAAAGAAATCTGATGAGGTTCAACAAGGACAAGTGCAGAGTCCTGCACTTAGGACGGAAGAATCCAATGCACCGCTACAGACTAGGGACCGAATGGCTAGGCAGCAGTTCTGCAGAGAAGGACCTAGGGGTGACAGTGGACGAGAAGCTGGATATGAGTCAACAGTGTGCCCTTGTTGCCAAGAAGGCCAATGGCATTTTGGGGTGTATAATCAGGGGCATTGCCAGCAGGTCGAGGGACGTGATCGTTGCCCTCTATTCGACATTGGTGAGGCCGCATCTGGAGTACTGTGTCCAGTTTTGGGCCCCACACTACAAGAAGGATGTGGAGAAATTGGAGAGAGTCCAGTGAAGGGCAACAAAAGTGATTAGGGGTCTGGAACACATGACTTATGAGGAGAGGCTGAGGGAACTGGGATTGTTTAGTCTAAGGAAGAGAAGAATGAAGGGGGATTTGATAGCTGCTTTTAACTACCTGAAAGGTGGATCCAAAGAGGATGGATCTAGACTATTCTCAGTGATAGCAGATGACAGGACAAGGAGTAATGGTCTCAAGTTGCAGTGGGGTAGATTTAGGTTGGATATTAGGAAAAACTTTTTCACTAGGAGGGTGGTGAAGCACTGGAATGTGTTACCTAGAGAGGTGGTGGAATCCCCTTCCTTAGAAGTTTTTAAGGTCAGGCTTGACAAAGCCCTGGCTGGGATGATTTAGTTGGGGATTGGTCCTGCTCTGGGCAGGAGGTTGGACTAGATGACCTCCAGAGGTCCCTTCCAACTCTGATATTCTATGATTCTATGATTCTAAATGACCCAGTCTTGTAGAGACTGTCTTCTTCAGGACCTCTCCTAACGTTTTTCTTCAGAGGCCCTGCTAGTGCTATGCAAGGATCTTACCAAACTTCTAAAGTTCACCCCCCTTTCTCCTCTGCCTGATGCTGATGTGCTCCCTGCTGTCTCTGAGGCGAATAAGCTTGACAGTTCTACTCTTTTCTAGACAGCTGTCCAAAAATTAAGACATGGGCTGCTCACTGTACTTCATCTGTTAATTCCTCCAAATGATAAGGCTTCCTGCTTATAAAATCATGTTCTGTGTTGTGGTCCCTAAAGTAGATTCAGTTGTAGCCAATTTGGGGGAGGGAAATCCCCTATCCATTGAAAGAAATGTTGGCTCCGAGAATCCCCTAAGCAAATGTGTGGATGATCTTTTAAAAAGGTCCCAAGAAGTCGCCTATTGCCATTTAACCCTTTCCATTCTCCCGCTCTACTCAGAGGGGGCTGCGAGTGACTCACTGAATTACACTGCTCTGCCAGGAACTGTCGACATTGCCGTTAACCCAGGTGATTGTTACCTTGGTCTGACCATCCGGGTCAGCCTAGCCTAGGTGTGCACATCCCCAAAGTAAAGCCTGATCCACACTACTGGACCTTCACTATTTCTGCACTTGCCCTAATGTGTCATCGGGTATATCCCATGGTTCTTTGTGCTGAGATAGGCTAGGGTTTTTTCCCAGTCAGTTGTGTCAATTGCAGGAGAACGTCTCTGTCCCTTAGAGGGCAGTTGTGGGAAGGGAATGGAGAACTGTCATCACGCAAGTGATTTAGCCTGTGTCCTCACTGCAAAGTGGGTGGATTTCTACCTGAGTGAAAGCCTCCACTCTAATTCTAGCCTACAGCCCCCGGTGCACCAGCTAGCTTGGGTGGAAAGCACCATTAAACTCAGGTGAGATTGTTTTGTGTGTGGATGAGAAAGGAATTAAGGGCAACACCCGAGTAAGAGTCCAAGTTAGCTCATACCCTTAGAGAGGAAATTCTCTGCCCTTCTGATTCATTCAGCTGGTGGAACCCAGGCTGTCTTCCTGGTGATGTGAAGTCGCGCTAGAGGAGCATCATAGCACAAAACACAGTGCAAGCCATAAATGCTTACTCTTCAGGGCTCACCGAGGAGAGGCTGAGGCCAGCTGTCAGACAGTAGACTCTCACCATCACATAGAACGTTCAGTGGATGTTTTCCTGAGTTATGATCAGCTCCTTGGCTCTGGGCACAATTTATTAATAACCTTTTCCCTGCAGCACCCTCCTTCCTGGCTGTTCCTGGGGTATTACACTCCACTGGCCATCCAGCTGCGGGTTGCACATGAACTATGTTCTCTCAGTCTTTGACATAGCCAGGTTGCTAAGGTGGCTGGGCCCTCTGGCCAAACCCCAAAGTCCATCCCTTCCAGGGTATTGTCTCCTCTCCCTGCCACAGCACTCCCTCAGCAACAGCACTTCTTCAGCTTCACACCCTTCTTGGATCTCTTCAGCAGCAACACCATCCCTCCCTGTTACAGCCCTGCTTGCAGGAGTAGGAACAGGCAGCTTCCAGCAACCAGCCTCTTTCCTCTCCCAGGACTCCTCTTTTTGTGCCCCACAGCAGTCCTGGCTCTTGGCCACCAGGGAGGCAAGCCAAAATTGGCCCAGGTGCCGCTGAGTCCTCAACCTTCTTAAAAGACCAGCTCAGCCTGTGAGACCAGGACACCTGGCAGGTGCACTGAGCTAGAGTCTCTCCTGAGCTAAGATCTGCTTGATGCTACACAGGGGAGTTGGGATCTGGCTACAGCTCCCGGATTCTCCAGTGGCGGTGGCTGCAGTGTAAATGAATGAAGCCTAGGGGCTGCTGCTATCATGGTGAGAGGCAGCATTTGGTCCCTATGGGACCATATGCCAGCTGTAAATTGGCATTGTGGAGCACATCTTATACCTTTCTCCATTTGTCCACATAATCCGGCATGCCCACCTGCCATGCCCCTCCATCCTCTGACTGTTGGGGCAGTTGGTGTCAGAGCCAACTCTGAGGGCTTTATCCCAGCTGAAAATTCCCCTCTGTCTGGGGATGTTCAGCTTGGCAGCTATGGTCAGATTCTGGCTCCTTTGTGATATGATCTGAGCAGCACAAAGGGGTCAGAACAGCAGCAGTGAATCTTGCCCTCTGATTCATACTCAAGGCTGTCAACCATTGCTCTCAATTTAGGAGCCACTGGGAAGGCCCTGTTTGCCGTCACGGAGTCTTTCTTTCAGGGCCGACTCTAGTCACCAGCTAAGCAAGCTGGTGCCTGGGGCGGCGCTGCTGAAGGGGCGGCACTCTGGCAGCAGCCCCGGCGGCAATTTGGCGGCAGCTCCCTCCGATGTTCCTGTTCTCTCCGGTGGCGGCATATTCGGCAGGTTTTTTGGGTTTTTTTGCTGCTCGGGGCGGCAAAAAACATAGAGCTGGCTCTGCTTTCTTTCATGCAGGCCAGGAAGTCCTAGTCTGGACAGACAACTCAGCAATTGTGGCCTGCTTGAACTACCAGGAAGTGCTCAAAGTCCAAGCTTCTACTTTAGCGAGGTCAACAGAAATCTAACCGCTCTGCGGGCTCTCCTCTTCCAGGGAGGTAAATCACCTCACAGGAGTCCATGCGTTCCAGTTCCTAGTGTCCCGATAGGGTCTACCCCTCTTGTAGCTGTTTGCCTTCTTGCCAAATGTCCCTGCTTCAGAGTTCTGCATCCAGCTCCTGGGCCTGGGTTTTTCCTGGCTTTAATCAGGGGTCATAACCTGGTTTCTGATAATAAGTGTTTCAGACAGGCTTGGAGAAAGAAGTGGCTGCTGTAGTTCAGTTTTCTGAAGGCAATAAATACAGAAATCAGAACATAAATGAAATAATATTTGAAATAATCTGCTAGCTACAAACACATTTCCATTCATATACCGTAGTAATAGAATAAAAGCAAATGTGAACGGTCAGCAGTGCATACAAATAATGCCTGTAGAGATGAGATAAATTAATTAAAAATAAATTCAAGAAAATAAATAGCATTTATACTTTGGTTGAAAATGCCTAAGAACCTAGCAAAGCAAAGCACCAAAATGATCATCTCATAATTGACATAAAGTGCACAGAAATGGCCATCTAGCTCCTGGTAAATTAATGTAGCTTGTCTAGGTTTCACATGTATTTACAATTTTTTAAGAAGTTAATGAAATTTAAGGTGAAGGCCCCATGGGCTATGCAGCACATTAAATCTGAGTTATACGACCAGGCCTTCAGATATGCAAAGCACTTAAGCATGTGCTTAACTTTGAGCATGTGACTAGCCGCATTAAAGTCAATGGACTGCAACTCACATGATTAAAGCTAAGCACATGCCCAAGTGTTTTGTTGGGCTGTGTGGTCATATATAGCAGATCTCTGCTCAGGAGGAGGCTAGGAAGAATGCCAGGTGGGAAACTTCTATGTTGACAGATCTCCTAAGGAGTGCAGGAGTAGGGCTCATCTTCTTTGCACCTTAAAAGACCTGCAGGAGGGGAAACTTCTGGCCATGTGGCTTGGAGGTAGTAGTGGAACTTGTAGGAGGGCACTTAACACTAACACAATTTTTTTTTTTGTGCTATTTGTATGGATTTATGTGACAAAAAGAGGCTTGTGTGCAGCAACCTGAACAGGTAGAAATTGTGCAGTTGGTTCCGTGGCAGCACAATTGTGCTGTTCAAGAGACCTCAGCTGAGGTTATGAGTTAGTTGGACAAAAGTCAGGCAATTCATAGTTAAAGATCACACAGCAACTTTAACTCTGTAGTGTTGCATGTAAAGCAGGGTTTATCTCACATGCTCATAGAATCCTGGCTTATGTCACATCCTATTTGGAAACCAGAATTCTGTAATGGAATAGGATTGTACTTATTTCTCCACTGCTTCTCCAGCGAGACTGTTTGTCATACATAAGTTGAATTGTGTGCTGTGTTCTATGTAAAAGTAACCTTTCTAGTTAACATTAGATGCACATCTGCAGAGCTTTCTATCACTGCATAATATAGTATATGTGTATGAACTGTACAACACAAGATTTAGAGTCAAGGTTCACTTTTAACTCTGAATTTCTCGACTTCTATGCCATCTGATGATCTCTCTGCACATCATTATAAATTGTCAGTTACTAAGATGTATAATAACAGTCAACCTGGAATTTCTTATTCCCCCTTATACATACAGTGAGTTACAGCACAAATTGTACAGTCTTCACGCTGGGCTTGATTTTCAGGTTTCAGTGAGATCCTCAAAACAAGCCACTGTGCTTGAAGAAAATTGGTTTTGAAGCTATGGATGTTTAAAATCGGCAGGGTTTGAAACATTCTCTTTCTCCCTCTCCCCTTTCTTCTTTCATTTCCCTCTTTTTTTAAACCTCCGCTCAAACAAGAATGGTTTGGGACATGGCGAGGCTATGATGCGCTTTAGCTTTGACTCACAGGATCCTCTCTCTTCCATGGCTCTGCAGGGGCTAATGGCAGTAAAAACTTCTAATGCGGCTCTTCAGAATTAATGGCAGTACAAATGTGGTTCTGTCAGGAATTTCAGCAGATGAGACACAGGAGGAGCAAATGTGCTGAGTAAGTCTCTGGGTTTGATTCATCCCTTCAGGCAAAGGGAGATGCAACTTCTTGGGCTTTGCTGCACTCATGGCAGAATGACGGGATTCACTCTATCCCTAACTTCCTCTGTGTTAGGTAGGATGGCAGACTAGATGTTCACAGTGGTCCCATCTGGCCTTGGAATCTGTGAATCTACCCTTACTGCACTTGGCACATCACTGGCATCACTAGCTATTTTCTGACCCTTTTTCTCTTGTAATCTTCATTCGGTATTAACCCTTTGGGGATTGCAGCTTTATTTGGCCACCTACCTGTTCATTTGGCTGGCAGCCTGGGAAATGCCAGCCTTCTGAGAGTTGTAATAAAAAGGAACGACGATTCGTTCTGTTTCCTGCTTCCGAATAAGCCAGCAGAGGAAGAAACGAAGATTATTTTTATTGATTAGTTATGTCGTTTTGGAACAACATAACTAATCAATAAAATGTGCGTGGCACTTTGCAGCCAAATGAAAGACAATGGCTCTGCTGCCTTAGGAGAGTTTACAGTCTGTGAGCTGTGAACTGCTTCATGCATCTCAATGGGCTTTTAACTCTGAAGCTCCATGATCCGAGAAAGAGAGGACGTGGGTGACATGAAAAAAGACCATTGGGTTGCTTGGGTTAGCAATGGGCACAACCTGATGCTACATTTATCTTTTCAGTAATGTAGATTGCAAGCTGTATGGGGCAGGGACTCTGTTTTACTATGTATTTATACAAAGCCTAGTGAAAGATAGCCCTGATTCTTACCGGGACCTTTGGATGATACTGCAGTATAAGTAATGGTTGTTTTTAAAGTTACTCTGAAGAGAATTCTACTGTTTACAATTACTCAGGGTAAAATCCGGGTTCCCCTGAAGTCAGTGGGGCCAGGCTTTCATCTCAGAGTCCAGTACTCCGTGCCCATGTGCAGATCAGCTTGCAGCAGGGGCAGGTTAGCCACTACTAGCGCTCTGTTCCATCATCACATACCTTTGAATATAAATCCCAGAACTTCATTGGCCTTCTTTAGTAAAGCTGGTCAGAAATTGAATTTTTTACAAAAATATGGGTAAAAAATGTGTCTCCTTGATGCGTCAGAAAACTTAATATTTTTGATCAGCTCTATTCATTACAGTCAGATTGTTTTTCAAACTCCTGTGTAATGTGCTGTCCACTGTCACCCCTGGATCTTTTTCACTATTATTGAATCCCAGGCTTCTCCCTCCCACTGAATATCTATGCTTCTGATTATATTTCCCCTAACATATGTGTGTGCATTTTTCCAAGTGGAATCTCACTTTATTTCCTTCTCACTGTTTGCCTGGGAGTTTATTACACGGCTTTTTCCCCCATTGTATTTTAATGGGAGGTTGACTGCATAATAGAGAATGTATGGTAGGATTTCATGTTTGGAGGAGTGGCCCATAGAATGAATGACCCACACCCTCTACACATGCATGTGCACAAATAAAAGCTACAGATACCCTAGTTTAACTCATATCTGGTAACCCACTGAACTGTAACACTTATGGCTGTTCTACACAGGAAAATTAGGACAGCATAACTATGTCGCTCAGGGGTGTGAAACATCCACATCCCTGAGCAGCGTTGTTAAGCTGCCCTAAGTCCCTGTGTAGACAGCGCTAGGTAGATGGAAGAATTCTTCTGTTGACCTCGCTACCACCTGTGCTGACAAGAGCATCCCGCCCATCGACATAGACAGGGGCACAGCTGTGCCACTGAAGCAGTTTAAATGTGGACAAGCCCTATGTCTGTGCTTATCGTATCATGGGTTAGTGTGTGAAGTGGCCTTTGTGTTCTGCTTGATTGAGAGGCTAAGTGATCCCAGTGGGAGCATGGATTTCTTTTGGTGAAGAGGCTTGTGGCGCATCTAGAGATCTGACTGAGGTGGGGCTTTATAGTCTGATGGGTGTGCACTGATGAAGCATGTTAGCCCAGTGGCGAAGAGGCTGCATGGACTGTACACATAGTGATCTAGTCCTGATGTGTATATGGTGTTTTGGTGGTGAGTGTGTGTGCAAAGGCCTGGTCATGAAGAGGCTGCAGAGCTGTGATGTGTGTGTAGCGACTGAGTCAGAGAAGGGGATATCTAGCCCCAGCGAGGGCATGGTGATGTGGGTGATAAATAGCCCTGAGATGCAGTTTGGTCAGAGAAGAGGCTATGCAGCCTTGAGGTTGGTAGCGATCCATTTAGTACAGAGACTGCTCGGACCTGACATGTGCATAGCGATCCAGTCATTGAAGAGACTGTATAGTCCCACTGTGAGCATTTCTTTGGCAATAATTACATGTGACGGAAGCTGCTTCCACCAATTGGATCACTGCTTTCATCTCAGCCATTTTACAAGGACAACTATTTTTAAACTTGCTATTTTTGAACTTCCTTTCTTTTTTTTTCACCTCTGAATTGTTCCCAGTTTGCTCTGTTCCTTTGCCTGACCCAGTGGTGTCACTATTTCACCTGCTGACATTCTTGCATCTTGCGCATTTGCTAAGTGGAACCTGCCCCCCTCCCAGCATCTTTATGGGGGAGTTTAATCTAATTCTTTGCCAGTGTTGTTACAGTCAGCAGCACACTCAGCAGCATTAACACTGATACCCCCCTTGAGACTCATCTAAGCAGTGCACAGAGCAAGGCACTGTGCCCAAGAAGGCCAGGGGATTTGGAACACCAAAGGGTATTTGTGAATATGATAAATCACAAGAGCAAGGCCTGAGGGAATTGAATGCATTTTCAGGACCTCCCGACCCTGTATGTTAGATATGGCATTGTCCCCTCACACTTTAGAATCAAGGCAGTGTATTTTTTCATTGTAAATGGTAGGAGAAGTCAAGGGACCAATGCTTCACCACTGGAGTCCTGGGTTTGAATCCTGTCATGGGGTATACGGAAGGGCTGATGGGGGAATACAGTGGGGGGAGAGGAAATGTGGGGATGGGAGAAAGGGAGGAACTACATGTTTTCAGCCACCTGGAAGGGACTCTGGGTTCAGCCTTGGGAAGAAAAAGTGTCTGAAATGGAAAAGTCTCGTGTCTGAGTGGGGGTGAGGGGAACAAGCTGGGACTGAAGCTTGAGAAGTGCCTGTATGAGGGAACTCTTATTAACTAAGGAATGAGCAGCGCTGTCTCTTAAGCCTGCTCTACACACAGATTTTGTGCCTTTGTAACTCTTTAGGTGCCTTATACCAATACAGCTTATGGAAATGAGCTGTGCAGGTGTGAGGCACCTTTATACAAATATAACTGTGTCCCCCTGGGGCGGTACAAGTTTTGTGTGTAGACAAGCCATTAGAAGGAAAGGAATACAGATGCAGCCTCTGATGATAATGATGATATAGATTCCAGTAGCACTAAAAATGTATTAGGCACTTTCCAATTACAGATCAAGGCATAGGTGCCAACTCCGTGGCTGCTCCAGGGCTGGAACAACCAGGGGTAAAAAATGGTGGGTGCTGAGCACCCACTGGCAGCCCCCTTTTCAGCTCCCTGCCCAGCGCCTCCCACCTGCCAGTGGGCCCCGCTGATCAGCACCTCCCCTTCCTTCCTCACGCCTCTCACCGACTGCGATCAGCCTTTTTGCCGCTTGCAGGCGGCTCTGGGGGGCAGGGGGGAGGAGTGAGGGTGCGGCGCGCTTGGGAGAGGGACCAGAACGGGGCCAGAAGAGGCGGGGTGGAGGTTGGGCCTTCGGGGAAGGGGTGGAGTGGGGGTGAGGACTGGGGTAGACCCACTCCCCTGGCACATTGGAAAGTTGGCAGCTGTGGATCAAGGCATGGTCTCTGCTCTGAACCTAAAAAAAGGCAAAGATGAAGGAGGGGGCAAAGGGATACTGTCCAGAAGCAAAGTGACCAGGGTGATTATAAGCATACATCTCAACAGAAACAATGGTGTATCTTTTCGTTTTGATTTGTTTGTTTTTTAATGTGACACCTTTGTAAAGGGGTCACAGTCAGATTGGTCCCAGGTGGGGATGATGCGGAGACCTAGTGCATGATGTGAATCAACCAAACATAAGCCAAGTGAGGCTCACCTCGCGTGGGAAACAGTGATATAGGCAGGAGTAATGAGATGAGATTCAGAAAGGAAAAATGTAGGCTGATTATTAGGAACGATTTCCTAAGACTGAGTTCTGTTAAGCTGTGAAGCCATTTTCCAAGATAAGTGATGGAAGTCCTGTCCTGTGGGACATGTAAAACTAGACTGGACAAAGCACTCGAAAACGTACTGTCAGGAACAGGCCTGCCCAGGCCAGCGGATGGGCTAGATGACCAAGTGGGTCTTTTCCAGCTCTAATTTCTAGGAGAAGCTCAATGCTGGGGGAAAGCAACACAGCAGCTTCTGGTTCACTGAGCACGTGGCTGGATACCTTCGGACACTTAATTTGGCAACATGTGACCTCCAGAAAAAGAAGGGGAAACGTCCATGTACCAGCAACGCAGATACAGGTAAGTAACCGTTTTCATGTTCTCTCCACAGGTACCATTGCGGGGAGTGGCCCAGATGATACGTCTGGGGGAAGGGAGCAGAAGGAGACTCCACCAGTTGAAAGGCATGAGATGCACTGTCTTAAGGTTGGGGGTTCCACGACCACCACTCCCAAGAGAAGGAGGCGGGTGGTGGTGGTCGGGGACTCTCTCCTCAGGGGACTGAGTCATCTATCTGCCGCCCTGACCGGGAAAACAGAGAAATCTGCTGCTTGCCAGGGGCTAAGATTCGTGATGTGACGGAGAGTCTGCCGAGACTCATCAAGCCCTTGGACCACTACCCCTTCCTGCTTTTCCACGTGGGCACCAATGATACTGCCAAGAATGACCTTGAGCGGATCACTGCAGACTACGTGGCTCTGGGAAGGAGGATAAAGGAGTATGAGGCGCAAGTGGTGTTCTCGTCCATCCTCCCTGTGGAAGGAAAAGCCGGGGAAGGGATCATCGAATCGTGGAAGTCAATGAATGGCTACACAGGTGGTGTCGAAGAGAAGGCTTTGGATTCTTTGACCATGGGATGGTGTTCCAAGAAGGAGGAGTGCTAGGCAGAGACGGGCTCCACTTAACGAAGAGAGGGAAGAGCATCTTCGCGAGCAGGCTGGCTAACCTAGTGAGGAGGGCTTTAAACTAGGTTCACCGGGGGAAAAGGACTAAAGCCCTGAGGTAAGTGGGGAAGCGGGATACCGGGAGGAAGCACGAGCAGGAGCGTGTGAGAGGGGAGGGCTCCTGCCTCATACTGAGAACGAGGGGCGATCAGCGGGTTATCTCAAGTGCCTATATACAAATGCACAAAGCCTGGGAAACAAGCAGGGAGAACTGGAGGTCCTGGCAAAGTCAGGGAATTATGATGTGATTGGAATAACAGAGACTTGGTGGGATAACTTGCATGACTGGAGTACTGTCATGGATGGGTATAAACTGTTCAGGAAGGACAGGGAGGCCAGAAAAGGTGGGGGAGTTGCACTGTATGTAAGGGAGCAGTATGACTGATCAGAGCTCAAGTATGAAACTGCAGAAAAACCTGAGAGTCTCTGGATTAAGTTTAGAAGCGTGAGCAACAAGGGTGATGTCGTGGTGGGAGTCTGCTATAGACCACCGGACCAGAGGGATGAGGTGGACGAGGCTTTCTTCCGGCAACTCGCAGAAGCTACTAGATCGCACACCCTGGTTCTCATGGGCGACTTCAATCATCCTGATATCTGCTGGGAGAGCAATAACAGCGGTGCACAGACAATCCAGGAAGTTTTTGGAAACTGTAGGGGACAATTTCCTGGTGCAAGTGCTGGAGGAACCAACTAGGGGCGGAGCTCTTCTTGACCTGCTGCTCACAAACCAGGAAGAATTAGTAGGGGAAGCAAAAGTGGATGGGAACCTGGAGGCAGTGACCATGAGATGGTTGAGTTCAGGATCCTGACACAAGGAAGAAAGGAAAGCAGCAGAATACGGACCCTGGACTTCAGAAAAGCAGACTTTGACTCCCTCCGGGAACTGATGGGTAAGATCCCCTGGGAGAATAACATGAGGAGGAAAGGAGTCCAGGAGAGCTGGCTGTATTTTAAAGAATCCTTATTGTGGTTACAGGGACAAACCATCCCGATGTGTAGAAAGAATAGTAAATATGGCAGGCAACCAGCTTGGCTTAACAGTGAAATCCTTGCTGATCTTAAACACAAAAAAGAGGCTTACAAGAAGTGGAAGATTGGATAAATGATCAGGGATGAGTATATAAATATTGCTCGGGCATGTAAGAATGAAATCAGGAAGGCTAAATCACACCTGGAGTTGCAGCTAGCGAGGGATGTTAAGAGTAACAAGAAGGGGTTTTTTCAGGTATGTCGGCACTAAGAAGAAAGCCAAGGAAAGTGTGGGCCCCTTACTGAATGAGGGAGGCAACCTAGTGACAGAGGATGTGGAAAAAGCTAATGTACTCAATGCTTTTTTTGCCTCTGTCTTCACGAACAAGGTCAGCTCCCAGACTACTGCACTGGGCAGCACAGCATGGGGAGGAGGTGGCCAGCCCTCTGTGAAGGAAGAAGTGGTTCGGGACTATTTAGAAAAGCTGGACGTGCACAAGTCCATAGGGCCAGATGTGTTGCATCCGAGAGTGCTAAAGGAATTGGCGGATGTGATTGCAGAGCCATTGGCCATTATCTTTGAAAACTCATGGCGATCGTGGGAAGTCCCGGAAGACTGGAAAAAGGCTAATGTAGTGCCCATCTTTAAAAAAGGAAAGAAGGAGGATCCTGGGAACTACAGGCCAGTCAGCCTCACCTCAGTCCCCGGAAAAATCATGGAGCATGTCCTCAAGGACTCAATTCTGAAGCACTTAGACAAGAGGAAAGTGATCAGGAACAGTCAGCGTGGATTCACCAAGGGAAAGTCATGCCTGACTAATCTAATTGACTTCTATGATGAGATAACTGGTTCTGTGGATGAAGGGAAAGCAGTGGACATGTTATTCCTCGACTTTAGGAAAGCTTTTGACACGGTCTCCCACAGTATTCTTGTCAGCAAGTTAAAGAAGTATGGTCTGGATGGATGCACTACAAGGTGGGTAGAAAGTTGGTTAGATTGTCGGGCTCAACGGGTAGTGATCAATGGCTCCATGTCTAGTTGGCAGCCGGTATTTAGCGAAGTGCCCCAAGGGTCGGTCCTGGGGCCGGTTTTGTTCAATATCTTCATTAATGATCTGGAGGATGGTGTGGATTGCACCCTCAGCAAGTTTGCGGATGACACTAAACTGGGAGGCGTGGTAGATACGCTGGAGGGTAGGGATAGGATACAGAGGGACCTAGACAAATTGGAGGATTGGGCCAAAAGAAATCTGATGAGGTTCAACAAGGACAAGTACAGAGTCCTGCACTTAGGACGGAAGAATCCAATGCACCGCTACAGACTAGGGACCGAATGGCTAGGCAGCAGTTCTGCAGAGAAGGACCTAGGGGTGACAGTGGACGAGAAGCTGGATATGAGTCAACAGTGTGCCCTTGTTGCCAAGAAGGCCAATGGCATTTTGGGGTGTATAAGTAGGGGCATTGCCAGCAGGTCGAGGGACGTGATCGTTCCCCTCTATTCGACACTGGTGAGGCCTCATCTGGAGTACTGTGTCCAGTTTTGGGCCCCACACTACAAGAAGGATGTGGAGAAATTGGAGAGAGTTCAGCGAAGGGCAACAAAAATGATTAGGGGGCTGGAGCAGATGACTTATGAGGAGAGGCTGAGGGAACTGGGATTGTTTAGTCTACGGAAGAGAAGAATGAAGGGGGATTTGATAGCTGCTTTTAACTACCTGAAAGGTGGATCCAAAGAGTGTGGATCTAGACTATTCTCAGTGATAGCAGATGACAGGACAAGGAGTAATGGTCTCAAGTTGCAGTGGGGTAGATTTAGGTTGGATATTAGGAAAAACTTTTTCACTAGGAGGGTGGTGAAACACTGGAATGCGTTACCTAGGGAGGTGGTGGAATCCCCTTCCTTAGAAGTTTTTAAGGTCAGGCTTGACAAAGCCCTGGCTGGGATGATTTAGTTGGGATTGGTCCTGCTCTGGGCAGGGGGTTGGACTAGATGGCCTCCAGAGGTCCCTTCCAACTCTGTTATTCTATGATTCTATGATTCTAAGATGAATTATCTTGGGCAACATGTGGAAAATGAAATCTCTCTCTCTTTCTCATTCTTACACACACATACCCGAGCACAGGTTCATGCACATACACATCAATGCCGCACACACACAGCATCTCACACAGTCTTTTGTTCTGTGTCACGCATACACACATGCCTTGCCTCAGTCTCTCTCACAGGTGCCATAACACATCCCCACGTACAGCACATGGCATTGGACACACTGTGGCCTGGTGTACACTTCAATGTTTCGTTGGCGTAGTGAGGTTGGTCGTGGGTGTGATTTTTTTTTTACCACCTCTGACTGACATAGCTATGATGGCCAAATCTCCAGAGTAGATGCACTTACAGCAGCAAAAAAAAGGTCTTTTTGCTGGCATAGTTTATTCAATTGAGGGAACAAATCTAAGCTGTTCCAGCAACAGAACTCTGTTTCTGGTTTGCGCTGCCTCTCCATTAGGGGTGTTGGCCAGTGTAGCTATTTCTGGTGCAGACAATGCCTGTAACGTACAGACAACCATGTGCAGATGCACTTTTCTCTGGGAACCGTTTGGCGATGGACAATATATATATATTTTAATCTCAAGTTAATTGTGGCCAATTAGCTACCCTCTTTCCCCCTTATCCCTGCCAATCCCAGCTGTCTGAATGGGGGGGGAAACTATCGCCTGTTTCATTATGCAAACTGATATCCAAACAGCTGAAAACAGCATAGCCTAGCCTTTTGTGTGGCATGGCTCCAAATTGCTAATAAGATTCCACTGCCAGACACGTTGCTTAACGCACTGCTGCTGAAAGCTTTCGTGGAGGAGTGTGGGGGGAGCAGGAAGTGAGACTCTCAGCTGTGGTTGACTGCCAGCCCTGGGCATAGTGTTTGTTTAACCCCCCTGAGCACTGATAAGATCTCAGTCCCTGAGGGGATCATGCCTGCCCGAAGTCAGGGCAAGGTTTTGATTTACTACTTCTCACTTTCAATGGGAGGAAGAGGAATATGAATGAGGAGTGGCTGTTTGGCTTCTAATGTACATTGCCACAGAAATGCACACACAGATTCAGCCAGAACCACAGTGAAACACTTTTGGACAAAAGCACTCATATGCTACTCTATCCAGATAGACCAATACAGTGCCTCCCCCGACACCTCCACCACACACACACACTCCATATGTGCATTCCCTTTGTCCGCTCCCCTGTAACTCACCACATATGGAAATTGTTCCTCGACTTGTGTTGTTACTCCACCTGTCCCTCATCCCCTTCCCTGTAAGGAAGGGAGAGGAGTTACTGTCACTCTGTAGCCCACATGTGGACGTTGTTTGTGGGTGCGTGGGAGCCCTGGCAGAGTAGCTGTGCCACTGGGTGTTTGTAGAAGGAGGATTTAAAATGTGTGAAGAGGGAGCAGCTTAGGGATGTGGGATTTAGATCCTGATGCTTTACACAAGCATCCACATTTAATTTCTGAATCCATATCTAATGAGCATCCCCTCTCCCGGAACCCCCTCTCCCCTCCCAGCAGTGACCCTCTCCACATAATGCTCCTCCAGCAAGCCTCAGCCAGTACCCATCCTTTCTTGTCTTCTCCTGGGGAGGCCCAGCGGCCCGCTTTGCCTTCCCTGGGTTGGCATCTTCTGGGCAGCTGGGGAGGGAAGCCCACTCCCCACCTTTGGTTCTTTCAGTGGCAGCTAGGAAGCCTGCTCCCCTTGTTAAAAACTGTAGCAGCAGCTGGCATCCTGCGTCCCTCTTTTGGCTCTCCCAGTGAAGGCTGACAGACTAGATCCCCAGTTCTGCATCTTTGATGGACCGGCAGGAGGCACATTCCTTCCCCCAATACGCAGTGCTGGCATTTTCTGGGGGAGTAAGTGGTCATCCTGCTCTTCCACTAATTGTTGCATTTTGGGAGCAATAGAAACAAGCAGAAATGCTCTGCTTGATCCTGCTGCTCCAGGCTCTTTCAAACTTAAAGCACAGTGGGCATTGTACTCCCATAGTGAGCCAGGGTGTTCTCCAATCCCTAGTGAAAAGGACAGAAATGGGGTTCTTTCAGGGCTATCTTCCCTTGAAAAATGAAACTATATGATCATTTCTCGGAGGGTAAGGAATTTTCTCCTTTCCCCAGCCTCTTCCTTCTCTCTTGGGGCCCATGGACTGTTGAGTGGCAGCTGGGCATCGGTTCTTGTCAGTGTTATGAACATAAAGCCAGGAGTCTGGGGATGAATATTTATGTGTGTTCCTGTCAAGCTTTAGAGCCAAGGATCTCTGGGTCTGGATACTGTTATGGATCCTTGCATATAATTTCTAATCTCACTCTTCGCAGGGCTGCAGTGTGCATAGTGGTGGGGGGTGCATATTCTAAGGTGCATCTGCATATTTGCCTTCCATTGAACAATGAGAATGGGTTTGTTGTTCTTTTTAAAGGGATGGTAGTGAAAATACCTGGGCATAGATTTCATAACAGCCATTCTTACCAGCTACAGTTTCTAGGGCCAATCTTTTCCATTTGTAGGGAAAGATAGTTTCCTTCACTAGGAGCATTTTTGGCTTAGGAGATTGAGAATGAGGTATGGTGGCTGGTCTTAATCTGGTCCCTGATCAGTGGTGGGGAGCACTAGGTGGCTCCGGGATCATGTTTTTATTCTACACCACTTTACATGGTAATGAAATCTGACTGTATTCCTTTTAACTCGAGCCAGTAGGAGCAGCTGCAGAAACAGCCCAGGCAAGGATTGCTGCACTTTGGGGAGTAGGTAAAATGGGGCCCCGCCAGAGCTACCCCTTCCCCCAGCACTCCTCCCCCTGCACACAAAACTGTGCAAGGGAGACCCCCCACACACACACACATACATTCTAGGGGGGCACTAAAACCCAGGTGGTGACTCCCTTCCCTCCTGCTATGTGGCCTTGTGGGAAAACTGCAGAGAGGAACCAACCAGACTCCAGCTGGTAGGAGGAACAGCCGTGGAAGCAGCCAGACCAGGGACCTTCAGACATTTGGAGAACTCGCTACAGTTTTGACTGGACTTTCTGTGCCCTGTTTTGATTGGCTGTTTGCTCCAACCCTTTCCCTCTCCCTCCTAACCTCTTCACTCCACACCTGCCCTTCTTCTCCCTTGCCCTGTCCACCATCACCCCCTTCCCTTCAATGTCCCCTCCCCCTCTCTTCTCTTTTCATTTAGCTGATCCTCTCTTAACTAACTCCACCCCACAAAAATAAATGATGGCACTAGCCTGTCTGCTGCCACGACACTGTTCTCTCAGCTTGTGTGTGCTAGACCCCTTCTCCCCTACACGGTGTCTGTCTGGTCTATTTAAATGGTAAGTTCTTTGGGACAGGGACTGTCTGCTACTCAGTGTTTGTACAGCACTTAACACAATGGAGCCCCATGCTTGGTTGGCACTGGGTCACCACTGTAACCAAGATGAGGTTTAATAATAATAACTTGAACACACTGCAGTGATTTTTTTCCTACCAAGGTTTGCTCTGATTACAATTTTTGATCGTTCCAAGTTTGTCTGCTCCCATTGGGAGGGACTCCAGGTTCTGAGATGCATTTTTTCTTAAGTGTCAGCCTGTGTTTTGGGAACCAGATCTGACATTTCCCATCCGCTGAGGAGCAATGGTGGATGCATTCATTATCTTTCTCTCTCTCGCACACACAGCAGCCAGTCCATCTCATCATAACTAAAGGCAAAAGATTCCCTAGCTTAGACAGCAGAGGGGTCCGATGCATACGTATAAATAGGTGTGATGTATTCCTGCCACTAAGGGGAATGGCACATGCAGGTGCACACAAATGCTGGCCGGTTGCAACCTAAAAGAAAAGTTCTGCTAGCACAGCCAGTGTATGGAATGTATTCTGTGCAGTAGAGGGCAGTGTTGCACACACATCCTGTATCTGACATATCCCATGCAGTAGAGGGCAGTGGTACACACACACACACGTATACTCACACACCAGCCAGTCTGTTATCTCAACAATATCTGGTCAGGTTTGGTCATTACACCAAGATCTGAACTTGCCTCTCATGGCCCCCAAAATGGACGATCAAAAGGTGGTACTAAACGGGGAGTGCCATGCAAAATACCTTTCTGCAGCACCAAGGACTTGACTAATCAATGCATGATTTATTTTTTCTTTACTACTTTTATTAGGTTCCTCGCTTGCAATTTTCTGTGCTTCTTCCTGTCTCCCTGTTGTATGGATTTTAAGGAGTCTTGATAATTGGCAGTGGTAAATTTTACTGCTCATAAAACTCCAGAGAGCATTGATTGTGACTTGAGTTAAGCAAGTGGCATATAAAGTCTTATTGCCTTGCAGTCATGGGGGAGTTTTACGGTGAGTGTATTTCTTGGAAGCAGTAAAAGGTTTGGAGGTTTACTTCCACCATCCCTGTCTCAGCCATCAGTTGTTATTAGTGAGGGGCATACCTTCAGCAGAAGTGGGCTGTTGAGTCAGGAGACATGCCCAAAAGCAGAAAGCAAACTCATAGTTTGCCAAACTGGAGGTGGAAATGTTGTGAGAAGAGCCTTTCCTCATTATTATTGCATTTCTTCCTGCCCCAGGAAGCACAGAAGTTGAAAAATATATATATTTTTGGAAATGAAGTGATACAGTCAGGATAAAAATGATATATTGTATTTACTGAAAATCCTTTCTGACCTTTGTTCCTAACCCATGCACTAGAGTATTTTATTTTTTTTTAAAAAAAGGATTTAAAAAAATCTAACTTACCTTTTTCCTTCATGATGGTCAGTTATTTTTTGCACTTCTTTCAGGTTGGAAAGTGAAACTAGATGGATAAGTTTTGCTTCCTGGTACTTAGGCACCAGCCAGACGCTGTTATGTTTGGAAGTAGGGGAGTATTTAATTTCTTTTAAAAAAAATATCCACTCAACCTTAAAAGAAGATTGGGGCTAACTTCAGCGTCACTACAGATGTTTTCTATCTCAGTAAAGTGGGTTCTTTCATGCAAACTACTGCTTATTGCTGAAAGATTCTGAGGAATTTTCTTTCTGTGCCTTTCTAGTTCCAGAAACCTAACGACTTCTCGCCCCCTTTCCGCTTTGGGACGGTTCCCAATGGCAGCACAGAGAGGAACATTCGCAACAACTACCCTGAAATGCATAGCTACATGGTGAAGTTCAACCAGAGGGGGGTGGACGATGCCCTATTCTCGCTGAAGACTGGGTGAGGCCTTCTCCTTCCAAACTTGTCCATACCATGAGCTTGGCTTCTTTTCCTGTGTGTCTGGGGCTTTGAGGATCATTCTCCATGATTTATTGCAAAGGTGACATCCACCATGACAGCTGCCAGAGTGATTTGGCCTTGATGCTATTTGCAACTGTTTTTGTCAGTTTTCCTCTAACATTTGTACAAGTGATTTTTGTTTGTTTGTAAGAATATTTGCGGAAGGAGAAAATCTTGTGAATACTTGCTAGTACCCAGAGCCTCAAGCTGCTCCATGCAAGCAGAGCCTTATGCAGAGCAGCTTGCAGGGTGGGGCCAAAGTTTGCTCCAGAAGTGTTTGTACAATCATCTTGAAATTTCTTTGATTTCCCTCCTCTGTTTCATAAAAGATGAAGTCAACCAGGGAGCAGAAGCAATACCATGTGACTTGATTGATAAGTCACACGCCAGTATGGCAGTAATGAATATTGTATAGTGGAAGGCATGTAGTCGAAGCAAATAGTTTGCGAATGACCCATAGGGTAGAAAGTCTTTGCATAAAGTGCCTGTCAAAATCTTTTGAATCTGAACAGATCTGTGAAAATCAGAGTCTCTTCATAGATAATTTGGAAAACAGAGAGGGAAACATTCACTGGAAAAAGTATGTGCTCTGAACAACTTGTTTAGGTGTACCAGTCACTATGCTCCCCTCCGAGAGCTAGGTAGAAGCCCTATCTAGTTTACAGATCTCTGTATGAATACAGCCCCGGCCTTGGTAAACTTCCCTCTAGTTTTCAGGGCCCCACCCGGTGTAAAAAAGATCCTTGAGCCTCACTCTGGCTTGCAAGGCCCTGCACCCTCTGATAAGGTTTATTCTGAAGCACTAAGGGATGTTCAGCCAATTTAATTTTTAGATTGACTGAACATTTCTAACCTATTTGCTAGGCTCAGGGGAGCGTAGCCCATTACAAATGACTATACAGTTTCTGGATGCCATCCTGGAAATATACATGTCAGGATAGGCATCATCCAGGAAATATATATGCCCTCAGATAGATGTCATCCTAGAAATGTACTCCGTTCAGAAGAGATGTCATCCCTGACACATAAATGCCCTGAGACAGACTTCACTCTAGATAGGCACATGTACTGGGATACTGGCCATCCTGGAAATCTACTTACAGTGGATTAGAACGATGAGGTGGCTGTGAGTGTAGGTGGGAAATGGAAGGTCTTTTGTCCTCTGTAAAAAGTGGTTCAGTTCATATTTAGTGGTAGGATTTACTCCTCAGCTATCTGATTATTTGGAAGATCCAAATTCCTGTTCAGGTATTTTCCCTAGTTGCTCTCCCTTGTACATGACAAAAAAAGAAAAAAGAAAAAAAAAAAAGATTATTTTACTGGGATGCAGAGAGGGGCTCCCAACAGACTGCTCTGCTACCTGCCGTCTCTCGAGCGTATCCACCCTAGCATGTCATTATATAGCGTCAGTGTTGGTGATTCCTCTGAGTCTGTACTGAACTCGTTTTTTGCCGTGTTCTGCTAGCAAGGCACTGTAACGCTAAGGCTACTGTCTTCATGGTGAGACGTAAGACTGCTGTCCTAACCACTTATCACAGTTAAAGATCCTGTGGGATTTTTCACAGTAACATAGGTGTTAAATTCAGGGTCCTGACCAAATATAATCTGAATAATTACATTCTGCTTAGCTAAATCACATCATCAGTGGAAATGGCTTTCTTCCTTACTTCAGGTCCTAATTTGTTGTGCGGTATTTATGTATTCAGTAAAGTACTTTAGGATCCTTTGGGGTGAAAGGCACTATATAAATTCAAGATATTATTTTGAACATAAACCTCCCTTCAGCTTCCTCTTCATTCAGCCTTGACCCTGTAATAGACTTCTGTTCTAATGTTCCTTCACACTGCCTCTTTGGAGACCATGCTGGATGTCAGGGAGAGAGAGATGAGTCCTTATCTAATCTAACTCAAATTCAAAAAAGATTCTCGTCTCAGATTTCAGTTCCTGTTGAAGGTTCAGGAGGCAATTTACAGTATTCTATCTGGACGAGTTCCTCCCATCCTTACTTAGTTAAGGCCACTGTTCTTGGTATCAGCAGTTCCTTTCAGTTATGTGCAATGATCTGAACGCACACAGATCTTTTCTTTACTGTATTCTCCCTTTTTCTTGCACCCCGGCAGGAAATTGGATGCATTCATTTATGACGCAGCAGTGCTAAACTACATGGCTGGCAGAGACGAAGGATGCAAGCTGGTAACGATTGGTAGTGGGAAGGTTTTTGCCTCTACTGGCTATGGCATTGCCATCCAAAAGGACTCGGGCTGGAAGCGTCAGGTAGATCTTGCCATTCTACAGCTTTTTGGTGATGGTAAGTGACCTGTGCAAAGAGGTATGGGGCTTCCTCTCAAATTTCCAGATCCTGTCTGTATGGAAATGGGGTTCCCTCCCTGACCCTGACATCTTAGACTTGATAAACGGTGCAAGAGTAGTGAAAAAGCGTGTTGGGAGAGGGATGGGGCTAGACACACACAGTTGGATATGATTTATGCAAGTTAATAACATCTTCAGGGGTAATATCACAATTTCCAAAGGTTTAATGAGAATTAAGCCCCCAAAAGTTCAGACGTGTATTTGAAGTTTATCTGAACGTCTTCACTCTGGAAATCGTGTGAGAACAGGCTTTTCCTTGTCAGATTTTTGGTAGTTCTTGGTTTTAACCATAATCAGAAATCCAAGTGAGAATGGCGCTTTCAGTACTTATTTCCGGCATGCCTGTGTTTTCCAGACAGCACCAAGCTGTGCAACACCCATGTGATCAATAATTAAACATGCCTGGAGGAAAGAGAATACGAAACTTTCTTAAACCTAAAAGTAAATAAATAAATAAATAAGCAAGTTGGGGATTCAGGGATAAATTTTGTAGTGAAAGATCTGATCAGTGTTTACTGTATACAAGCTGGTTTTCCCCAATCCTTAGTGAATAAAATACTGCCACTTTAAAGATATGGTGGATTGTTGATGGGATTGGAGCTTCCTTTTTGTTAGACTCTTCTTGTGCTTTTTCTTTCTCTTTCACCTCACTCCTTTCTGGATATTCTTTTTAGAAAATTAAAAATGTTGATCTTATTTTGTAAATGAATAGGAAGTCTAAAATCAGAAAAAAAAAGTCTGGTATAGTAAATACAGGAAGAACACAAGAATTGATGTAGGTTAACAGAACAGTGGGCCATCAGTCTGGTAGTGCAGTGGTTCGCAAACTGTGGGGCACGCCCCCCCCAGGGGGTGTGTGGAGGAACATTCAGGGGGCTGAGCGGCAACACCAGGCGGCTTGTGCCAGCCCTGCATAGTGGGGCGTGGGCCAGCCCCCACAGGGGCTGGGGAGGGAGTGCCACCTCCATCCTCTGACTCACCTCTGTGGGCCACCTCCATCCTCTGACTCACCTCTGTGGGTCAGTGTGCTGCACTGGTTTCCGCTCCTGGCAGCCTCCACGCCCAGCCCTGGCTCCACCCCCAGAGACTGTCGCACATGCCTTGACCCACCCTGAAAACCCGAGGGGGGCGGGGCAGAGGGGCAGGTGTTGGTCCTGCCTTAGTGGTGCAGCCTGCCTGCAAGGCAGAAGCAGCCTGCTGCTGAGGAAGTCTTGGCTGTGAAGTAATGGAGGTGGGGTGCAGACAGATTCCATTAATTGGTTGCGGGGAGTGGCGTGACTGGAAAAGTTTGCACATCATTGTGGTAGAGTATTCTTTCTCCAGTAGTGGCTAATACTGAATACTTCAGAGGAAGGCATAAAAATCCCATAATACCTCACACTGCAATATGACACCATATAAATGTGGGGAATTTCTCCCTGTCTGTGTCTGATCCTGAAAAGTGTGAGTAACTCCCATCTTCCCCAGAAGCATGAAAAGCATTCCCAAGACAGAGCCTCTCTCTGTTTTTGAATCTCTTTATAGATCCTGAAAATCCTGTGCCAGGGTTGAGTGTGCAATAAATCTAAGACAGGAAATATTTATTGTTACTTGGCATAAATTGGCAATAATTTATGCTGGTTAGACATTTGAAATTTTGACAAAATTGGAAAAAATAAATCAAAAACACTGAAAACATTTTTGTGAAAATGTCAGTCTATTTTTGACCAGTTATAGAGTTGACTGAAAAAATTTAAAATAAGAAATTTCAATGGAAAATTTCATCAACATTTTGAATTTCAGCCTAAAAGATTTTCATGAACATTTTGGCTCATTTGTTGATCTGTGCTAGTAGTAACTGTTTTCTCTCTCCTATCCAAAAACATATTTTTTTTTCCCCGTTTCATTGACATTTACTGAAAGGGAAAGTTAAAAACCATGTATTACTGGACTTGGAGATAATTGGTGTCATCTTTTACTTTCAATCCTGCTTTACAGCCTGTTAACAAAAACATAATGTTATGAAATGTTATAAGTCGTATATATTATAATTTCATTTCTGAATCTGTTAAGAATCTTTACTTCTCCTATAAGTAAATGTTTAAGTATTTGCATTTGGTATCTCAGGCTTTATTTCCTGCTAGTGCAAAAATTTAAATTGATAAAAGTTTCAGGAAAGTGTTTGGAACTAAACACTTGAAGTTATCCCTCAAAATTCACAGAAAATAAAAACTGAATCTTCCTAAGGTTAAATAAATGCTATGTCAAAAGTTATAGAATAAGTAAACCTCTTAAAGGAATGTAGTTTATTAATCTGCTATATACCCTACTGGCCTGGTGACAGGAAATATTGCAGAGCTCGCAACTTGCCTAGTTCACCCAGTCAATGAGAAACTGGCTCAGCTCATCCAACCAGTCAAAACTTCCCCCATCAACCATCAAGTGATCTGGTTCATCTAGCCCCCAGTGTGTGCAGTGCTGGGGGTTGAAAGCAGTGATGAGCTGCCAAAATCTTAACAACCAGTTCCCTCCTCACCCCACGAGGGGCTCGTGGCCCACCCCCGCCCCCCGGGACTCCTGCCCCATCCAACCCCCTGCGTTCCTTGACGCCCCCACCCAGGACCCCTGCCCCAT
The DNA here is from genome assembly GCF_965152275.1 of Natator depressus. Taxonomy (NCBI): domain Eukaryota; kingdom Metazoa; phylum Chordata; order Testudines; family Cheloniidae; genus Natator; species Natator depressus. The sequence goes on from NC_134234.1 coordinate 260,417,046, forward strand.
CCACCCCTGTCCCCTGACTTCCCCCAGAACCAGGCAGGAGGGTCTCGTGGGCCACCGTAGTGGGTGCCCACTGCACCCCGCCCCTAGGAGCCACCTGCCGGGGGGCGAGGTGGGGAGTCCTGGCGGTGCTTACCTGGGGCGGCTCCCAGGAAGCATTCGGCAGGTCCCTCTGGCTTCTAGGGGCATGGGAGCGTAGCTGGGGGGGGCAGGGGGAGTGGCCGCTCCCCACACTGATCACATCAAAAGTGGCGCCTTAGGCACCGACTTCCTGGGCGCTCCAGGGCTGGAGCACCCACGGGAAAAATTTGGTGGGTGCAGAGCACCCACCGGCAGCTCCCCGCCCGCGCCCAGCCCCAGCTCACCTCACCTCCACTCCGCCTCCTCCCCTGAACACGCCGCCCCGCTCTGCTTCTCCGCGCCCCGCCCCCCAGGTTTCCTGCGAATCAGCTGTTCACACGGGAAGCCAGGGAGGGCTGAGAAGCAGGTGGCTTTGTGCTCAGGTAACCCGGGGGGCGCGCAGGTTACCTGCTGCGGCGCGGGTGGCCCTCCTTGCTCCCCCCCGCCCCAGCTCACCTCTTCCCCACCTCTGGCTCCCTGGGCCTGAGCGCGAAGCCGCTGCTTGCTTCTCAGCCCTCCCAGGCTTCCCGTGTGAACAGCTGATTCGCGGGAAGCCGGTGGGAGGGCGGGGGCAGAGAAGCTGAGCGGGGCGGCGCATTCAGGGGAGGAGGCGGAGGCGGAGCGGAGGTGAGGTGAGCTGGGGCCGGGCGGGGAGCTGCCAATGGGTGCTCTGCACCCACCAAATTTTCCCCGTGGATGCTCCAGCCCCAGAGAGTTGGTGCCGAAGGCGCCACTTTTGGCTGGTTGTTAAATTTAGAAGCCCTTTTAGAACCGGTTGTCCCAACAACCGGTTCTAAAAGGGCTTCTGAATTTAACAATCGGTTCCAGTGAACTGGTGTGAACCGGCTCCAGCTCACCACTGGTTGAAAGGTCCATAATCAAGCACCATGTGCAAATTTGAGCAGTGTCTTGCCAGAAAACCTTGCTATGACTTGATATCTCAGTGAGTGAACTGGTGTGGAACTTCCTCAATATAGAGGACTTTTGGTCGCATGGCAGATGTCCTGTGATACAGCTTTTTGTCACCAATGTCTGGTTATGGCAGAATGTTGCCCTGTTACCTCTCCTCTGACTGATGCAATGGTTTTTTACTGCTTTGAAATGCTGCATCCTACCAAAAGTGCTAGTCACAATGTTATATGGACAGAGTTCCACCATGACCAGACAGCTGGTGTGCAAACAGGGCTCAGCCATTGGAAAAGACCTATCCAGTCAGCTTCTCCTACCCCAGTCCACTTCTACTCCAGTCTCTCAGCCAATGCGGGATTGACTCAACTTTATCTCCTTCTATCTGTCTGTCTGTTTCCAGGGGAGATGGAGGAGCTGGAAGCTCTGTGGCTTACTGGAATTTGTCACAATGAAAAGAATGAGGTAATGAGCAGCCAGCTGGACATAGATAACATGGCAGGTGTCTTCTATATGCTGGGGGCAGCCATGGCCCTCAGCCTTATCACCTTCATCTGTGAGCATCTCTTCTACTGGCAATTCCGCCACTGCTTCATAGGCATCTGCTCTGGCAAGCCTGGCATGGTCTTCTCCATCAGCAGGGTGAGTGTCTTCAGAAAATGGAAGGAACAGTGCGGAGGTGAAGTCATATAGTCATAGAAATTAGAAATGGGATAGTCCTACTAGATTCTCTTGGCCATCCCTCTTACACACAGCCAACGAAAGGCTGTTGCCTCCACTATATTGTCCAGCGTTTTGACCACTCTGGTTTTCAATGTTACAAGGGTTGCCACCACTTTCCTTGGGAGAACTGCCTTTTCCTCACAGTGTTTCATAATTTCTGCTCTCTGTTGAAACTGGGTAATGGTGAGGCAGTCGTGAAAATGGGAAACTATATAAAAAAGTTAATGTAACTTTTATGACAAGTTCCAGAGTAGCAGCCGTGTTGGTCTGTATTCGCAAAAAGAAAAGGAGGACTTGTGGCACCTTAGAGACTAACCAATTTATTTGAGCATAAGCTTTCGTGAGCTACAGCTCACTTCATCGGATGCATTATTTGATCATTTGATGCTTATGCTCAAATAAATTGGTTAGTCTCTAAGGTGCCACAAGTACTCCTTTTCTTTTTGTAACTTTTATATCCCTCCAAAATTGTTTGAAAGGACACTGAATTCTTGGAGGAAAGGTTGTGGCAGTTTTCTCCATCAACCAATTCTCCTCTGGTCTTAGTTAGAACACCAAACTTAAATTGTCCTTTGTGTTGGAGCGATTCAGATAATTCTATGAGAAATCAGCACTGTCTTGTGATTGTTTTGAGCAGTAGGAGGCCCCTAACCTAAATTCATACTGTGACCAACACACAAGCCCCTGGAAAAAAGGATAGCCACTTGCCCTCAGCACTCACTCAGTGCAAAACCTACCATAAACATTCCCCTTTCAAGAGTCTCCTTTATCTCTAAATGAGCTTCTCCAGCTAGTCATTTCTGTGTGATCCTTCTTCTCCTCTTGTACATAATATTTGTGCTCCATTTAGAGCTTTCTTCCTCTTCTTCCTGCTTCTGGCATCTCCTTCTGCTCCATTCTGATATCACCATCCCTGTGACAATAAAGTGGTCGTATGAAGAGTGCTACACTGTTTGGGGGAATTAGATGGCTTAGTTGAATGGGCAATAGGGGTAGAAAGTCCTGCTTATATCACCAGTCCCAATCTTATCCCAGGTTGGAGATCAGATGGGGGAACTGGATGTGTCAGGAGATTATTAACAGAATGCAGATCCTTTTATCTCTTGGTTATCTGTATAAATCTGGGCCTGGTTGGTGATGACTGAAAGTCATTAACCTTCTGCTAGTTGTTGGGTGACCTATGTCACTATGTGAAATGACTTGGTGGTCAGTCCACTTTATAATACACTGGTGTTCACTTCACATTTGACATTAATTGGACCCCAGATTGGTAGCCTCACTAAGGAGGCAAATGAGGAATGAGTCATGGAATCTGAACACCTCTCTCACCCACAAAAGTGGTCCTTCTGTGTCATGGCTGAGATACACTAGTTGGGGAAACATGGAGAAATCTTGCACTGCTGCTGTCTGTTTTGCAGTTGAATTGAGGATTTCACTTTCCAAGGATGTCAATCTGATTCCTGAACTAGGGGTCACCAAATGAAATGAATAGGCAGCAGGTATAAAACAAACAAAAGGAAGTATTTCTTCACACAACACACAGTCAATCTGTGGAACTCTTTGCTAGAGGATGTTGTGAAGGCCAAGACTGTAATAGGGTTTAAAAAAGAACTAGATAAATTCATGGAGGATAGGTCCATCAATGGCTATTAGCCAGGACGGGCAGGGATGGTGTCCCTAGCCCCTGTTTGCCAGAAGTTGGGAATGGGTGACAGGGCATGGATCACCTGATGATTTACGTGTTCTGTTCATTCCCTCTGAGGCACCTGGCATTGGCCACTGTTGGAAGACAGGATACTGGGCTAGATGGACCTTTGGTCTGACCCAGTGTGGCAGTTCTTATGTTTTATGTTATCAGTGTTAGATTTAACTTGAAAGTAATTAAAAAAATCTGTTGTGCCATACTCAGCTAAACGCTAAAGAGCTAAATACCCATTCATCGGTCCTGCTCTTTCTCCTCATTTCCTTTTCTAATCTGTGATGATGACTAAAGTATCCAAGTAGATGACAAGAGAAGCTTTCTCCTTTTTAACCAGTCCCTGGCCAGCTTGATTCAATGAAGTCTGAGAATGAATTTCAGGGCAAAACAAGGCTATCCTGAACTCCTTGCATCCATGCAGAAATTTAGTGTTTGCCCAATTCTGAGGCGGCTGTTCTCACAGACATTATCTGTGGTGCTGATGCCCATCTTGGAATCCAAAGTGCCAGCTGCTGGGCTTGAATAACTCCCACTGACATCAGAGAGCTTTGCTTGTATACTGCAGGGGAGATAGTTTTGTCCTTGGAATTAATGGCTTTTGAAGAGGACCCTTATCTTGTGAGGTATTGATTCCTTCTACCCCAAATAAATGAACGTCTTCCCAAATGGAAACTATCATTATTCTCATTTAATATTTAATTTATTTATTTATACTAGGATAATCCCTAGAGGTCCCAATTGACATGAGAGCCCTATTGCGCTAGGCACTGTCCAGACACTTAGTCAGAGACAGTCCCTGCCCCCAAAGAGCTCATACTGTAATCTAACTAGAAAAGACAGACAAAGGAAGTGTTGTTATTCCCCTTCGACAGCTGGAGCCAGAGAGAGGCTAAGTGACTTGCCTATGGTCCCACAGGCAGTCTGTGCTACAGCTGGAAACAGAACCCAGATTTTTGAGTCCCTGTTCAGTACCTTCACACAAGGCTGTCCTTCCTCTCTTGACTGTTCTGCTGGTGAAAGGAGGTGAATGAGAGAAAAGAAGAGCGGGAGAGGAAATGAGAGGGAGCAAAGTAGAGGAAGAGAGATGGAGAGGAAGGAAAAAACAGAAAGGTCGGGGGCAGGATACAGAGAGAAAGAATACTCAGTGTTGATACATGCAGGTTTGACCTCATTTCATAGTGATGCAAGATTGGCAAACTCTAGGGTCCCATGCTAGAACAAACTGTTTTCTCTGTTTCCCTGACTCAGTTCTCCCAGCCCTGTGTCTTCTCCTTTCTGCCCACCTGCAGAAGCACTCACCTCTGTCTCCTCCGTTTCATTTCAGGGTATCTACAGCTGCATCCATGGGGTAGCCATTGAGGAGCACCAGTCAGCGATGAACTCCCCCACAGCCACCATGAACAACACCCATTCCAACATCTTGCGCCTGCTCCGCACAGCAAAGAACATGGCCAACCTGTCAGGTGTCAATGGCTCACCGCAGAGTGCCCTGGATTTCATCCGCCGTGAATCCTCAGTCTACGATATCTCTGAGCACCGCCGCAGCTTCACCCACTCTGACTGCAAATCTTATAACAACCCGCCCTGCGAGGAGAACCTCTTCAGCGACTACATTAGCGAAGTAGAACGGACCTTTGGCAACCTGCAACTGAAGGACAGCAATGTGTATCAGGACCACTACCACCACCACCATCGGCCCCACAGCATTGGTAGTGCCAGCTCCATCGATGGACTGTATGACTGTGACAACCCACCCTTCTCCGCTCAGCCCAGGTCCATTGCTAAGAAGCCACTGGACATTGGTTTGCCACCTTCCAAGCACAGTCAGTTGGGTGACCTCTATGGCAAGTTCTCCTTCAAGAACGATCGCTACAGCGGCGGAGGGGGCCATGACGACTTGATCCGCTCAGATGTCTCCGACATTTCCACCCATACGGTGACCTATGGCAACATCGAAGGCAATGCCGCCAAGCGGCGGAAACAGCAGTATAAGGACAGCCTGAAGAAACGTCCAGCTTCAGCCAAATCGCGGCGGGAGTTTGATGAGATCGAGCTGGCCTACCGCAGGCGCCCACCCCGCTCCCCAGACCACAAGCGCTATTTTAGGGACAAGGAAGGGCTACGGGACTTCTACCTGGACCAGTTCCGGACCAAGGAGAACTCACCGCATTGGGAGCATGTGGACCTGACGGATATCTACAAAGAGCGGGGAGATGAGTTCAAGCGCGATGCTGTAGGGGGAGGAGGGTCCTGCACCAACAGGGCCCACCACAAGCATGGGTCAGCGGACTTTGGAGGAGCCAATGACCACAAGCATGGTGTTGTAAGTGGAGTGCCAGCACCATGGGAGAAGAACCTGACCAACCTAGACTGGGAAGACCGGCCAGGGGCTAATTTCTGCCGCAGTTGCCCCTCTAAATTGCACAACTATACCCCGGCAGTGGTGGGGCAAAACTCCACTCGCCAGCCCTGTATCCGGTGTGAGGCCTGCAAGAAGGCAGGCAACCTCTATGACATCAGCGAGGACAACTCTCTCCAAGAGCTGGACCAGCCATCTGCCCCGGTGCCAGTGACGACCAGCGCCACCTCCTCCAAGTATCCTCAGAGCCCATCTAACTCTGCCTCCAAGGTGCAGAAGAAGAACCGCAACAAGCTCCGCCGGCAGCACTCCTATGACACCTTCGTGGACCTGCAGAAGGATGAGTCAGCCCTGGCTCCCCGCAGCGTGAGCCTGAAGGACAAGGGCCGCTTTTTGGAGGGGAGCCCCTATGCCCACATGTTTGACATGTCATCCAGCGAGACCGCTTTTGCCAACAACAAGTCCTCAGTGCCCGCCACCAGCCATCACCACCACAACAACCCCGGCAGCAGCAGCTACATGCTCAGCAAGTCACTCTACCCTGACCGGGTCACGCAAAACCCTTTCATCCCCACTTTTGGGGATGACCAATGCTTGCTCCATGGCAGCAAATCCTATTTCTTCAGGCAGCCTGTGGTGGCAGGTGGGCCCAAAGCCAGGCCGGACTTCCGAGCCATTGTCACCACCAACAAGCCAGTGGTCTCAGCCCTTCACGGGGCTGTGCCAGCCCGTTTCCAGAAGGACATCTGTATAGGGAACCAGTCCAACCCCTGTGTGCCTAACAACAAAACCCCCAGGGCTTTCAACGGCTCCAGCAACGGGCATGTTTATGAGAAACTCTCCAGTATTGAGTCTGATGTCTGAGTGAGGGGAAGCATGTGGGGAGCAGCGGAGAATGTGGAGTGTGGGAGGGCAGGATGGGGTCAGACCTGGTGCCCATTTGCTACTCTCTTGGTTCTTTGTGGAACACTGGAGTTCTGAGTTCTCTCTAGGGCAGCACTGGTGACAAGTGCCACCTCTTTCTTTCCCCACCCCGTTTATCTCTTTCCATTTTCCTACTCCCTCCTTCCTCCTCCATTCCTGGTCATCACACTTCCGTTGACGTAGGAATTGGGTATCCTCGCTTAGGGTGTCCCAGGTGGAGAAGAAGGTGTGTGTTTGGGCTGAGGCAGGGGAAGGTGTGTGGGCAGGAACCGTGACCGTATTGTTTCGGGGTTTTTTTTAACTGCAAACAGCGAAGGGATACGCAAGCGCATGCGCGACAGGAGGAGAGAGCAGAAGAGGTGGAATGGACACAAAGGAAAATGCTCTATCAGGCAATTCTTCCTAAAACTGTTTAGAAAAAAAAATATTGAATACATGGATAAAATGAAGGAGACATAACATGGGATTGACTTGATGCACTTACATACTGGTTATATTGAGGTTCTCTTTAATTTTTTTTTCATGAAGACTATGGGGGTTTAGGGCTGAAATATGTATTTGCATATACACTGAGAGATTTACACTGAAATTTGGAATCACGTTCTGGAGGCGGGAAGGGTGATTTGTACGCAGGACTGGCTGGTGGTTCCGTTATGGTAACGCAGCCAGCACATCTGTGCCAGACTAGCAGGAGAGATGGGGGAGGCTATTGGGTCTGGGGTGGGGAAGCGACACAGAGGTCAGGAAGCCTGGGAGATGAACTTGCGTTCACTAAAATGAGAGAAGCTTGGGGGTGGGAGGTAAGGCTTGGCTTGTTCATTAGCAATTAACTCATTGTTAATTTTGGGCATAATTAAATCATTGGAGCAGTTTATAAGGTGAGTTGGCTTGTAGGTGGGTATACACGATCATTCTACACTTGAAATGTCTGTGGGAAAATGAAACAATACCACAAACGGAGTGGGTGTACAGCTAACAAACCCAGCAGGACAAAGGTTGAGAAGCTGGGGAAAAGGCAGAGAGCGTGAGCATATGGGAGAGACAGAAGTGGAGATCTGTCATCCTGCCACTTCAGGAGATATCAGCCTTGTTTTGGCCAATGTAAAAGTAGAGGGGCAGGTCAGGAAGGGACCTGATCCCTCCTCCTTCCCCTCCCCCTGCCGGGCAGAGAGAAATATGGCACAGGGCTCTCCCTCCTGATGGTGGTACAGTGTTCTGAGTCTGGCTTTGAGGGAAAAGGAGGTGTGAGGAAAACGTGTGAGCGTGGCAGTAGCAGGGACTGCTTAAATGCCTACGTGCAGCACGTATGTGCGCACTTGCTGAATACGGGCTTACATTTGCTATTGAATGTGCTGTGGAAACACATGGCTTGTCTTCCAGAGGGCAGGCGGGAATGACATAAATGAATGACAACACTCACGGCAGCTATGAGGAGGTCTGAAGACCATAGGTGGAAGGGTGGGGGAGAGAGAGAAAGAGTGTGTATGTGTGTGCGCGTGAGAGAGAGAGAAATACTAGCACAGGTGCTAAGCTGGAATAGCCTAACGCTGTACTCAGCTTTCCCAGCACATGTGGCATCGGTAAAAGTGGTTTTCTTTCCACTGTATCATTTTAGATGCAAATTAAACTAAACTAAAGGGAGTGATGGTGGGAGTGAGATGTCCACCTCCCCTTTAACAGGAGGAACTGAGGTGGAACCCCGGGTCAGCACCTCCCACCCTGAAATTTGTGGTACAGACCCTGACTTTTTAAATGGATCTGTCCCATTGTCCTGCCAGCCTTCATTCGCATGAGGGATGGTTAAAAAAAATCCCACATTTGACTGGGGTGGCGCATAGAATTGACCCTAAACAGAGGAAGGCAGCCATTTTTTTCAAGCAACAATTCCTGGAGCTGAGACCCCTCCCTCCCTCACACTCCTCAATGCGCCCCGGGTGATTTTATCTTACTACCTTTCCTTTTTTAAGCCAACAGAAGACCTCAGTTTTTTTTAAAGCTGGGGCTGGGGGGCTGAAAAGTCTCATGGTGTGAGGAGAGGGTGGGCAGGGTGGGAGGTTTGTTTAGATTTCACTGAGGAAATTACAGGGGAAGGAGTTGAAGGGTCTTTGAATTTTCACCCATGGTATCACGGGAAGGGACCTGCTTATTCCTTCCCTCTCCTCCCTTTAAAAGAAAAGCCAAATGAACTAACCTAGCAATCTGCAATCCAGAACACGAGGCGACTGGTCAGAGCCCTCTGACAGTGGCCACCAAGAAGGCATTCATTTCATTTGTAAATATTTTTTTTCTATTGCATTTTGTATAAATTGATGTTTCTCTTCTCGTGAAAATTCAGGTTGTGGGGCAACCAGGGTGGGAGGGAGGGTGGGGTGAGGTTGGTTTGTTTTGTTTGTTTTCTATGACTTTCAGGCTGTGTATGTGGAAGCGGTTTACGCAGGTCGAGGCCGTGCAAATGGGAGAGCAAGAGAAAATCATGTGCACTGTGTTCCCTCCCCCCCGCCCAGTACCATTTAGCTGGGGATTGGTCCTGCTCTGAGCAGGGGGGTTGGACTAGATGACCTCCTGAGGCCCCGTCCAACCTGGAGAATCTATGATTCTGTGATTCCCCCCTTTTGCTTTTATCTTCATGAATTGAAGATGCTGGCATGTCACCTCGATCCTTGCCAGCAGAGTTTTCATGCCATGGTGGAAGCACCCCATCTTCCCCATTTGATTATAAACTCTGTTCCGCATCTGTCTGTGGAATTTGGGCCTCAAGACATTGCGCTGTTTTGCCAGTGATGGGGTGAGCCATTGATTTGGGTGTTCAGTTTGGGTCATCACCCGATGCTATAGAGACTTCTCCGATACTGCTTTGGCTTAGAAATCTTGGCGCTGGGAAAGCTTGCAAGATTTCTGGCACTTCCCAAGGGTTTTTTGACAGCTGGCAAGAACAGCATGCCTCTGATTGTTATTTCAGTACTTTCCCCTCACCTTGTTTGCAGCTGGAACCAGGAAGCTCAAAGGTGGTGCTGGGAGGGAATTAAACTGAAAACAAACCAAAAAGAAGTCAACAGGACTATTTCAAACCTCTCTAAAGGGTTCAGATTTTGTGTTTTGGGCAATGTTTTGGTATGGTTCTCATTTTCTCAGAACTAGTTTGCTCCGTCCCTAGTTCCAGTGATTGGCAGATAATGGTTTGCCATGATAATTAGATTTAGCATTTACACTGTATAGCGCTTCTCATGTTCAAAGCACTTTGCAAACATTAACCGTGCCATGAGCCACATGAATACCTCCTCTGAGGACAACTGGAAATGTAGGACTGGCAGCACCAGGTTGGACTATTGGTCAACCTACAGAAGTCTGGTATCTTGCCTTCTGCCATATCAGGTCAGACCATTAGTCCATCTAGTTAACCCTTTCTCCTGCAAATGGCCTTTTCTGGTTGCTTATTTTTACTTGAGTTCCATGGGTGAGAGTGTTTGGGGCAGGAGGAGGGGTGAGGGTTGTTTGGGGGAGATCATAATCCAGCAAAGAGAGTGATGTGATTAACACTGTTGTGAGTTTAGGATTTTAGATTCAGTGTTATTTCATTGTAATTAATCAAGTGATGCACACAGGTAATGTTAGCATCAGGTGCTCTTTCGGCTAGAACAGAGCCCATGTGATGCTTTTTACCTTCCAAAAAAGCAGGGGTTTTCATACCAAAGCCCAACAAATGTTTTCCATTCCCCTTTCCGCCATCTCCCTCTCTCTTTTTCTTCCGCTTAGTAAAAGACAATATTTTCTGGGACGTTTTATGGGATCATTTCACACCTCAAAGGCTCTGGCTACTAAAATAGTGAGGTTCGGGTTGAAGGGCAGAAGTCATTGTATCATGGATGTTACAATGAGCTGTACTGTATGTTTTCAGTCTACCTGGAAGAATCTGCCACCTCCGGCCATGTATTTGCCACATTCCTCTTCATTTGAGCCCCAGGCATGGTTCCCTTTGAGATGTTCTAATGTTCTCATCATCCCTCTTCTTCTGGAGCAGTGCCAGCATGTATGTATGGCACTGAAGGAGAATGGGAGGGGAGCAAATGTCCCTAAAATATCAGGACTATCCCATACAAATTTCAGGGTGTCTGGCAGTCAGACTTTCCAAGCTGTGGAGCTTTGCATGATGCCCTGTTGGAGTAGTCACACTGGTTTTCTAAAATAATATAACATAATATAGGCTGATATAACAATAGTCCATCACATTCTACATCCTGGCATAACACAACACACCATGATCCTGATATCAGAACATAACACATCAATTCAAAAATATAAAGACAAGCTTCAATCAGCACTCACTGTCAGTCAAGACAATGTGGTACATCCTCAAACAAATGTATCACCATCTCTGACACAAACATATCCCCCATATTTTTGGCACTGGACTTCCCAAGTGGCTTCAGATTGCTCAGCAGTTCTCTACTGTAAACTCCGTTAGGGAGTTATTTTGATTCTCCCTATATGTAGTGAGGAAGATTCTTCCATGATGTCCTAAAAGATTATAGGGTTTGATGGTGAAGTTATAGTTGCCAGGATGGGTCATTTTGCTTCAGAGCTGTCCAGCATGCACACAAAAGTTAACCTCCTAATAGCAAGGAGATGCCCACACCCATTCTGAATAGAGTCCCTGTTATCCTAGGGTTGTTCCTCGTAGTGATGGTACTAGCAAGAGAGAGTAAGGATGTGATACTGGTGACAGGTTGACATGGTACCTCAGGGATCTTGCAGGCAAGTCTTTGCTTTAGAGCTTTCTATAAAATGTGGCATGCTTTCCAACCTCCATTGTTTATTAATAGATGTAAGCAAGCCTGAGAACATGGCCAGTGATCAGACTGCGGGCTGTCACACACCCTTCACTCCAGTCAAGCAACCATGGGGCGGGATTTACATTTCCCCACATATATTTGGTTGCCAGAAGAGGGGAAAGCGTGGGGACAGTGCTGATGAGGGAATGTTGTGCTGACCATCCACACTGTTGGCCTAAGGATGTACACATGAACTTTCCTGCTCTACCCAAGCTAGAGGCATGGAAAAGCCTAGGACCTGATTAGATGATTTTTGGCACATGCATGACTCATATTGAAGTCCCTGGGAGTTTTGTGCATTAAACTTATGGCATGGTCAGGCTCCTGGCTTGCTGACAGCAAATGGGGAAGGATTCAAAGCCATGCCCTCCCCCCTACCATCTGCCATAAATGGTTCCCTGCTGCTGATCAAACCTGGTATGTCCAAGTGGACCACACCTACCATGCTGCTGGATGCTGCAGGGCACATCAAGAAAGTAACTAGAGGGACCCAAGCTGTGTCCCCACAAGGGCTTATTTCCACTTTGCAACCAAATAGACTTCCAAGCCATATAGCCCCACCTCACCCATTCACTCATACACAAGAAACCCTCCCCCAAGGAAAGGTTGGGATTATGACTGGCTCAGCAGCAACCCCAAAATTATTGTGTCATCTTCATCACAGGCTGTCTGGAACTCATCAGGGCTAGTCACAGACGAACAGGGGCATCTCTTAGAAAAACAAGATCACTTTTTAATGGGCTTTGAGTCCCCTCTCCATCTCTCCAGCATCCTCAACTTCCTCTCTTAACCACAACGTTTGGGTGAATTCTCACAGTTTTTGGTGGTTACAGACAGCAATGTGGACACGGAAAAAAATTGGGTTTATTAGTAATGCCCAATAAATAGAAAAGTGAAACCATCACTGTGTATCGTGGGAAACAGACCTCATGACCTTAAACTCCAAGAGCACAGTTCTCTACCCACTGAGGTAAAGAAGAATCTGCATTAGCCATTAGTAGTTATGGGGCTTTTAATCTGTATTTTCAGGTTTCCCACCATTCAAAGTTGAAACAGCTAATGCTGATTAACACTTGAGCAAGTCTGACATTCCATCCCGTAGGGACAGGGACACACACACACACACGCGCGCGAAATAATATGCATGTGAGCAGATCTGACATTAGCAGGAGGCAGTGGTGCGTGTGCACACACAAGAGCCAGTACACTGCAGTATGCTTTGTGACTCTTTCTGTCCCAAGATGCATCTTCTCAAAGTAGGAACAACGTGACCTTTCCTAATGTTCTACTGGTAGTTATTTACTTAATGTATTCATTTTGTGACTTTTATATCATCTGCTTCCTTGACTGCAGTATTGTGTATAAATATATATATATGTATATATATACAGAAGCTAATTCAAGCAACTACATTCAGGTTGGGGAAGAGGGCGATTTTTATATATGTACAGTATTTCCTTGTTAAACAATGGCATGATGGGCTGGGGGCGGGGTGAGGAAGCTGACTTCTAAATTGTGGTTTTTCTTGGTATGTGGTGTTTGAAGTTGTTTCAGTGGCTGCTTTTGCTGGTTCGGAAAGTTTATCTGGATGTTATATGTGTGTGTTAAGAAAGGGACCCAAGGTAGGGGAGATTTGGGGTTGGGGGGGGTAGGAGAGGGTTTTAATAATTTCCTGTATTAGAAGATTTGTTGATTGTTAGGGACTGTTTGTCTGAGGCACAGGGCTGTTTCCTCCTCTAGGTGACTTGCTGCTTTTATCTGGTTGCTTTCTCTTCTCTCGTCCCGGTTGTTGTCGTCCCTCTGGAGTGTTAGTAGAATCCATTGTTGTTATGACCTTGCCTCTGCTGGAATCTTTCTCTGGGCCTTCATTTCCTCCTTACCCACTTTCTCCACAGTCCTCTCTTTGTATTGTCCTCCCAAATCCCTAGAGGACCAGGGACTGCATCGTTCTGTGACCTCTGCTATCTTTGTGCAGTTCCTAGCTACTTTACATTATTCGCTTTAGAATCTCTCTATCCACCTCCGAATCCACCTCCTACCCAGGTGTTCAAACCTTTCCAGTGCTTCACTGCCTCATCTTTCTGCCCTCATGTCCACCTATTTCCCAATACTCATCCCACTCCTCCAATCCTATCTCTGTGTTTCTTCCCTCACAACCACTCACCCTCACTGTTTGCTCCCTGTGCTCCTCTGGTTACCATCTTACTGCTCTGTTGTCTTCATGTGATCCTACAGTTGGAGAGAGGCGGTGCTTGAGCAGGCCACTCTATCTCTTGTATTGCTGCCCTGTCTCCCTGAAACTCTCTAGCCCTTGCCAAGTCACTTCTTTTTTAGAAGATGATATTTAGCAGCTATATCAGCCTTTCACTTTCACCAATCTTGTGTTCTGCCCTTGAACACCCATGAAGGAAAACATGAGCAGTCTGGTAAATTTGACAGTGCAAGAAACCTGATGAAACAATTTGTTTCCTTGGAAAGTCGTGAGTGGTAGTCTGTAAAATTCCCTTCTTTGACAGCTGATTGTTAAGTGCACAGGAGGGTGGAGATGTACCAATAATCCATTTCAGGTTGACCCACTTCAAACGTGAGTCTCTCTACCACACCTCTTTACTTGATGTGAACCGAGCAGGGACTTTTGAGAGGTGGTGCTGTGTTTGAACAGCATTTACTACCCTGCGTAGTTTGCGGGACCCATCGATTTGTTCACTGATCGCATGATTATCTGCCACGCTGTGCAGATGGGAAAGAATGGCACTGAGGACTGGCTCCCCCTTGGCCTGGCAAGTCAGTATGAGAAGGAGTGGCTGGAGGGATGACTTTGGTTGACTGTGCTGGGGTTTCCGTGAGTGAATAGAGTGACTGAGTGTGGTTGCAGTCTGTGAGAGTGTGTCAATCTGTAAATGGGAATGTGTGTCAGTGTGTGGGTGGACATATGTCCAAGTGTGTGTTTGTGTGAGCTGGTGTGCCAATGCAGTGTGTGGTGAAGCTGTGTCAGCATCGTATCCGAGCATGGGCTGCAGGTGAGCATGGAGTAAGTGCGTGTGAACATTGGGCAGTATGTGTGCAAGTATATTGGTGAGATTTCACATTCTAGTCACCCTGGATATAGATTTAGGTGCAGTGCCAGTCAGTCCACCCCTGTTGCTCATTCTGCTTACTCGGTGTGCCCCAATTGTGACTTACCCAGCTGGCGTTCTAGTGAGAAGGCACTTGTCAAATGAGACATCTGTGTGGGCCCAGAGGGGCTAGCAGATGAGTCCCATGTCACCTTTGTGAGACTCAGACGTGCTTCAGAATAAATGAGATTAGTGAGGTAGGTAATGGAAGTTCTGCAGTTGAACTTTCTTCCTCTGAATGCTGGGCAGGCTCTTGGCTTCTGTGGACTTCTCCCCTTTCTGAGCCTTTTGCTGGGGTTCAGCTCCCATGAGCTGTCATTTCCTCTGAGCACTGTCAGCTTCTAGGGGCTCCTGCTGCCTCAGAGTACCATGTGTATGTTGCATGCCTGTTGTTACGTGTGTGTGTGTGTGTGTGTGTATATATCTATATATATTGTGTGTGCGTGTACAGTCTGTGTATGTAGATGGTGTGTGTGTGTGTGTGTGTGTGTGTGTGTGTGTGTGTGTGTGTGTGCGCGCGTGTGCTTGAGCAGAGGGAGTCCAGTTGGAAGCTGTGCTAGAGCAAAGCCATTTGATAAGTATCTGCAGGCTGGTAGCCTTTCCTCTTTTTCTTTTAGCGCTGATGTGTGTCCTGGTAAATTCACCCATGTCTGGCAGCCATGGTGCTGCTCTTGCTGTCCTGCTATGCCCCAGGTCTGACTTCCTTGGCGAGGACCCTGGAGGACCCGCTCTGCATCACAGATCAGGTTAGAAAGCAGATTTCTCTTTGTGGTGGTTGGAATATAGCAACAGAAACCCATTCCACATGCTAATTCAGTTTTGTGCTGAAGCCACTGTGCCATGTTTCCACACCAGCGTGCCACATGCATTGCATCCTTAGGCCTTAACTGGCAGATGGAGAAGGAAGACATCCCCTCGCAGCACAGTAGAGTGTTTCAGGAGATGCCTGGTGAAGCGGAAGGGGGATGCACTTGTCCCATGACTGCAGCGGGATGCAACCTTGCTTTCTTGCTGCCTCAGTGCACTTTCAGCATGGAAGCACTAAACCTGTTTTCATTCTTGGATGAATATGGAGGGGAGAGCTAAGCTGCGATAGATTTGATCTCAGGTCTTCTGTCTCCCTGTCTTCGTTTTGCAAGTGTAAATGTTCATTGAAGGGCCTGGAAAAGCAGCGCACCTGGTGACCTGAGTTGGGAATTGAGTTCACCTTCCCCAAGCTCTGCAGCATTGTGGGGGAGAAGAGGAGACAGCGAGCTCTATGGGGAGGCAGCAGGTGACCTTTCTGCATCTTCTCCTTCCCATCCCAAGGAGATATCAATAAACTGGTGGCATCCCAGCAGAGGGGGATCAGTTGGGAGTCCCCTCTGGTACCAGCCAGTTCTGCACTTTAACTGGCTATGTTGAACAACACAAAGATCTCTTCTGCCAATAGTTGGGAAAGAACCCCAGGACCTGATAAGCAGCCACAGTGATCAGACAGCTGAGGAAGGAACAACACCCTCTGGCTGTTGCCTCTTGTCATTTATGCCACCTGCTTCCATTAAACTGACCCATTGTGTTCCAGTCTCTTGGCCACTTCGATATATTTTTATCTATTTATGAGGCAATGGAGAGTATATGTATAGCCCTTAGATGACTCCTTATTTCAAAGGATACCCATCCCCATCCTCTGCTTTCTTCTGCATGCATTCACTGGTTCCTCTCCAGCAGTATCCTGTGCACTGCCAGGTTTTGCTTTCAAGGAGGAGAAAAGGTTTGTGTGGGTTTTTTTTAAAATGCTTGAAGGGCTGGGTACCTAAAGCCAGCCAGAATCCTCACGAGATGCTGTAGGAACGGACATCGCCACTGAACACATGTGGCAGTAAGAGGGGTTCAGAGGGCAAGTGGCTGGCTTTAGGGTTCTCTTGCCACTGGTGGCTGTTCTTATCCGTGGAGCGGGCGCTCTCTTTTCACGCCTGCTCAGAATACAGCAAGCCGCTCTTTTTATCTCTCCGTTTCCAACGTTTGTAAGGGGGGGGAGGGGGAAATTTGTAAAGTCATTTTGGTGGGAGAAAGGGAGCCTTTCTTCAGCAATACGGCGTTCTGAGACCTCAGTTCTGTGTATGCACTCAGCTGTGTTTGGGCTTTTTCCTTTGCAAATGCTTTTGATGCCAGGGCAATCCTGAGACATCTCTTTGCCAGTGAGCGAAGCACCATCTATAATTTGGAGATTGGGGCTGCTGCAGAGAAAAGGCCTCTCTGACAGTAACTTCTAACTAACAGTGGAGTCTACGTGGATTCTCAGAAGGGGAAATGTTTAATTGTTGCACAAGTACTACCACAGAATTCTACAGCAGAGGCCCCCAACGCTGTCGTGACCCCGGGGTGGGTTGCAGTGCTGTGTAGTAAGAGCCCTCTCTCCCCACTGTATATTTTCACTAGTTTCCTTGCTATCTCAGTCCCCACCCACAGGGGTAACTCATTCTTGGCAATGGAAGTGCGGACTATGATTTAGATACAGCTCACCCAGCCAGTGTACACTTTTAGACCAGACCTCTCCGTGGAATCCCTGAATAGTAAGGATCTAGACCAGACCAGGCTCCAGCTGTCATGATTACATAGGGTACCACCACTGCTGTTCTCTCTGACGTGGAGCGATGGACATTCCCGGGGCTCTTTCAGGAGGAGTCTCTGTGATGTTTTCCTGGGCAATATGCAATAAATGGTGTGTTAGAGCTGAGTTGGTGGTGATCAGTAGGGGAGGGGAGGCCGGCATGTGCGTGGGATTCTGTAGCTCAGATACAAGTATGTTGCAATCTCTGTTGAAATACAATGGAACAATACAATAGAGGTTCTACTCACAGATCGGCCCTCCGTCGCCACTGATCTCACTGTAGGGATGCTCCAAGGGTGACTTCTCCTTGGTGATGAGGGGAAGGGTAGCAGGGAAAAGAGAGGTGGAGGTTTCTCTCTTGGGCTGGCAGCAATAATTCCTTTAGATCGTGCTCTTGGGTGGGAACAACACTAACTAAACTGTGGAGGGCATATTAGAAAACATGAGGGGAGATTGAGAAAGGTGGAGTGAGCCAGAGTGCCTGGTTGGAACAGCCTAAACTATCTTTTCAGTAATTCTTCCTCTCCCTTCTTGCACAATCCCCCTTGCCCCCTTCCCCCACTTATAGAAACAAAAGGGACTGGACCTGGGTTCTGAGGAATAAGATCCAGAGATGGGAACTAATAACTCCCATGCCCACTTCTGTCTTTCTCCTGCAGCTCTGTGCTGTTCACGGGTGGCTAGGGCTGGCCTTTGACTCAGACAGTCCCCTCCTGGGCCAACCAGAATCTAGCAGTGCCCACTGGGGAGAAATATGGGGCCTGACGAACACACTCTCTATATGCACCATAGTGACATGTGAGATAAATCGCAGCATGTGAATGTGAGCATCCGGGGCACAGGAGCAGCGGGGTGTTCTTGGCTTGGGATATCCCGCCCTCATTGGTTTGCGGGAACTCGAGTGTGTTGACTTTCAGGAGATGGTGTAAGGCTCCTTTATGCTTTCCAGGCTTTTGGCTGAAGGAGAGTAGTAAAGGGGAAAATTCTATTTTTTCTGGGGTTAGGGGAGGGAGATTATTTAGAGCTGACACTGGTCAGCATCTTATGTATTTTGCTTTTAAATAATGTACATTTGCCCAGAGAATGTTTGATGAGCTCAGTCTATAGATCAAAAGAGAAATAAATATTCACCTACAACAGTGGTTTTCAACCTGGGGTCTGCAGCCCATGTCTAAATTTCCAAAGGGGCCCGCACCTACATTTAAAATTTTTTAGGGGTCCGCAAATGAAAAAAAGGGTGAAAACCACTGTCCTGCAGTGTAATTCCCCTACTGTCCCACTGTCCCTCCTTCACTTCTCCTGAGCTGATGGTTTCTCTGGGTGGGCTCTGACACCTACCAGGCCTTCATTCAGAGCAAACATTTCCCTCCTCCTTGCGTGAACTTCTGGACCTAAATATCGCCGCCTCCTCCCTTTTTTTCACAACACATGCTCAACCCCCGGCCCCTCCACTCATGAGAACCAGAGCCACAGAGGCAGGAGTGCCAAATGACTATTTATTTCTCAAAAGAAAATGAAAAAAATTTTTTTTTAAAATATGCAATTGTGCAAAGGGAACCGACAGCAAGATGATGGTGGCAGAGAGGAAACGGGATGTTTTGTAACCCTAGCTGCAGTAAAAAAAAAAACAAAAAAAACACATTAAAAATATTGAAAAAAAGAAAAAAAAATCTTGACCTATTTTGGAAATATTGTGAATAATTTTTTTGATATAAAAACTAATTTTTATGTAGCATGAAAACCACCAAAATAAAATGATCAAGAATAAAAGTTGCGCAGAGGTTTTTTGTGGTTGTTGTTTTGGAGGGAAATGAAGGGGTAGGAGAGGAGTGGGGCGTGCATGTGTGTGTGAGAGAGAGAGAGTGAGAGAGAGAAAGAGAGAGGGAGGCAGTGTTGTCAAATCTTGTGATTTTATCTCAAGTTTTTCAATATTGATGTTTTTCGTAAAGCCCCAGTTCCTGGAGTCCTGTGATTATGCGAGAATCTCTGCTTTCATTTTTTTAAATAGTAAGTTTTTAGCCTTCCTTGTGGAAGAGAAAAGAATGGACCAGAAAGTCTCAGAAATCAAAAAAAGAAATATAAACTATCCAACATTTATGATTTTTGAGCAGCTGAAGTTGGCAGTACTGGTGAGGGATGTAGGGAGCAGGGAGGCCAGGGGTATGAAGATTGTATTCACACATACATCATTAATTTTGTCATATGATGCACGAGCCTCCCTGTAATTAACTTGACCTCCTCTTTTCTACCCCTACCCACTGAGAAATGGGGCACAGATCCATCTGAGGACACATAGGAACTGCCTCCCTGGTCCCCTTTGAAGAAACCTTACATTTGTTTCCAATTCTCCCTCCCTTCCAAAGGAAATATGCTTCCTCTCCAAAACCTGGAGAAAACTAGATGTTGGGCCCTCAGCTCCTTTAGGAAATATGGCAATAATTCCCCAAACATCATGAAGAAATTGTGGTGTTAGACTCCTGACCCTCCTCCCCAGAAGAAATGTGCACCCCAAAAGCAAATATAGCACTGCCACCTTAAAGGGAAAGAGGTGTTGGCTCCCTGAATGCTCATGAGAAAAGGTAATAGTGGCCCCTTGAATCTCGAGAGGAAAGGAGGTGCTGCGTCCCTCCATCATCTCCTCAAAGAACATGATGTTCGTTCCCCTGCAGCAATCTGAGTGTAAATCAGAGACTCCAGATGCTGCTCCTGAGCTTACCTTCCAAGCTAATTGTGCATCAGCAGAGCTGTAACCATCTCCCCTTCTCCCAGGGGAGTGGTGATACTGGGCTTAGGGGGCAAGCACATCACTTGCTACATTGAAAATATACCCCAATTTTTCACTTTTATGGGCCTGAATAAATGTATCCTTCTGCCCTATTAACTTTCCATCCTCATATACATGCTCCCAGACTCCACTCATTGGAATAGTGACTCACCAACTGTCAGCCAGCCTCCATTGCCACCAGCCTGTCCTATTCTCTGCCTGGCTCCTCCCTGCCCAACAAACCTTCAGAAAGGCAGCTGATCCCCTGGCTGGAATAAGAGTGGATCCTTGGGATCTGGGCCCAGCTGCTTGTAGAGAGCCACAGCATGGGTCAAACTCTCTCCTGATGAAGTTCCAGTTGTTGGCATTTAGCGAGTTACTAGCATTCATTTTTCTTTGAGGCTGCTCCTCCAATACGTGTCTTCTCCACACAGTGCACAGTTAACCTGTGGAACTTGTTGCTATAAGATGTTGTGAAGGCCAAAAGTATAACTGGGTTCAAAAAAGAATTAAATAAGTTCACGGAGGTCAAGTCCTTCAATGGCTATTCGCCAAGAGGGTCAGGGACGCAACCCCATGGTCTGGGTTTCCCTAAATGTCTGACTGCTAGAAGCTGGGACTGGGATACAGGGGATGGATCACTTGATGGTTGCCTGTTCTGTTCATTCCCGCTGAAGCACCTGGCATTGGCCACTGTGGGAAGACAGGCTACTGGGCTAGCTGGACCATTGGTCTCATGCACTTTGGCCGTTCTTATGTTTTACGTTCTTAAGTGTCTGGACAGTTACCCTTGGTACCTCACCTCCCATTGCTCCCTGTCAGTTTTACCGGCAGGTCTGCCTCCCTCTGAGGAGTGATGTACCTCTGGGATCTCACTGTTGCTAGGAGAGTGAGGGGAAGGGGATTATTTCTGCCTTCTCATGCTGGGAACCTGGTACCATTCACACACTTATAAAAATAGTTCATACTGATCGACCCTCACTAGCCCTTCCTGGAGCTTCAGAATGTGGCCCTACGCCCCCCAAACCCCTGGTGTGGTTGCACCCCTTCTTACCAGGAGATTCGCATCTTATGATTGTGACAAATGCTGGTTGGTTCTTGGGGTGTATTCAGAGGCTGCATCCACACCTTAGGAGTTGAGGGTGGTGAGGGGAAACATGCAAAACATTATCCTTGGCTTGGAAAATTCCCACCAAAGGTTCCCTGTGATTGGCACTCTAACAAGGTTCCTAGCTTAATACATTGATGGGTCTCCCTTGGCAGGGCTGTGGAACAAGAGGGGAACCAGAGCGAGATGTTAATGCCACTTTAGGTGGATTCTGGGCAAGCATGTTGCATACTTCTTAAGACAGCCTTTCATGCACCTTGTCTCCCCACACCAGTGTCCAGACTCCAGAATTTTTAGGGAGGAAGTTGAGCCAGGCTACCTGGATGCCATATTCCTTTTCAGGATACCCATAGGGAGGAGCCAGGAGTCATGGGGTTTTGAACCGTCCTGTCCCCTAGATATCCTTTGTGGACTGTCTATTGTTTATTTGTTAATATAGACTATTGATGGGTTCATTTTTCCTAATGGATGACCTGGGCAGTCCATCACAAAGCAGAGATTCAGCCAGCAGAGGCTGGCTTTTCAATTTGGCTTTGCATTAGAAACATATACAGGTGGCTACTGAAGAGCTGCCTGTGAGACGATATTCTTCCTTAGACTGCTGGGGCTCTGTAATTTAGTCTTGCCTGCCCCGCGAGAATGGCTCCAGGACTCCTCCTTGGACTACCAAGGCTGAGGGCTCTTTTTTGAACTATTGGAACTCTTCCACGTAGTCTGATTTCCCTTCAGAAGATGGATCGGAGTATAAGATATTTCATAAGAGAAGCTCAAGACTTCTTCAGCTACCTGAGCTCATCCTTGTCATATCTAGACAAAGAGAGCAGCATCCCATTCTGGACCAAAGAGTACTTGCCATAGTGGACTGACCACTTCTCTCTGCTTTCTAGCCACCGTATCAGAGCATCTGCTTGGGGAATACTCTTTCAGCTTCATTACCCATGCTCTCATTCCAGCCATCTTGTGGCTTTCCATGCACTATCTTGGCTGTCAAGTACGCACCCTCTCCCCCCTTTCTATTCTACAAGGAAGGGCTTCATGGGCTGCTTTCTTATCTAAACTGTTAGATTAAAAACCAAGAGGCTTTTGGAAACTGTCTCTGCTACTCTCTGATTAGTTGTTCTTGCTGAAGAGGCGAGAGACAGGCCTGGCTACCAAAGCTGCCATCTCAAGGTGAAGCACTGGGTAAGCGATTGCCCTTCAACAGCAACTCACGGTCTTTCAATTAGCAGAGGAGGACTCGCTCTGGAATGTTAAGTAACATTCTCTGGGTGAATGCCTCTCTCTCACGGCCTGGGCGTGTGCATCCAGAGGAATTTTGAATTGTTTCAGGGCTTTTTCAGAGAGAAATTTCTTGACCAGGTTTTCTGCCACTCACTTGAAACTCAGGCAAATTTTCCTCACACTGTGTGAACAATGAAGTTGCTTGTCAGCGGTAACACAAGGCAGCTCTTCGGCTGGCACACTCAGCTTGGAGGTGTCGATGGTTCCAATCCCCAGTTTAAGGACCCGTGTTGTGGATGTCACTACTCTCTCAGTACGGTGGCGGGTGTTAATGACGGGCAGACTTCCAAAGGCTCTGCAGAGGTTTGGCTAAGCAGCACCCAGAAGTCTGGATGCTCATAATAGGCCTGAGCTTTTTCTGAAAAATCTTCCTCCATTGCTGCAATAACAAGGCAGCTTCCCCAAGGCCAAGACCAATGGGAGGGCTAGTACAGTGAGCCAGTGGTGTTCTGACCACCTAGACCATCTCTGGGCAGGGTTAATGGCATGTAAGAATGCTACCAGCAGTCTACCCCAGCCCACTGTTGCTAGCATGAGGGGAGCTGCATTGGTAGCTCGGTGACAGTGGGAGATATTCAGAAGAAAGCTCAGTGTAGATGCAGCCTCGAGGGTAGTAGGAGCTGGAAGAATATGCCTAGGACTCAGAGTCAGGCATGTCTGGGGTCTAATCTGGTCCCTGTCATTTCACTCCTTTGCCTTGTTAGTCCTCTTTTACAGGTAGGAAACCAAAGCATGCTTCTGGGGAGTGTCGTGAAGATCAATTACTTAATGTTTGCACCGGGTTTTGAACAGGTAGGGGGGAGGAGATTTTCAAAAGCACCGGTGGGATTTAGGTGCACAAAAACCTATTGGCTTTCAATGGGCTCTTAAGAGCTTTTAGAAAATGTCTCCCATAACTTGTATTATAATGCTAATTAAGTGCCTAGATACCACAGTGGCTGGGTATTTGACAAACAAGATCATCTGAACTATTTGAACCCTCTAGAGTCTACAACGTTGGCGTGGAACTCACAACAGAACAAGCCTTCTTGGAAGATTTTCAGGATACCCTTTTTCTGATCAGGCTGGCAATACTCACAGAGCAGCCTACCCCTCAAGAGTATTGTTGGCCTGCCATTCCTGGCCAAAACAAGGAAACATAGAGGCAACTTCAGGCATGGGAAGAAGTGAGGAGCAGGGGAATCAAATGTCATCAGACTTCAGCAAAGATTTGAGGCTCATGTTTTGGACAAGCAGTCGCTGAAGATTCAGATCAAATATTATTTTATTTAAAATGCTGCCATCCCTCCTAATCATGCTGTTATAATTATTTATGGGTATAAAGTCATTATCAATACAATTTTTAATTATTAATCAGGAATGTGCCTGGTGTGTGCTAGGTGCTTTCTAAGCAGGTGTGAAAAACAGGGCTAAAATTTTCAAAAGCACCCTAACTCCCATTTTCAAAAGTGACTTAGGCACTTTTGAAAATATTATCCAAAGTCCCTATTTCAAAAAGCTCTCAATCTTGATGTTAAGCGTAAATATGCGTATATTAGCATTTATGTTAAGTAAATTGACAGATGCCATAAGTTTACATACATTATGCAAATGTTTTAAAATCTTACTTTGTACACATTTACGTACCATGTACTTACGGATAAATGAGATGTACAAATTATAAGGAAAGCAATCACAGCTCCCTTACAGAGTGTAAAGTAGGTGAACTTTTGTGACTTGCGGTGTCATCTGTGGGTAAATCAGAAGGGGGCAGGAAATCCAACCGTTTCTAATAAAAAACACAAACAATGGCCTCCACACTTTGGCGACAGCAGGACAGGAATCAGTGTCGGATGGCGGAATCGCATCTGGGGCAGAACCAGACGTAGTGAGAAATCACCTCTCCCAGCATTGATTCTCAGTCAGATATTTAGTTTTGAACAGTGGGAAGACCTGGTTTAGATAAATTAGGAATCAGCTTTAATGGTCACCTGAAACATGAACGGTCAGCCTGAACTTGTCTGGAGGTTTGAAAAGAATACTACTATGAATGACAATGATTAGTACTGATACGACCCTTTACATCTGCAAAGCACTGTGGAAAATGTATGTGACTAAGGGTATATTTACATTGCAACTAGACACCAGCAGCTGGCTTGGGCCAGCTGACAGGTTTGCGGGGCTCGGGCTGCTGGGCTGTTTAATTGCAGTGTAGACTTCCGGGCTTGGGCTGGAGCTCGAATTCTGGAACCCTCCTTTCTCACAGGGTCCTAGAGCCCGGGCTCCAGCTCAAACCCAGAAGTCTACACTGCAGTGAAACAGCCTCGCAGTCTGAGCCAGCTGGCATGGGCCAGCTGCGGGTTTTTCACTGCAGTGTAGACACACCCTAAGACTCCCAACACAGTGGGATGCAGTTACATAAGCAGTAATGTCCCCATTATACAGGTGGGAAAATTGAGGCAGAGAGCTTGTATGATTTGTACAGAAGCCAGCGGCAGAGGCAGGGACAGAACTCAGGTGCTCCTCACTCCTGGTCCTGCGCTCATTCATCTAAACCACACCTGCCCCAAAAGAAAATGATTGCTGTACACTAGGAGTTTTAGTCATTTCCTCAGGCTCGTGCTGCCCCCACACTTTCTGACTCTGAACAAAAGTGGAAATACCAACATCACTGTGAGAAAAGCCTGGACTCACGGGTGTTTCTGACTCAACCAGATCTTGTAAGCTCTGGAAATCTCACCCAGGAAGCTGTGTTGTCATGAGATTTGCAGGCCCAGCATCATGAGGTTTAGATAATCTCTGGATCAGCAGCCAAACTTTTTTGGGTGCATCCTCTGAATGGAATCTCCCAACGTGCTGTCTTAATTCTCCCTGGTCACTGGCTTGTATTGTTTGCCTGCAAAGCTTAAAGAGGAAGTTTCTCAAAGACTGCTTCACTGGCCGGTGGTGTGTGTGTGTGTACTTGTGATCTGGGTGACTGAGGGGAAATGGTATTATTCACAAAGCCATGCTCAAAATTACAAGTCTCTGCTTCATGAGTGGTCACAGAGAAATCGCACCAGTCACGTAGCCTGATGGTTTCCCAGCTTCTTTTCATTCCTCCTTCCCCCAGCCTAAGATCTGAGGGAATGGAAAAAGCCTTTGACCCCATCACAAACTTGCATTGACAGACTTTCCACTGGCTGCCCATGTTTTTCTCGTGTGGTTAATTAGCTCTCCTTTCTGAGGGAGGAGGAAGGTGAATGTGTACGGGATACAACCCTGCAGGGGCTAGGTGCCTGCATGCTCAGCAGCACCTCTCTGTGGACCTGATCCAAGTCCCACTGAACACAAGGGGATTCTGTCCGTTTTCTTCAATGGGAGTAGCATCAGGACTGTTAGGAAGACTGACACTAAGTCTGAAAATTCAGAGTGGTTCTGGTCTCTGAAGAATCCCACAACAGGATTTTATTTTACCATTTGCAAATGCTCTTCGGCGTGCGTAGGGTGACCAGATGTCCTGATTTTATAGGGACAGTCCCAATGTTTGGGTCTTTTTCTTATATAGGCTCATATTACCCCATCCCGATTTTTCACCTTGCTGTCTGGTCACCCTAGGCGTGTGTCTGTTGCTTTTTTGTCAAACTGTCACAAACATCTGGCTTTTAAAAGCAGGCTGTCAAGGTATTATATTTAAAATAATTTCTCTTGTCTGTGTTACTAATGTATAGTAACCCCTATGAGCATTACCTTGGAAAGAGTTAATCAAGAACATCTCTCATTTACTTAACAACACTGATGCTGTTCATCCAGTCTGGCATTTCGCTCAGCTTGGCTCATTGAAGCTAGGCTGGTCTGTTTCAACAGTCAGTTTAACTTTCTAGTTTCCATACACTAGGCCAATGCTTCTCTACCTTAAGTTTCAAAGAATGCTTTTGAATTAAACAACCCCCCCCACACACACACACACTTATCCCCCCCACAACAAAAAACAAACAAACCCCAAATAAACTCCTTGCATTTCCACAAAAAAACAAAACAAAACTCTATTGTGTTGAATTATAAAAAGGGACCATGAAAACATTTCTGTGAGCTGTTAAGTGCCCCAAACCCTTTTTAACGAAACTAAGGCTATGTCTACACTCGCACTTTTGTTGGTAAAACTTTTGTTGGTCAGGAATGTGAATAAACCACCCCCCTTACCAACATCAGTTTCACCAGCAACAGCACCAATATGGACAGCGCTATGTCGTCAGGAGACGCTTTCCTGCGATATAGCTACCACCGCTCATTGGGGGTGGTTTAATTATGCGGATGGAAGCGTGCTCTCCTGTCGGCATAGAGCAGCTACACGGGAGCCCTTACAGCGGCACGGTGATCGTGGTACAGCTGTGCCTGCGGAAGGTCTCTAGTGTAGACGTAGCCTAAATCTGATTTTTAGTCCTAAACGACCTGAGGGTGTCCTTTAAATTCTGTATGCTGTTATTTACAGATCCACTATGGCTCTGCCACTCTTCAGAGGTTTCTTACATTTAAGTTCTGGCACATTAGTCCATAGCAGTTAGGTTGTTTTTTAAAAAGAATTCACGGACTAAAAAGATGACATTTACATAGCTTTCAAAAATAAGGAGCAATTTGATTGTCTAATGGACACATGTCTTGGATGTTTCTCAACTGCATTTCAAGGACACATATGACTTGGACAACCATGGAAGCCACTGCTTTCCCAACCAGTAACATTACTTAAACTTAATGGTTAATGTCTAGTTTATATTAACATTCACAAGTGCAGTGGGAGATTAGTTTGTTTACTTGTATTATGTAAAACTGTTTTAAGATCTTGGTTTGCATTTACACACACTTACATAGCATTTCCTGATGAATGCATTATAATACACAAAAATCACATGTAAATCGCAGTCTCACATTGGCACCTATAAGCTTCATTGTTGTGCAATGAGATTTCTGACTTGTCTAATTTAGAGAAATATTTCAATAGACGGAGTTGGGACTGAGGTCAAGAGGATGGAGAGAGAAAGGGAAGGACAGAGATGACTGATGGCTGTTTATGGAGAATATCTTGTAGTGTTTTCTTTGCTTCTCCTCTGATGCTTGTGGAATTCTTGTAACTGTGAATCTGGATCAAGTTATACAGGGGATGGGTGGGGTTGGGGTTGAGGGGAGGAGGCAGAACTAATTTCATTCTTTGGTTCTTGGCTTAGGCTGCTCTAAGTCAGTCCTAGTTAGTCTGGTGTGCACAATTACTTGAGGGCAGGGGATGGGGTGGGATGGGGGGCTGGAGGGATGGAAGGGGGAGTCAGGAAAGGGAAACCTATCACAGTGTTGTGATACAAACCAATCACAGTGTTGTTACTGAATGGCCATCTTGGCCCTGGTCCTAGTACAATGGCTGCAGGTGGTGTTTAAGCATATTGGGACTGCTAGCTATTCTGGTTGGGAGTAAGGAGGTGAGACAATATACTCTGAATGCAGTCCCAGTGCCCCCTGCGGGCATAATCCCTGTCATAGCCAGCAACAATGACAGAAGCAGGGGATGGGGGCGGCAGTCATGAAAATGCATTCAGTGTGGGGCCGAGGCAGAGAGCCATAAAGGCAATTCCCCCACAACTAACTTGGGGGAAGGAGACATTGTTGTTACTTTCCCAGCACAGCGTCTTCCTGAGGGAAAGCGCACTTGAACTCAGGCTTGCCTCGTCTCTCTGAGGCCCGAATCCCACTCCCCCTACCGATCACCACCCTTCTTTCTCCCAATCCTCCTCACCACTGAGCCCCCCCCTCTGGTTCTTTTTTCTGTAAATAGCTATTTCTAATTTCAGACAAGCAGGGATCGACAGATACTGGAGGGGGAGAGCGGAAGACAGCTTTAGGATTTTTTTCTTTTTCTCTTGAATTTTGGTGTTTGAACTTGAAAAATAATATATATACATATAAATATATATATATATATATATAAGCAAATGGATTTCCTGGAAAACAAAGAAAAGAGTTGATTTTTCCCGCTTTGATTTGTCTTGTTACTCATTGGAGGCTGTTTTCTAGGCAGAAAGTTTTTTGTGAAATGTACAGATTTCCAGTTTGGCATTGTTCAAGTGATGCAGAGAAAATTTAGACAAGAAAAAAAAAAAAGAAAAGAAAAATGAATAACAACAAAATAACACAAAACAAGAAAAACTTTGTGATGTACAAAATCTGTAAATTGTCGAAGATGCTTTCTCTTTTCTAACAGCAAATTATTTCTGTCACTTTATATTCAAAAATAAAGAATCCTACCACAAAATATCAGGGTTAAAAAAAACAAAAACAAAAACAAAACCAAATCCAGAATCTGAACTTTTTCTTGATTGTCTTTGTTCTTTTCGCACTTGACCTGGGGAGTGGCTTTTGTAATGTATTTGTGATGTTCCCCTCAAAGCATGGAGACTGTGAGGAGTTAAAATGAAGGTCCAGTGACTGGCTCATGGTTGTAGTGTCATATTGGGCCTTCTGCCTCTGTATTACTTGGTAACAGTGGATAAGGGAATGGAATTTGGAAACTTTTTCCTTTAGGTCATTGACTCCATTCCGGATGGTGGGACTGGAGGGCTCAGAAGGATGGCATGGAGAGCTTTCACTCCAGAACCAAAATGGGAGAAGAATTCTTTCATCTCTAGCTCATTAGTCCCTGGGCCCCATTGTTTAATTCTGCTCCTGAGCATTTTGGGCTCCTTTTAATTTCCCATATTTCACTTTTTGATACATAAACCCCTTAGAATGGAGGGATGAGTAAGGGGTCTTCACATCTATCCTCCTATTCTCCAGCAGATGAAGATGGAAAGCAGAATATATGATGGTATGTGAGGTAACTAGCTATCCTTCCCTTATGTGTAATTGTTATCTTGCTTTTGCTACCATGACCCACATCCCAGTGAACATTTGAGAAGGAAAAGCCTTCATCCCAATTTCCAGCTGTAAAATTGCTCTCACTTTTCTTCCATGGCCCTGTGTAACTGCCTGGCTTCAGAAGGCTGAAAAGGTGTGTTCTCAGATTCTTGTGTTGCCCCTTTCCATGATATACAAAATTCTTGATACGTTACTATGGGAAGGGACCTCTCTAGCTGCATGACCGGCTTTTACTATTCCACACAGCATTCCCTACTAGGTGGCTCTAGTCTCAGTACTCAGTCTCGTCTGAGATCATGAGTCCACTGAATGTACCATCTCCCCTGGCAGCATCATCCATCACCTGTACTGTGAAACCTTCAGCTGATGCTTAGCCTGAATTTTCCTTTCTGCAGCCTCGGCATGTAAGTTCCTGTTCTGTTTTCATGGTGCGTGTGTGTGTGAGGGGGAATGCAACTTTTGGCTCATCTGAGACAGCCACTTCCTGCAGTCTCAGAGGGGGGAACCAGTTCACTTGTCAGCCATGGTCACATTCAGGAAGAGCAAACACATGGTAAGTCAGACCAGTGGGCAGGTACTCTGGCCATGGGTTAAGTCTGACTTTATAGTGTTTGGACACTGGTTGGTAGATGTGCTCATGGAAACCACAAGAAGTTTGTGACAATGCTACCAAATTAATCTAAAGAAATGGGAGTGCTATTGAACCCATCCACTCGAGCTGGAGGTCTACATAAAGCTTCCCAAAGCGTCCGCTGTCCCAACATGCACTACGTCTCATGTAAATTCTTTTTGCTGTAAACTGATACTTTAGTCAGGGGAGGGAACTCCATTACTAAACCGCGAAGGACACCTATCAACCTTGCATAGCGTCAGAGGAGCTGAAAATTTCTTGGACAGGCAGGTTTGGGCATCACCACAGAGGAGTCAACAAGGGAGGAACCAGCAACAAATGAACAGGTGAGAACAGAACACAGAGGTAAGAGTTGGCAGTTGGAATTCACCAGAGGGGAGGGTTGGTTAGCCTCATTTCTGACCTCCAAGGGCAGTATTTCAAAGAGCGTTTTTAAAACATGACATGATGCTGCTGTGGTCTGTCCAGCTCAGCCTCGGCCCTTAAAAGAACACCATCCAGGCTGTCCGCCATCTGCACAGCTAAGGGCAGGAATGGCACTGGAGTTTCCTTCAGAAACAAGCTCTCTCCACTGGGTAGGAGCTGACATCTTCACGACTAGACTCAATCAGAGGCATAGGGAAGAGTGACGTAATTAGGAGGCAGAGGGGAATGTAATGAGCGCTATTGTTTTGGGCGTCTCTTGGCAGTATGCACCCACTGGCACATCAATACGCAGTCAAAGCAAGTCAGAAAAGATTCTGTGAAAAAATGTAGCCAGAGGCCAAAAGTAATTATAGACGCAGCTTCCATCTCTGCATTCGTAAATACAATAGGGGGCTCCCAACACACCTTTACAAAGGAACCTCATTTGCAGCTCCCATGACTGCTCTAGTTCTGGAAACAACATACAGTTCTGCCAGTGCTAGTGAGTTCTGACCTGTAGCCCGTCCTACTATTCCAGCGCTGGGAACCATCACCCCTCTGCCTACGCATTCTGCACCATCTCCTGCTCTTCCTTTTGTGGGTTTCCCCCAGAAAGCTCTGGCAAATGGACCTCAGTCATCACATGCTGTGAGTGGGAAGTTTACCCAGGATGACCTATGCTTGCAATGGCTACACTCAGGGCTCTCTGCTTGTTATGTGCACTAGAGTCACTCCAAATTTTGCCAAAGAAAAGTGAAAAGCACATGGAAAGCAGTTTGCTCTATGAAAGGTCGTACTTGGTATTCATTCCTTTGACTGCCACAGGATGAAATGACTGCTTGGTGTGCCCTCAACCGAAATAATTGAGAGCCGGGACTCTGTTCTGTCCCCGGCGAATGAGTGAGAGATAACAGAGCAATTAAAATGTATTCGTGTCCTCACCTTCCCCCTCTTTCCTATGCTGTGCTCCTTCTCTACTGGCCTGCAGGATGTGAACCCTTCTGCTTTCATTAGTCACAAATTAAGGAGTTTCAGAGTAGCAGCCGTGTTAGTCTGTATCCGCAAAAAGAAAAGGGGGACTTGTGGCACCTTAGAGACGAACAAATTTATTTGAGCACAAACTTTCGTGAGCTACAGCTCACTTCATCGGATGCATTCAGTGAAGTGAGCTGTAGCTCACGAAAGCTTATGCTCAAATAAATTAAGGAGTGTTTTTTAGATGAATCTGAAGCTAAAGTGATTGGAATGGGGCCTTGCGTGGGATGAAGTTATTGCTGGGACAGGAGACTTGGGGTGTGTCCACACAGCAGTTTGGAGCGAACCTCCCAGCCTGGGTCAATAGACTCGAGCTAGCAGCACTTGCCCCAGTGCTCTAAAAATAGCTGTGTAGACAGTGCTTTGAAGTTGTGGACCTCACCCTGTTTCCTAGGCTTCAGAGCCCAAGCTCCAGGCTATGAGGCTCACTCCAAAATACTTTGTAGATATACCGTAGGGTGGTGTTGGTGTAGGAGGCATTCTTTGCTGTGAGTCAGTGCTGAAATAGGGCTTTGCAGAATGAGGTTACGAGGCACTGGGCTGCTAGCAGATGTGCAATATGAAAGGCCATACGAGTCTGCCATACGAAATGCAAAAAAAGGCACTACACACCTGTGATCACTATAAGTTCCTTTGCATTTGTCTGTGGTGTCAATTAGTCATTGTGGGCTTGTTCACATTATAGCATGTAGCTGGGCCCTGGGCTCAGCCAGTGGAAACTGACAGAGATGCCTTAAAGTCCATGGAGCTATGCTAGTGCACTACAGCTGAGGATCTGGCCCATTGTGTTTCATGACACAGTCCTGACCATGACTTAGCGGCAGTGGGGAGCGAGACAAATTGTGCTTAGCCCTGTGTCCCTTACCTGTGGGTTTAATCATACTCACCTGACAGAGTGCTGAACACAAGCTGTCCTGATTTACACTGCCAGCTAAACTGTGGTCAGCATCATGCCATCTAACTCAGTAGATCACAACAGGAAATCATGATGTAGTATGGAGAAGGCCAGTGTCCCAGACAAATTCCAGCTCATATAATTAATTTCTGTTTATCTACCTGCTGTTCAAGTGGATACAGCTGTTTCTTCACGTTTTCCCAACTGTGACTCCAACCCACGCACTTTTTTTCCTTGTCTCTCCTTATCCCACAAGCCTTTATGGAGCCCTCTTTCTCCCCTTTGGACTGTTCCAGCAACAACAGCTGTAATTCAAGTTGATTTGTTCATTCATAGTAGGGTATTGTGCTATACAGAGGAAAAGTATAAATTAAATAGTTTCACATTCAGAATCATATAAAAATGTCACTTACACATGTCTTGAAAATACCATTAACTGTACAACCCCCAATGTGCCGAGTGTTTAATGTTGCATATTGTCCAATATAGCAATAGAAAGATTTTAAAATTTAGTACATATTCTATAGTCAGCAATATATGCAGTACTGCATATGCATTTGGATATGATTATAGATATTCAGGAATTACAAACCATAAAACAATATGTGATGAAAAAGTAGCCATACATTTGGTATATATTCAGTTAACATTTATTTAAAAAATCTGCCCAAAGTGTGCAAAAGTCAAAATATGTGTAATACTTTTGTGCAAAATGATTGCACAATTATTTTTTGTTAAGGATTGACAGAAGGTTAGCTACTGTGGTTTTCTCAAGAATTTCATAGTTAAACATTTACATGGAAATTGTCTGTTTCAGCCAATTTTACAATTATAACATACATTTAACTGTACAGTTGCGGAATGCCTGCTCCCCGCAAGTTTGTGCAGTAACATGCCGTATATTCCAGCTACGTATTTACTGCAGCAGTTTAAATTTAGAATGTTATCTTCTTCAGCAAAAATGATAAGCGTATTGTATTTAATGGAAACTTAGACTGAATAGAATATGTCGTAATATCCAGAAAACAGCCTTGTGGCCTATTCTGAGGGTGACACTCTAAGAAGTGTTAAGACTCGGTATTCTCCTTCACTTCCCATCTAATATAACTACATCTATGTTTTTATACCCTGCTCTGAATTCCTCTCCTTAACCGTGGGGCACCATTGCTGAGTGGTGTTAAACAGCTGCCATCCCTGAGGTGCCTGCATTTCACGGTCGGGTATTTGCATACACAGACTGTTAAACAGCTTAGGATTCTGCAGAATTGCCTTCAGATCTTGAATCTATGTACCCCATGTTGGCCCGGCAACCAAAGGGTTACCACAAGCACTGCTGACCAGTGCTGATTGGCAGGCTTATGGCACCTCCAACGATAAAAGGGTGGTTACCAGAGGAGTGATTCACAGATCTTTAGTAACCACAGGTAGGGATGCACTTAATTTTACAAGCACAGGAGCCCCCTAATGCCACGCGAAGGGCATTTGTTCAGTACCGACTCAGGGGAAGAGGGACCCAATCAGCAACCCCACTCCTCTTATCACATTGAATTATTTGTGAGAGTGGGAGGGAAGTGCCTTTACCTTGTGAGAGATGATGAGCTCATACTTGCAAGATGATATAGCTGCTGATCCAGAGAACAAATGCCTTTAAGCACCTTTTCCAAATATATTTTCCAATACTATTTCCCCGCTCTGGGTATTTCACTCTAAGAAAGAGGCCACAATGTAGCTACGTTTCCATCTCTTCACTCAGATCCACACAGAATGGAAGTAATCTCCTTCAGCCAATCACTGCTCCCTTGCTCTCGGGCCCCAGTTAGCAGAGGCAGTACAGTAAAGGAACGTGGGTAGTTCTAGGTGACTGGGTGTCCGAGCCAATTCCTCAGTCAGCAGCACCTGTGTAACTAACATGGCATTTTGACGGCTATCTAGCTCTCACCAGCTAAGCCATTTCAACACCCTGTCACTGTGCGTTTCTAGGTGGTTGTAAAACAAGCAGAGGTGTGCAGGTACAAACAGAAGGGTAAACACAGGAAAACAGGAATGGCGTAATTAACAAGGATAGCAAAAAATCACAGAAGTCAAGTGAAGGGGAAGTAAAATGATTAGAGGTAAAGGGGAAGGAGCAGGAATTTGAGGCAAGGAGCGATTAGAAGACTTTGGAAATTAGAAGTGTAGGAGGTGATAATAAACAGGCCTTTGAAATAAGAGAAGGGCAAAGAGACATTCCTATTCACCCTTTCCCATCACTAAAGGGGGGAGGAGGCAATGCAAAAAAGGCCGCATTTTGCTTAAAATCAGCAGCCAAGCGTTTCACCTCCATGCTCCACCCAAGCGGAAACTTCCCCCCCTTTGCTTCACAGATGTCAAGTGGAGTGCCCCAGGGGTCAGTCCTGGGGCCGGTTTTGTTCAATATCTTCATAAATGATCTGGAGGATGGTGTGGATTGCACTCTCAGCAAATTTGCGGATGATACTAAACTGGGAGGAGTGGTAGATACGCTGGAGGGGAGGGATAGGATACAGAAGGACCTAGACAAATTGGAGGATTGGGCCAAAAGAAATCTGATGAGGTTCAATAAGGATAAGTGCAGGGTCCTACACTTAGGATGGAAGAATCCAATGCATCGCTACAGACTAGGGACCGAATGGCTAGGCAGCAGTTCTGCGGAAAAGGACCTAGGGGTGACAGTGGACGAGAAGCTGGATATGAGTCAGCAGTGTGCCCTTGTTGCCAAGAAGGCCAATGGCATTTTGGGATGTATAAGTAGGGGCATAGCGAGCAGATCGAGGGATGTGATCGTTCCCCTCTATTCGACACTGGTGAGGCCTCATCTGGAGTACTGTGTCCAGTTTTGGGCCCCACACTACAAGAAGGATGTGGATAAATTGGAGAGAGTCCAGCGAAGGGCAACAAAAATGATTAGGGGTCTAGAGCACATGACTTATGAGGAGAGGCTGAGGGAGCTGGGATTGTTTAGTCTGCAGAAGAGAAGAATGAGGGGGGATTTGATAGCTGCTTTCAACTACCTGAAAGGGGGTTCCAAAGAGGATGGCTCTAGACTGTTCTCAATGGTAGCAGATGACAGAACGAGGAGTAATGGTCTCAAGTTGCAATGGGGGAGGTTTAGATTGGATATTAGGAAAAACTTTTTCACTAAGAGGGTGGTGAAACACTGGAATGCGTTACCTAGGGAGGTGGTGGAATCTCCTTCCTTAGAGGTTTTTAAGGTCAGGCTTGACAAAGCCCTGGCTGGGATGATTTAACTGGGAATTGGTCCTGCTTCGAGCAGGGGGTTGGACTAGATGACCTTCTGGGGTCCCTTCCAACCCTGATATTCTATGATTCTATGATATTATGAAGCGCAGCACAGGCAGCTGTAACCATGTCACTAAAGTCTAATCACGTGAGTAGACAGCGTCAGTGGCCTTTCACGTGGCCAAAGTCACATTCAACTGTCATTCTTCACTTGCTGAGCCTCTCATTGAAGCACTCCTTGCGCACACAAGGTGGCCGGTGTATGGCTTTATCACGGGAGTAAGAGGTAGGCTGGGTCTCCAAGGATCACTACTGGCATTTTCATATCCCCAGTGGTAATCCTCCAGTCTGGATAGAAAGTCTCTACTTGCAGCTTTCTGAACAGGCCTGTTTTTTTAAAGATGTGTGTGTCATGCACCTTCCCTGACCATCCCAAGCTGATGTCAGTAAAATGTCCCCTGTGATCCACCAGCGCTTGCAATGCCATAGAAAAGTAGCCCTTTCTGTTGATATACTGCTTGGCAAGGTGATTTGGTGCCAAAATAGGGATATCTGTGCCTTCTATTGCGCCACCCCAGTTCGGAACACCATTGCTGCAAAACCATTTGGAATCTCCTGGCTCGTTGCAAAGAATCAGTCGTTCATAGCCCTGCCTACTTGCCTCACAGCAACCCCTCCCCGGTGGATTTCCTACCTCCAAATTTATTCCTGACCGATCAGTAGCAATCCGGCATGGCCAGCTTCCACACAGTGGCTGCTATTCGCTTCTCCACCGTGAGCGCAGCTCTCATTTTGTTGTCGCTGCACTGGAGGGCTGGAGCGAGCTCCGCACATAGTTCCATGAATGTGGCCTTGAGCATCCAAAAGTTTTGCAGCCACAGCTCGGCATCCCATACCTGCATAACAATGCGATCCTACCAGGGAGTGCTTGTTTCTTGGGCCCAGAACCGGCGCTCCACCATCTGAAACTGCTCCATGAATGCCAACATCAACCTTGAATTGTTTTCCTCTCTGTCTGTCAGCACGGCAGCCTGCAAGGCATCGACATATCCCTCACAGCTTCTCTGGCAGCTCTGAAAATACTGAAGGACCAGTGCATTGTGTTCATCACGGTCAGCACAATACTGAAGAGCATTGCAGGATCCATGTTTCTCACAGAGCTAGTGGACACACAGGTTTGTGGGGCTTTTGAAAAAGAGGTGCAAAACATTGTGGGATGCAGACAATATTATGGGATGGAGAAAACTGCATCATGGGACGTTGAAACCATGTTCCCAGTCACCCCTGCGTGACTCGTTTGCCCCCATGAGGCTTTGCAAACCTTTCCCAAAACACCCTGCACCAGATGGTGGCGAGTTGTACGGTGGGATGGCTACTACGGTATACTACTCTCTGCATCGATGCAAGTGCTGTTAGTGAGGACACACACCGCCAGCACCAGGCGCGTAGTGCAGCTATGCAAAAGCAATTTAATTACTGTGGCAGCTGTACATCGATGTAACTTTGGTTGACTTAATTTTGTAGTGTAGACATGCCCTGAGTACATTTCCCAGACCCAAAGAAGAGCTCTGTGTAAGCTCAAAAGCTTGTCTCTCTCACCAGCAGAAGTTGGTCTAATAAAAGATATTATGTCACCCACCTTGTGTCTAGGATTAAATAAACATAGTTAATTACTTGAGAACTGAGAGTTTTTTAGATTTTGAATGGGATTAGAGCCTTAACTATTGGTGGCAGGCCCAGAGTAACCAATGTGCACTAGGTGCATTTGCACAGGGCCCCCATCTCAGGGATTCCCCTCACCGCCAGGAAAAAAAAAAAAAAAGAGTGGTGCTGAGACCCCCCCCCCCAACCCCTCAAACACCAGGTCGCAATGCAACACACTCAGATTTGGCCCGGTCTCCACTCTGACAGAGGAGTGGCCAAGCCAGTCCTGAGTGACTGCTGGTGTGATCTGGAGATTGGCCCTCCCACTTCTATCATAATCACTGAACCATCAGAAGGCTCACCATACTCTCCCTCCCCTCCCCCCGAAAGTCCAACATGCCTCCTGTAGTTGAGAACCTCTGTTCTAGGCAGCAGGAGGGGAAGGCATACTGAACCTTTGCCAGGTGATTGTTTTGAATATCACATGCTTTCTGTAGTCTAAGAATGGAATACCAATTTTTAAAAAAGGCTTCAGAAGTGATCTTGAAAAGTACACGCTGATAAGCCTAACTTCAGTACCAGTCAAATTGGTTGAAATTATAGTAAAGAACAGAATGATGAAACATACAGATGAACACAATATGATGTGGAAGAGTTAACAATGCTTTTGTGAAGGGAAATCATGCTTCATCAATTGATTAGAATTCTTTGAGGGTGTCAACAAGCATGTGGACAAGGGTGACCTTTTCGGTACAGCGTACTTGGATTTTTAGAAAGCCTTTGGCAAGGTCCCTCACCAAAGGCTCTTAGGCAAACTAAGCAGTCATGGGAGAAGAGGGAAGGTCCTCTCATGGATCAGTAACTGCTTAAAAAATAAGAAACAAAGAATAAATGATCAGTTTTCACAATGGAGAGAGATAAGTAGTGGGGCCCACAAAGGATCTGTACTGAGACCTGTGCTGTTCAGCATATTCACGCATAATCTGGAAAAGGGGGTAGCAAAATTTTCAGATGATACAAAATTACTCAGGATACTTAAATCCAAAGCTGACTGTGAAGAGTTACAAAGGAATCTCACAAAACTGGGTGACAGAGCAACAAAAGCTCTAAAACGTCTCTCCCAACAACAGAAGTTGGTCCAATAAAATATATTACCTCACCCACCTTGTCTCTCTGAGCAACAAAATGGTAGATGAAATTCAATGTTGATAAGTGCAAAGTAATGCACTTTGGAAAACATAATCCCAACTACACATACAAAATTATGGGGTATAAAGTAGCTGTTACCACCTAATAAAGAAATCTTGGAGTTATCGTGGATAGTTCTCTGAAAACATCCACTCATTGTGCAGTGGCAGTCAAAAAAGCTAACAATGTTAGGAACCATTAGGAAAGGGTTAGCTAATAAGACAGAAAATATCATAACACCATTTTATAAATCCAGGGTGTGTCTACACCGTGAATACAACATGTAGTTCTGGTCACTCCGTCTCAAAGATTCATTAGAATTGGGTAAGGTACAGAGAAGGGCAACAAAAATAATTAGGGGTATGGAAAAGCTTCCATATGAGGAGAGATTAAAAAGACTATTACTGTTCATCTTAGAACAGAGATGGCTGATGTGGAGGATATGATAGAAGTCTATAAAG
This sequence comes from Natator depressus, assembly GCF_965152275.1. Lineage (NCBI taxonomy): Eukaryota > Metazoa > Chordata > Testudines > Cheloniidae > Natator > Natator depressus. The sequence goes on from NC_134234.1 coordinate 260,455,840, forward strand.
TCATGAATGGTGTGGAGAAAGTGATTAGGGATGTGTTACTTACCCTTTCACTTAAAACAAGAACTAGGGGTCACCTGGTGAAATTAACAATCAGCAGGTTTAAATCAACAAAAGGAAATATTTCTTCACTCAGTGCACCATTAACTTGTGGAACTCGTTGCCAGGGGATGTCATAAAGGCCAAAAAGTATAACTGGGTTCAAAATAGAATTAGATAAAGTTCATGGAGGATTGGTCCACCAATGGCTATTAGCCAAGATGGTCAGACTCGATGCCATGCTCCAGGTGTCCATAAACCTCCAATTACCAGAAGCTGGGACTGGATGACATGGGATGGATTACTTGAAATTGGCCTCTTCTGTTCCTTCCCTTTCAAGCATCTGGCACTGGCCACTGTCAGAAGACAGGATATTGGGCTAGATGTACCTTTGGGTCTCATCCAGAATGGCCATTCTTATGAATATACAGATCACTTGAATCTGACAGGGCTTTGTCCATCAGGTACTTTTCTATTTGTACAGACCTTTCTGTTAACTTATTCAATAATGAATTGGTGTGGTGTGCTTGAACAGACATAACCAAGATAACTGTTGAAATGAGTTGTAGGTCACTCTCTGATATACACCTGAAGTCTCCTAGTGCAGAAACTGCCATTTACAATGTTATTACATTGTTACTTGAAGTGTCGTGCGACAGCATCTTTTAAAAAAAATGAATAGAATTAAGAACAAGTTTTTTCTGTTTAATTCAAATACATCTGCACCAACCTTGGACCAAGAGCAATCAATAATCTCATGTGATTTCAATGGTCCTTTTTTATTCTGTTTCCTAGATTTATTGCAAATTTCATACTGGATGTACATGATCATCTTGCAGGACAGCCTAACCTATATGATCTTGCATTGATTGAGATCTTTGGTTCTTTGTTAATCTCAAACTATTTTAGCACAGGTGCTTCTGCAAAATTTTATTTTAGTTCCCAAAATTGTTTCTCTTGCCAACCATCCCTGTACTATCCTCAGACGTGATTGGGACAAATCAGGGATAACTTTGCTGAGATATTAATATACCCCTTACTCAGCAGAAGGCCTGTGTAATTAGGGGTTTTCCATTTGTGTGACCTTTTGCAGTTTGAAGAATCCATTGGAACGTGGCCTGCTCTGCACACAAACTTGTACTGCTTTCACTAAGTCATTTTAAAGCCATACCTTTAGTTAAACTGGTGCCAGTCTGCAAGTAGACAAGGCCTGTATTGTACATCTCCAGTGCTTCTGGGTCTGCCTCATGTAGGAACACAAAGATTTTACTGTCTCCAGTTTCTCTTCAATACTACGTGCTGACTAAAAATTTGGAATGGTGCAATTCTGATGGCTGCCATTGTAGCCAATACAGCAGGAATAGAGCTGGAGACCTCCAGAGCTAAAAGCATGAATTGCTAAAGCTCTGAAGGTGCTCGTATCCTCTGTGGTCTGGCACAAAGGCGACCTGTAACACACACTCTCCAGTGGGTTACATGATCACCACTTCTCTGCTTGATTCTCTTCCAGACTGAGGAATTGAGGTGGCTTCATTAACTCCAGCTGTGTTATTCTGACACCAAGTAATAAAGGGGGGGCCACACAGGAGTGCTAGTCAGACACTGGTCTGTATTTACAGGTTCCCTTCTTATGACATGGGCCAGAGTTAGCAAAGGCATTGAAGTGTGTCAATTTTGACATATCTTCTGATGGAACCTTGCCTACCTGATGGTTTAGAAATTTGCCTGGTTTTCCTTCAGCTCCCCCACCTGGCTCCTTAGCAGCCCACCTGATCGACTACCCCAGCATCAGCAACTTTAGGGCTTCCAGGATCTTTGTTGCAGAGCTGGGAACCTCAGAGTTTGGGCTCCCAGGCAGATTTTAATTTAGAAATTTAAAAAATGAAACATTTTGATTATTTCAGTTTGTGGTTTCCAGAATTCCTCTTCCATGTGCGTGTCTTGCTGTGGAGAAATGACAGTATTTGTGACGCAGACAGCACAGGGAGAGAACCACCGACCTGCTTCCCATCCTGTCAAACATGCACACAAAAGGGACTGGAAATCAGTTTCCACTCTGCACTCCTTCTAGTTCAGCAATCAGTAGCCAAGCGTTGCTGTTTAACCCATAGCGCACTGCAAATGGATGCATACGCCTGTAACCCAATCCCTCCTCCCACACACACAATTGCAAGGGAACTGCAACCTAGCACCCTTCCACATGGAAGCATCTGCAGTTCCCCAAACAAGCACAGTAATCCCCCTCTCTCTCAGCTGCAGAACCCACCGCCAACCCCCACACTAGACATAGACTCACAGCTATAGAATATCGGACAGTCCCCACACCAAGCACTAGAGCTGCCTTTCTCAGCTGCCGAATCAATTTGCAACTTCCCAATAAGTGATCCGCCCACCCCAGTTTTGAATCTGCTCATTTGATTGCTGGCTAGTTTCCCTGCTCCTGACCTCCACTTCATCCTGCTCCTTGCAACCACTTCCAGGCTCAATTATTCACTTAGCAATTTGGACATATCCACCCCCTTCACAGCTGGAGTCTAGGTCTCTCATACATCATCAGCCCCACTGGTTGGCAAAGAGAGTCAGAGAAGAAGAAAGCAGGGCTTAATGGAGGTAAGGTCTTAGATAATGTTTAAGAACAGTAAGGATGCAGAACTAGTTAGCGTACTTCAGAGCCATAATTAATCAAGGGAGCAGCTCAACTGTTAATAACAATGGTAGAGTCTGTAGCCTAGACAGAGCTCAGGCATTTTCACCACTGTATGGTAGAGGTAGAAACCTCAGAGCGCTATCTATGCTATGTTGCTGCCTCCCACACCTCTCCTCCTTGGAATGGGAAGCTCAGCAGGGCTGTAGCCTGCCAACCACCCTCCTCCCCACTGCACTGGGCTCTTGGAGCTGTTGTCATCCCCCCCCACGGACCGATCTGTAGGGCTGTCCCCATGCCACCCACCGTATAGGGTCTGTGGTGCTGTTGCCCCTACCTGCTCCTCGGAGCAGTGAGCGTAGGGAGAATCACAAGGGTGCTGGGCTGAGGGGGTCCCTGTGTGGTTCGGCAGGCCCACATTTTTACAGGGTTTAGGGCCCCAGCTTGCCTTAATCGAGCCCTAGCCTGCATTGAGTCAACCTCGCTACTGCCTGCACTACCTCAGGTCTTTTTCCTCTGTCTCTAACCCAAATTCTGACCCAGCAGCTCCTGGTTAGTCTGTGAGTTGATGAGGTCACAGCACAAGGGCTGACAGCTACAGCACACGAGCCTCTGGCGTTGCTGGCTCAAAATGTCTTGAGAGGCTTAAAATCTTTTTAAAACTAAGTGCTAAGTCTTCGATGCAAAGGGTTTTTTCTATGGCTTCTCATCTGCATCAGAAGGTGTACTGACGGGCACCCGTTGTTTCCTAAGCACAACTGGAGAAGTCCAGCCTGTTGGACAATGTTATGCAGCTTAGCTTTCTGATGGGAAGGAAAACAGCTTTGCCTCTTCCACCAGGAATTTCCAAGGACCGTATATAAAATGAGAGGCATAGCCGTGTGGCACATCCAGAGGCAAGAGGTAAGTTATGTGGAATTCTCTTCACAGGTTCACACGCTGTGCTAATGGCGGCATGCCACCGTGTGCTCCTCCCAGCTGGAATGGACTGCAAAGGCCTTGGGCTCAACTCGGCATCACTGCCGGAAGTGGAGCATACACAAGAGGCTGTGCAATCTGCCCCCGCGTATTATTCTCAATCACAATTCCTCAGGCAGTCCTCTTTATTCTAACGCAGCTGCCCTCTACAGCGCCTTGCACATCACGGCTCGGAGAGGGAGGGTTGCTCGTGAGCTGGAAAGGGACGTTTACAGCAGGTGAGAGGGCGGGTGGAAGAGAACCAGCTATTGTAGGTGGGACGGCAGCACAGACGAAAGAGCAAGGCCCTACTCTGAAGAGTTAGCAGTAGAGACTGAGGGAGCTGATGAGCGAGGGGGTGGAGAGTGTGTGTCTTGGTTAAGAGGCCAGGGAGGTTTTCTGGAGAGCAGAGGAGTGGAGTGAGTCAGTGGGGGATTAGGGGATGATGGGGCCAGAGAGCGGTTAGGTTATGATCAAGGGCATCAATCCTTCCAGTTCACATGTCCACCCAAACACATTTCCACAAGCTAGTCCAAACCTCAGTGTCTGACACTTGGCCAATTCCCCTCCACAGACCAAACAGAGGGGCCCCAAGGCTTTTCCCTGCTTTCTAAAGGGCATGCACAGTATTCCGAGCCCCCCTCCAAGATAAATCACTCACACACACACACCAACCAGTGGAACCTCTGGCGTGAACTGATCCCCACATTCATTGCCAGGGTGACTCCCGCCAGAGCACTATGCTGTGGGAGATGTCCCCGCCTGTTAAGTGGTTTATGTGCACAGATCCCTATAAAAGAGGCAGCTTCACTCACACACAGAGCCTGGCTCCCTTTTGTGGTGTTCTTCTTAGTTCTCAGGTGGCACGTGACCGGGATTCATCACTGAATTTGATCCGCTGGTTGGATCATTAGTTTCCCTGGGCACAGTACTGACAGAGAGTGTGATGTGAACACTGATCCATCCCCCACTTTTGTGTTTAAAACATACATCAATGAATAAGTGGCTCTCCTCTCTCCCCTGCACTGCTCCCCAATCATTAGAGTCCCTTTGGGTGCGGTCAGTCAAGGTCTTTGCGAGACATTCGTCTTTCCCAACAGCAGGACCATGAACAGACTGCTAACAGAGAACCAACCCCCACCCCAGACCCAACTGCAACAGCTCTGAGCTCCAGCCTCCTCTTCCTGTCTTAATGAGTGACTGCGGAGACAGCTTAAAGGGAAAGCGCATTCCTGCCTCAGAAGGCAGGAAACCCTTTCTTCTTGGGGACAGGGGATGTAAAATAACTGCCTGGCTGGGGAGGGGTGATCCCAGGTAATACTGTAACAACACAATAATCCTTAGTATGAAATCCAGTTCATACTCAGAGCTCTTTTCTAACGTTACAGCATCTAATCCTGTCAACAGCTGTGTGAGAGAGGCCAGTGGTGACGTGACTTGCCCAAAGCTGGGAGGGAGCCAGTGTGAGAGCTGGCATTAGCCTTCTGGCCCTCACGGTGCTTAATTTGTGCCAGGGCTTGCCAGGGCTGAGCCCCGGCACCTCTGGCCTTGCTGTGTCACTTGTGAAAGTAAAAAAATTGGTTGAGCCCCAGCACCTCTTTCATTACAAATTAAGAACGTGGCCCTCCTAATGCCAAGTCCTATGTTTAAGCCACTGGACCATGGACTCTTCTGTCTCCATGTACCACTGAAGACTTGCTTTCCTTACTCTTCCCAGGTGACAGCACTGTGACTGGGTAAAGCAAGGGAAATGAGGTCAGCGACATACTGATAAGTCACTGGTAAGGGAAAGGCAGTGAAGCTCAATGCACAGCAATGGTTCGAAAGGCTAATAGAATGTTAGGAACTGTTGGGAAACTGTTAGAAAATATCATAATGCCACTAGATAAATGCATGGTGCTCCCACACCTTGAATACTGTGTGCAGATCTGGACACCCAGCTTGAAAAAGATATAGTGGAACTGGAAAGGGTTCAGAGAAGGACAATAAAGATGATCAAGGGTATGGAACAGCTTCCATATGAGGAGAAACTAAAAAGGTTAGGGCTGTTTAGCCTAGAAAAGAGCCAACTCAGGGGGAGGGGGGATACGATAGAGGTCTAAAAAATCATGATCGGTGTGGAGAAAGTGAATTGAGAAGTGTTATTTACCCTTTTGCACAGTACAAAAAATAGGGGGTCAACTGATGAAGTGACTAGGCAGCATGTTTAATACAAAAAGAGAAAATATTTTTTCACACAATGCACAATTAACCTGCGGAACTCATTGTCATGGGATGTTGTGATGGCCAAAGTATAACTGGTTTAGAAAAAGAACTAATAAGTTCATGGAGGATAGGTCCATCAATGGCTGTTAGCCAAGATGGTCAGGGATGTAAACCCTTGCTTGGCGTGACCCTAAACCTCTGACTGGCAGGAGCCAGAAGGGTAAGATGGGGTGGACCTCTCCAAAATTGCCTTGTTCTGTACACTCACCCTAAAGCTCTGGTACTGGCCACTGTCAGAGACAGGATACTGGGCTAGATGGATCACTGGTCTGACCCAGTCTTCTTATGTTTGTGCAAGCTGTCCTGTTGCCCCAGACCAAGTCCCCTACTGGCACCATTCCTCCTAACCCACTTTATGCACTGACATAACTCGTAACATTTTCTCTCTAGCTACTTAAATGGCCCTCATCACTATAGTATTTTCCCCCCAAACCTTTTTAAATGCTGTGCCCCAACCTGGCCCTTATGGCCCTTTGTCTACACCACCCTTCTGTATACACAGAATCCCCTGAATCAAGGAGCACTTTTCTTTTTCAGATTACTGCATCTATTTGTGTACAGGCAGCGTCTGTAAAAACTCTTCTTCCCTCCTGCACAGCTCTGCCAGTGCTCCTCAGCCCCAAGCTGCAGCGTGCCTGTAATTCCAGCTTTAGGACTCCACACAGCTCTGTCAGTCCTACTCAATCCTTACCCTACCTCACTTCTCCTCTTCCCTACATAGGGCTCTGCTGTGTACCTAAGAGCGAGCTGGCTGGCTGGCTGCAGCATCTCTAGCCATTTTATCCCTGGCCTCCCTGCACACACACCTTCACCGTGACTGCCGGTGAAATACTACTCGTACACAGGGAAGGGCTTCGGCTTGTGGGTATTGCTGGTCCATTCGGCTTCCAGCTGGACTGGAAATACCAGCGAGAACAGCCTTTTCCCTGACAGTATTGAAGTAATAGCTCACCTTACCTGATCACGCTCCTTACAGTCTGTATGGTAACACCCATTGTTTCATGTTCTCTGTGTATATAAAATCTCCCCACTGTATTTGCCACTGCATGCATCCAATGAAGTGAGCTGTAGCTCACGAAAGCTTATGCTCAAATAAATTTGTTAGTCTCTAAGGTGCCACAAGTATTCCTGTTCTTTTTGAGTATTGAAGTAGTGATCCTCTGTTCCCCACCCAAACCAGGACGTGCTGAGAGGCAACCA